>NW_015505317.1:347934-379310 GCF_001515645.1 Sinocyclocheilus grahami | reverse complement strand
AATTCTTTAAAAATCCTACAATGTGATTTTCTGGATTTTTTTTTCTAATTTTGTCTCTCATAGTTGAGGTATACCTATGATGAAAATTACAGGCCCTTTTTAACTTTTTAAGTGGGAGAACTTGCACAATTGGTGGCTGACTAAATACTTTTTTGCCCCACTGTATATATATATATATATATATATATATATAGATTTTTTTTTGAAAGTTTGAAAGTCATTGAAAGTTATAATAACTTTGACCTTTATATGTGGATCACATTACTGACTGTGAGAAGAATGTGTGAAAGTATTGTAAAGAAATATATTTCAGCTTCTAGAGATGGTTTCCTAGGAAAGAGTTTTCAGCTATTATGAATAATATGTGTCAGACTGGCTGCATGTGGCCCTGAGAATGCTGTTGTTAGATATACATGCATTTTTAATGTCCATATACAATGCTCTGCTTTTATTCCCTTTAAGAGTGCCTTTACGCCTTGCTTCAGTCAAATGAATAACCTTTATAAAACAGAAGAGATGTTAAAGTCTGTTTAGCAGGGTAAATGTAACCTCAATCACCGACTGAGGAGCTACACTGATAGCATTTCATCTTGTGGCACCTTCGCTCTCTGTAGATCTTGTATGCAGCCTGGCTTCAACAAAGTCATTAGAGCTATCCTCCACGGGAATGGCAGTGAATTATTGGAGATGTCTTTATGTGAGCCGATTGAAAGACAGAAATTAAGCCATTTTGCTAGAGCGGAGCTGGGAACTTGTGAATGTGTCCTCTCTCCTTTGCAGAAGCAGCTCTTGCGTCATGCAGTTTCCATAGCACCCTGGGCAGATCTGGCTACTCGGTGTAATCGCTCAAGACTTTGCTTGTGTATGTACTCTGCTGCTGGATTTCCTATTGGATACAAATGTTGCTCTCTGTTGGATTTGAAGTCATTAAATGGATAGTTCTGGTTGTGAATGCTGATTGGTCAGTACAGCGATTTGGTAAACAGGTCAAAGCTGTTTGAATTGTGGAATATAATACGGCTGGATTGCTGTGCGGCTCACATGGCGGATCGTTATTTTGTGTTGCATAGCAACATGCTGTTATGTCAGAGACCATTTCTAGTGTAAGAATAGCAGGTGATAAAATAATATTTGAATGAAATTTTTTGTCCTCAATATTTTTTTATGTGATAGCTGTTTTATAAAAGCAAGAAGACACTTGAGATGCTGTTGAGATCAGGACATAAGATTGCCCTCCACTTTGTCATCTCTGCATTCACACTGTAAACTAAAACCTTGATGTTGATTTATTATTATTATTATTACTGTCTTTGAAGTCAGAGGGTTGCCCTAATGCTGCTCTGCATTCCTTTAGAGTTTAACATGATTTACTTTTCATTTTAGAAAATAAAAGATAGGGTGAACATAATGTACATCCTCTTTTTCCTGTACATGTCCTGGCCAGGATTTCTAAATTGCCTTAAATTACTTTATTTTTATGTGTATTTGTATTGCTTTGACTGTTCTCTGTAGATACCACCTTATCACACGTCACAACTAGTCGATTATTTACAATGCCTGCACACTATTGGTCAGACTACTTTTCATCATTACTTTTAGCAAGTATGAAAACAATAGGAAAACAAAGCCAAAACCCAGACATTTCAGGCAATTTAAAAATCTTGGCTTGGACATGTCAGGGAAAAAAGGCACGTACAGTATGATCACCCCAATAAAAGACAATAATATTCGCTCAAATAACAGATCCTGCTCTCCATGTCTCCCCTGAACCAGAGTTGAGGGTGCTCTCATTACCCGAATTGTGGCATGTGTGTACCCACAGCAAACTGGCAAACACATGAAACAGTGGATGATTACAGTAATTAATTTGTCTAATGTAGCAATCAACCAAACATATCCTCCTGAGGAATAATAATCCCAATAATAAGAGGAAGGTGCGTCAAAGTCACTTAATGAAAAATTCTAAACTAACTGTAGTCAGAGGAACGTTCAAATAAACAGATAGCATAAAATATCAAGTTTTCACATACATCTATACAAGACTTTTTTTTTTTAAATCCTCAAATATTCTTGTATTTTTAATATTATGTAGTGCTCTGGTAAAGCACAGTATTCCTGAAACTGCAATCGGTACACAAACAATTTGTTGTGACTGATCAGCGAGTTGTACTTTTTGCACACTTGAATAATGAATATAAATGAAATTAAGTTTATCATGTTGCCGAAAACTTATGCATATGTATTTTACATCTGCAAGTCCATGCATAATGAAGGGGTTTGCTTTGACCAGCCAGTTATTCAAATTAGCAAATTATACATTTTTGTGTTGAAATATTTTAGCTCAGGCAGGAAGAACAAATCGTCACCTTGGAATTATAAGGTTCTATCTGCATTCTGAGCAGTTTCGAGATATTGAGCTTCAAAGTTTTTGCATTCCATATAGTGATATGGGATATGGGGATCAAGTCTCTTTCATACATCAGTCCCAAAATGTACACAACTTAAAAAAAACATCACATAATGTAAATAAGGCTGAATTTACATTTGGCATTAACATGCGATCACCGTGATCTGATCTAGTAGATCGGATCATCAGTCAATCAGGACACGGTATGTTTACACTTGACAACATCAAGTGACTTCTGGATAACTGATCGGATCTCTCTTTCCCGTGCAATATTTAAATAAGTTTTCTTACAGTTCAGGAGAGAGGGGGTGGGGTTTTGTGTGACGTCAACCTGCGAATGCAGATATGATGGCTGGATTGCGTTTACATTACACTAAGATCCGATCACAATGCGTCCTCGTACTCCAGTCTTCAGTGTCACATGATCCTTCAGAAATCATTCTGAGTTTGTGCTTTAGAAACATTTCTTATTATTATCAATGTTGAAACCAGTTGTGCTGCTTAATTGAATTATGTTGGACCCCTCTGTAGGTTGCTGTATACCAAGTGTTCTCAATGCAGAATTGCAGTTGTATATTGTCTGTTTATTCCAAGCGTACGCTCCTCTGCCGCTTTAAACTTTCGAGCGCCTTATAGCAGGGTTGATTCTGATTGGCTGTTAATGTTTCATCAGCTGGAAAAAATCGTTCTAAAAGTGATTCCAATTATATTGTTTCTCTGTGCCTTTATCGTTACAGCTGTGGTGTAGATTCTGCTATTCTTTAATATCGAGAACTATTTTTAGAACTATATCTTTATAGTTATCATTCTTGGTGTGAATAGGCCTTTATAGTTAGCCTCTATAGTTAGCTAACCGTTGTGATGCTAACAGACTTTTACGAAGACACAATAATTTCTCTGAAGTAAATATTCAACAGAAGCCTCGACACTGTATCTTTAATGTTATTCTAAACTGTTATTTTACTGATATTTTTACACAAACAGAACGTACCATAGGAGATTTGGCATGGTTGTATTTTGGTATTTTTATGATGTTTTTTAAACATCTACATACAGGTGCATCTCAATAAATTAGAATGTCGTGGAAAAGTTCATTTATTTCAGTAATTCAACTCAAATTGTGAAACTCGTGTATTAAATAAATTCAATGCACACAGACTGAAGTAGTTTAAGTCTTTGGTTCTTTTAATTGTGATGATTTTGGCTCACATTTCACAAAAACCCACCAATTCACTATCTCAACAAATTAGAATACTGTGTTTTCTGAAGTCCACAGTCAACGCAGCCCTCTACCAGGAAATTTTAGAGCACTTCATGCTTCCTTCTGCTGACAAGCTTTATGGAGATGCTGATTTCATTTTCCAGCAGGACTTGGCACCTGCCCACACTGCCAAAAGCACCAAAAGCTGGTTCAATGACCATGGTACCAGTGCAGTAATTCATGCAAAAGGAGGCCCAACCAAGTATTGAGTACATGTACAGTAAATTAACATACTATCCAGAAGGCCAACAATTCACTAAAAATGTTTTTTTTTTTATTGGTCTTATGAAGTATTCTAATTTGTTGAGATAGTAAATTGGTGGGTTTTTGTGAAATGTGTTTCTTAAAATGCAATTTCTTCCTTTGAGGACAAAGCTGAATTTTTGGCAGCCATTACTCCAGTCTTCAGTGTCACATGATCCTTCAGAAATCATTCTGAGTTTGTGCTTTAGAAACATTTCTTATTATTATCAATGTTGAAACCAGTTGTGCTGCTTAATATTTTGTGGAAACTGTGATACATCTTTTTTTACAAGATTCGCTGAGGTTTTGAATTATGTTGGACCCCTCTGTAGGTTGCTGTATACCAAGTGTTCTCAATGCAGAATTGCAGTTGTATATTGTCTGTTTATTCCAAGCGTACGCTCCTCTGCCGCTTTAAACTTTCGAGCGCCTTATAGCAGGGTTGATTCTGATTGGCTGTTAATGTTTCATCAGCTGGAAAAAATCGTTCTAAAAGTGATTCCAATTATATTGTTTCTCTGTGCCTTTATCGTTACAGCTGTGGTGTAGATTCTGCTATTCTTTAATATCGAGAACTATTTTTAGAACTATATCTTTATAGTTATCATTCTTGGTGTGAATAGGCCTTTATAGTTAGCCTCTATAGTTAGCTAACCGTTGTGATGCTAACAGACTTTTACGAAGACACAATAATTTCTCTGAAGTAAATATTCAACAGAAGCCTCGACACTGTATCTTTAATGTTATTCTAAACTGTTATTTTACTGATATTTTTACACAAACAGAACGTACCATAGGAGATTTGGCATGGTTGTATTTTGGTATTTTTATGATGTTTTTTAAACATCTTATTCCAATGTGCAGATTACGGTATTTTAACACCTGAATAAAATGTCTCCTAAAAGTTGCAGATTGGTCTAGATTTGTTTTCAACTATTTCGTTAACAAACGTGATAGTTACTTTTTTTTTTTGGCTACTTAAAGAAAACATACCAGATAGGTATTTTCACAATGTTTTTAAAACTCACAATTTGTACAGTGTTCCAACTTTTTTGGAATTGGGTTTGTATTTTGGTTACATTATTATTTTTTATTTAAAAACGTTGTACTATTTGCTGGGTTGGCATTATCTGTTCCCAGGATCCAAAATGAGGACACTTAAGAAGGACCCATAGGAGCCATACAAATAGTTAGAGTTCATGTACAAGTGAATCAGATGAGAAAAATCTTCTATCTTATCTGAGACATTTTTATTTTCTTGTGGGTTAACATGACTTTATCTTATCAGTATCGATCATCTCTCTCCCCAAGCACATCTCCTAAAAGAAAACCTGTTATCTCGAAGCCATTGTTTAGCTATCTCACGATACCTACAGAAACGTTGTTGTTTTTCCTTTCAGATGGTGGCTGACAGTTCTCTGCATGAAGCGGTCATTCAGATGGAAGGATGTTAGATCTTAAGCCTGTAAGGAGACCAGATAAAGCAGATACAGCAGTCTTAACTAATATTGCATGTTTTTGGAGTGGTCTTGTGAAATAATTAATATGCCTCCCTCCAGACATTTAGTCTATTTTCATCTGATTCATCCGTTTGTAGTGTCACCTGTCCTGTAACTCTTCCTTCTTCTTGGATCATTCTTGCTTATTGGTTTAGTTACTATGCAGCACCTCTCAAGAGGATGTCATCAGTAAGAGGAAGTGACACGTTCATGCATTCTTATAGAAGAAAGTTTGTATTTCCCACATGAGGAACTTCATAAGCTTAGGTAACGGTTTACATTAAGGTCTCATTATTTAACTTTAATGCATTAACTATCATTAACTAACAAGCAACACATTTGTTAGAGTATTTATTAATCTTTCAATAATCTATTAATGATGTTCAGTTCATTCTTAGTTCATGTTAGCTCAGGTCCATTAAATAATATTAACAGATAGCTTTTGATTTTAATAACGTATTAGTAAATGTTGAAATTAACATTAAGATTAATAACTGCCTTAAAGTTTTCCATTGTTAGTTCACGTTAACTAATGTTAATAAATGGAACCTTACTGTAAAGAGTTACCAAATAATATTTAGGCCTAAATTTGAGATTTATGTATTTGAATTGCATATACATTTCCATTTGTTTAGATTGTAATTTTAACTTAAACTAATAAACTTAATTTGATGCATATTTTTAAGTCTTACAAAAATTATAAATGAAAAGACAACATTTCTGTACTCAAAAATCATGGCATAGGTTATTATTAACTATTTGCATCTATTTGATTTGATTTAAATCATAAAATCATATTTTAAAAATACACTTATTCAAAGTGCTTAGAATCAGCATAAATCAGTTTAATGTGAAAACAATTCAATTTAGTTAAAAAGTATGGACATGGTTAAATATGGCTAGCTGTGGAACAAGCAACATTCATTTAGTTAAAATATATGACATTGACTGAAACAAACTAAATGTATTGATGATAAATCGGGTTTTTGTGTATTTAAAACACATACAGTTTATTAGTACAATTACATAAATCTTACCTGTTTCTTATCTCTTTTATTTATGTATGACTGACAAATATGCATCATATTAAGTTTATTATTTTGTTTATGTACAAAATGTGTAATCCAAATAGATGGACGTTGTATATGCAGTTCAACTACAGAAATGTACAATTTAGGCGTATATATAATAGTATAACATTTGATTGCAGTGTTCAAGCAATAGCAGCCTAAAATTTCCACTCTCTTACACTAACTCTTCCTGAAATTTTAATCTCCAGAATCCTCTGTGAAGTCGTTCATCCAGAGCTGCTGCTTTTCTTTGTTGAGTGGAGGTTGTTTTAATTATCAGTGATACATTTGCATTTGCAAGAGACAAAAGCACTCTGCATTAGCACAGCTTGTCTTCCATTTCAGACATTATTCCCTAATGTCCTCTCAAACATTGTTTTAGCAGCACGTTTCCATCCCTGAAAAACATTACGATGCCCATCATGTCTCTTCCTTCTCTTTGGCTTCTTGTCAGGACAGAGGCAGTAGAGACATATCTCGTCACAGTTGATTGATATAAACAATTTTGTGTTATACTGCTTCCTTTTTCGCTGACTGATATTTGCGATTAATTCCCCGACGGGTTTCTCTCATGGGTGTTAAATGAGCTTTCATGATAAACTAAATCAGATAAACTGCTTTGATTTATGACACAGGTTACTGCGCACTAACACCTCTGAAGTACAGCATCGAGCCTTTATGTCAGATTGTCTTTGTCTTATAGGGCAGATGTTAAGTTATCAGTCACCTTATGATGCTCAGCTCATGGTTCAAATGAAGAGGATGTGGTTCATTTTATGAGGTATCTGTTTTTTTTTGCCTTATATAATTACAGCACTCTGTCCAGCAGGATGATTTCAGTTAAGATATGATGTTGATATTCATTTACCGGAGTCAGATTGATGAGAAATTTGTGAATCAGAAATCTGTGACTGTGGTCTGCAGATACTGTCTTAAATGTTATAGATGTGGTGCAGATGAGGTGTTGTTTGTGCTCACTGGGATTCAGGTTTGAGTTTGGCCTGTTTTTTTTTTCTTTGCTCTAAATTAAAGGGAAAAGGCCTGTAAAAGTATATTATGATTTATCCAATTTGGCTTTTATGAAAATAAAATCTGTTTTGCCTAGTGTGCTGTGATTGCAATATTTGGGACAATAAAATGCAATTTAGTCAATCAATATGTAAGTGAAAAGCAAATTGGTTTTGTACCAGCTTGCCTGAAAACGATTATATTGCGACAGTGACTGGCTGACTGTTGACTATCCTGCTCCTTACACTAATATTGCCAAACTAATAAAGAAAACATGAGCTTGAAATATTGATTTGAATTTATATGATATTTATAGCTTACTTGTCGATTACCTTGAGAAATATAGTACATTACGACATAAAAAACATAATGCCTAGCAGCAACACATACATGTTACAATATTAAATATTATTATTATTGTTGTTGTTTTTAATTATTTGACTATTATTTTAAATGAGTGTTATTTAAATGTATTTATTTATTTTTATTTATTATTATTTGCTACTACTTTTCAATGAACTAGTTATCTAACATAACTACAATGCAAATAACATGTTTTTTCCCCTGTTTTTATTCAGAATTTTCTGTCTGTTACCTTTTTTTTGTTCTTCAAGCAATGTTTGTCTATTCATGCTTTAACTGGAGACTCCTGAACGTCTCGGTTACGTATGTAACCCTCGTTCCCTGAAGGAGGGAACGGAGACGTCACGTCGGAGGACCGACGAAATTGGGATCTCGCTTAGAGGGACCAATCTACTTCGAGTGTAAACTAAATGAGCCAATGCACATTGGCATGCGATTATTGCATCCAGCTGCTGCTGATCACAGCGTGAGTATAAGTAGGCAGCAGGTGCAGCGCATATTCAGGTTTTCGCTGAGGAGCCGAGCCGGTGACCCGGCCGCTCAGCGGTGGTACAGGAGCTGTGGCGATGGGACGTGACGTCTCCGTTCCCTCCTTCAACAAACTAATTAATTCGTGGCAGCTAAGCCTAAACAAGAGAACAAATACTTAATTCGTGGCCATAATGTAGTCCTAGCATAAAAGAGAACTAGCCTATTCTAAATTCGTTGGCCGTGCTTGTCTGCATGTCATGATCGGGGCTCCGTACAACCGAATATAACCTTAGCCTACCTGTTTATTCCTTTATTATGGTATATAACTAGCTCACCTTTTGCAGCACCATGTTTGCTTAGCACATCCTCGTGCTTTCTGGCAATGTGCCACTTCAGATTCCAATATGAATCTTTACTAACTCTCCCCGCACTCCCTCTCAGTTTCTTCTCCCTGCTCATTCTTAACTTAGATTTTTTACTTTACATTTATGTATAAGGCTTGCAACTTCGTTGAAACAATATCTGAACTCCATAACTGCTCTACTATTCTCGATCTCGAACAAGCAAATCACCAAACGGCATTCTGGGTTGAGCGAGCGGCACTGAGCGTTTTGAGTGAGCGGAGCGGAATCTTCAGAAAGGCGCTCTGCGCTCTTAAGGAAATATTGCAACTCCGCTCCCCGCTCACATGCTCTGTCTGCAACACAAACAGGGGGTAGTGCAGCCTGATGTGTGCAACCCACTCGACACGGGAAACCACCACCGCTGAAGCACCGTCCACCAACACAAAGAGCTCTCCAAGAGCGCGCTGAACTCGTTCAGTCTTTTCTCTCAGTAGAGTAGTCAGGAGCAGAACGATGTGATCGCTCGGCTCCGAAGCGAAAAACTGAATATGCGCTGCACCTGCTGCCTACTTATACTCACGCTGTGATCAGCAGCAGCTGGATGCAATAATCGCATGCCAATGTGCATTGGCTCGTTTAGTTTACACTCGAAGTAGATTGGTCCCTCTAAGCGAGATCCCAATTTCGTCGGTCCTCCGACGTGACGTCGAGAGTGACCGACTGAAAGGGAACTTCTAACTATATATCGAAAGGTCTATGATCACTTTAAAATGAAAAATGATTACCTCAGAGGCAAGTTTTACAATTTGAAATGCAAAATTAGCTATATCAATTTATGTTGACAGGAAAAGAAAGGGATCATGGAGTGATAAAAGAGTCATGAAAGGAGTCACATCCTTAGCAATGACTAACCAGACAAGTCCTCTGAACAATCTGACTTGTGTTGCAGCCTGGAATTAAACCACACCATGCTGGTTTCGTCTGGCCAGAGGATAACTGGCCCCCCGACTGAGCTGGTTTCTCCCAAGGTTTTTTTCCCTATTTCTGTCATGGATGGTTCCTTGCCACTGTCGCCTTTGGCTTGCTTAGTTGGGGACACTTAATTTCTGGCAATATTGTCGACTTGACTGCACAGACACTATTGGAAGAGAACTGAACTGAGCTGGACGCTGACACTGGATCAATGATGAACTGCCTTTAACTGAAAAATTGACTGTTTACTATTGTCCTCTTGCATTATTGACACACCATTTTCCTGTTTTACACTTTAAAGCTGCTTTGACACAATCTGTATTGTATAAAGCACTATATAAATAAAGGTGACTTGACTTCACGTGACATTAAAGCAACACTGGTCCATTTTTGTGTCCACTTGTCAAATATAGAGTTTAGCAGTCATTACACAAAAATATTTGACTGTTCGTCTGACCGGTGAGAAGCAAGTAGTCCAGAGATCCATGTAATAAATGAAGATAATGATAGCCTATCGTAAGGTTCATGGATAATAAAAGCTCAACCTCAGCTCGAATAAAACACAAAGCTCCAGACAATTTCCTTTTTCGTACCAATTATAGAGACACAGTGGTACTCTGCAATTTTTTTGTACAATGCTTAGCATTTAAACTATACCAGCTTCAATTATGTAGAAAGTTATTTTGTGTGAATATGTGTGTGATTTAGTGAATCAGCTATTTGCTTGTGAGAATGTGTTTTTCTGTCATAAACTAGAATATACTTTTCTCTTCCCACAGTGCAGTGTCTGGAGATGACTACTAAGAGGAAGATCATCGGCCGCCTGGTGCCCTGTCGATGTTTCCGGGGCGAGGAGGAGGTCATCTCAGTGCTGGATTATTCCCACTGTAGCTTGCAGCAGGTCCCTAAGGAGATCTTCAGCTTCGAGCGCACGCTAGAAGAGCTCTACCTTGACGCCAACCAGATTGAGGAGCTGCCTAAGGTAAATTGTCAAGTGTCAGCTTAAACATGTATAATATCTGCCAAACAGTGGATACATCAACTCCTGAACATCATCTTACACAGCAGTGCAACAGTACACAAAAATGGTGCAAATTTAATTATTAATGTAATTAATTCCTTATAAAGCCCTAAAAGTGTCCCATAATTGAAGTTTATTGATATTATCATTATTACCATTTGGTATTTCATATTGGTTAAGGTTAATCATGCTTTGTCTAATGTATCTATAACAGACTATAACAGGATCATCATGGACAGCTCCCATATTGTGTGTGCAAAGCTGTATATATATATGCTTTTGTTTATCTGAATTTGGTCTATATCATTTGTTCTGATATGCTCCTTAGATAAGTGTTTAAGTAATAAGTGTTTGCTCACTTTTAACTCTTGAAGTGCCATTCTAAACCCATGGTTGTTATCTTAATTCATGTTTAACACTGTTCATACTTTCCCTGGGCTAGTTATTTCTCTAGTCGGGCTTTCAGCAGACTTTGCTCCAGTCTTCAGTGTCACATGATCCTTCAGAAATCATTCTAACATGCTGATTTGGTGCTCAAGAAATATGTGAAATTATTATCAATGTTGAAAACGGTTTTGCTGCGTAATATTTTTGTAGAAACAATAATACTGTACATTTTGTCAGGATTCTTTGAAGAATCAGTTCAATAGAAGAGCATTTATTTGAAATTTTGTAATTTTGAATCTTTTGTAACATTATACATATCTTTACTGTCACTTTTGAATGATTTAATGTATCCCTGCTGAATAAAAGTGTTTTTCCACTCAGATTGTGCATGTAAAGTATGCAGAGTACTAGGACAAAACAGGATACAGAACTGAAATACGTTATTTTTCAATGAATTATTTTGGATTAATCTTTTAAACACGGTTACAAATCTAGTATTCACTTCAGTGAATGAATTGATTGAGACTGCAGGATGGTTTCAAACTGATTGTCAGCTCAAAAATACCACACAGATTGTGTGACAGAGTTGATATGGTTGAGTTTTGTGAATTTATTAGAGAAAATGAAATCAAATAGTACTGAATTAAATGGAAGTGAAAAGTAATGTGAGGTTGTGGGACATTTTCTTCTCATTTGTAAGTGTTTTAAGAATTTGTAAACTGTACAAATATAGCATGGCACAAGAAACTTTAAATAACTGCTTGTCCATCTGTGGGAATGCCACTCTGGTTGTCCTAAGTCACCTATAAAAAGCAAGAGCAACACAGAAATAAAAGAGGAGCTAAATGACTTTAGGAGCTAAATTACGGGTGTAAAATGTAGTTCACCTAGTGTTAAATATTGTCTTTTTTATTATATAACCGGCAAGCGAGGATAAAACAGAGGATAAAAAATGAACACGTTCTTTAACCAAATCTCCTTATTTCTCTGTCTTTCTTAGCAACTCTTCAACTGTCAAGCACTCAAGAAGCTGAGCATGCCTGACAATGACCTCTCCAACCTGCCAACCACCATCGCCAGCCTTGTGAATCTAAAGGAGTTAGATATTAGTAAAAATGGTATATTCTTAACTGCATTTATTCTATATTTACTTATTTAAATCTATTTTGCCAAGCCATTTTTTGTGCCGAGCATATTGGATTGATTGTATATGATTGCACCTTTATACACATGTATCAACATGGTAAAACTGACTTTGTTTCAGGTATTCAAGAGTTTCCAGACAACATTAAATGCTGTAAATGTCTATCAGTTGTGGAGGCCAGTGTAAATCCTATAGCCAAGTACGTAGAGCTGCTCACATTTCTTAAATCAGAAAGACTGAGAACATTCATGTTTGATAATTGTTCTATAATGTACATATAGGTAGTTGACGAATCCGTATATATTTATTTAACATATTATGTGGATCTTATGTCAATAGATTTTAGTTAAAATTTTATGGTCACTCTTTCTTAAATCATCTTAATCTCATTTTCCTTCACTATCTTATTTAAATGGTGTTGTGGATTTTTAAAAAATATGAGTATTTCATGTCCCTTAAATATGAGATAATAAAAGCTGCGTGTGAAATAATTATAAAACCAATAAAATAAAAAAGAATAAGAAGAAGCATGTTGCGTTTTTTCATGTTCGCTAATTTTGCCATTTCTTTCAAACACTGTTTCTGTTTGAATTTCTTCATTTACACTGCCTTAAAATGTAACGAGATCTTTGGAGCTTTTGTTTTGTATGCAGCTGAGCAAATAAGACAATATTGATATTTGAATCAAACACCTCTTCAAATAATTGCATTAAAATATAAAACTCTTCTCTTATTTTCCTGAAGAGGATTTCCTATCTACAGTTTACACAATATGAAATTGATTATTATATCATACAGTACATGGATTTGCTGTATTTGTTCTCTTCACTATCAAATGGAAGCAATTATTAGTTTTCCTTATCTGGGGTCCTGGGGATAAAAATACAAAGTCAACATACAAGCAAAAGCTAGATGTTTTCACATTTCATGTAACAATTTTTTTAAATCCATGATTAAACATAGTTTTGAATTCTAAAGCACATCTGTACATTAATAATGCATATTGTAAGTAGACATCATGCCTTAAAACTGAACCAAACTTCATTTAAGGAGAGATAAGACATGCATTTCTTTTTTATCTCAGTGTATTAATTTGGCCTTCAGTGCTGAGCTTCAAATCTTTGAAGTTTAATGTTAAAGGATCAAACATTCAGGAACCAGTGCATGGTCTCTGCAGAAAGCCCTTTTCCTTATATTATGATTAAATCAGCCCTCAAGTGACTCCATTTACTGGGATGCTAACAGAGCTAGTAGAAGGGGAAGTGTAGAGGGATTACAGATGGCTCTCGCCGCTCCTGAAGTACTTAACGCTTATCAAATCCTAAGGGCACTGGCCTTTGAGAGGGTCTGATCACCTCTCTGTTACTGCAGGCTCCCAGACGGGTTCACCCAGCTCCTCAACTTGACACAGCTCTTCTTAAATGATGCCTTCCTTGAATACCTGCCTGCCAACTTTGGGAGGTAAGAGCTTCATCTCTGTTCCTGCTCTGCTGGGGATTGTGAAATGGCTCTTTAGCACACCTGTCTGAATTTGTCTCGTTCTTGTAGTTGTCATCGTAGCAGTTTTATTTTTAGATGTTATTTTGTATCCGAGAAGCAGCATGGTGCTGATTCTGGCAGTGATTTGCCTAAAGCTTTCATGAATAAATTGGTTCTTGCAGCTCATATTGGGTTTAATGATGAATGGTTATTTCATTTACATTGGGGAAAAGGGGATTTATTATTGCAGCTGACATTGGTCAAGGGTTGTTGCATTTACTTTTGATAAAAGTTTGACAACACTGTGTATTTGCATGGGCTGTCTGTGTTGTTATAGAGCTTGATTCATTAATTTAAGCTTTTTTAGAAGGTGGTAATACTGCAATGTTAATTGCGCAATGTCCAGACAAATAGCCCTAAGTCTGAACATTTATAGCAAGAATGATACATTCATGCTGAAATTATTGACATTAATTTAAATACTCATGGTGCAGCCAAACAGCGCCTGGTTAAAATGCATTGTGAAAAATCTGTCATATTTTTTGTGCTGAAATACCACATGCAAAAGTGGCAGAACTGTTTATTGAATTCACTCAATGTTGAATGTTTTTGCTTTTAAAAAATTAGGTGAAGAATGTTTCCAAAATTGATTTGTTTTTGTTTTTCAGATTATCTAAATTACGGATCCTGGAGCTTCGTGAGAATCATCTGAAAACTATGCCAAAGTAAGTCAATTCTTTGGTTTCTGCCAACATGGGATCATTAAATAAATACATGCCATAAAAAAAGCATGAAAAAATGGTGTAGGACAAACATCACAGCAAGTATTGTAAACACTGCCTTAAAATGTAAAGAGATGGAGCTTTTGTTTTGTACACCTACTATAGCAGCTGAGCAAATAATCCAATACTGATATTTGAATCTAACACCACTTCAAATAATTGCATTAATATATAAAACTCTTCACTTATCTTCCGTGAAGAGGATTTTCATTTAGTTATTTTATTTGTCCTTCAATAATGTGATTTAGACACAAGTTTGTGTAACAGACCCAGAGTAGCAGAGTCTACAATGTAATTTGTCATGGTGGGGAAAACCTCTGGACCCCTCTAGAGAAGGACACATATTGCACACGATGGTTTATATTTGCTGACTTGTTCAGATGTTCTGGTTCAAGTCTATTTTTATCTGCCAGCAAGAATACCGCCTATCTTTCCTTCAAACCCAAACTGAGAGAGCAGTGTTTGCCCACATGTAGCATACTGAATGAGGGCCGGGTTGTAAATATTGTGACAAATATTTGAGTACAAAGTTGCAGAATTTTCTTTTTTGGGTGAAATAGTTCTTTAGAGTGCATTTAATAATCCATATCGTCTACATATATTTGAAGTGAGTTTTGTCATGTTGCAGGTCAATTCATAGGCTGTCGCAACTGGAGCGGTTAGACTTGGGAAGCAATGAATTCTCTGAACTGGTAAGAAAGATGTTCTCCTATTGAACACTTTTATCAATGAGACAGCTGTTACCTCACTCAGTCAACAAAATTTTGGTTTAGGGGGGATTGAGGAGGGGGGTAGAGGAAGCTATTGCCTCCATTCCCAGAGTCTCTTGTCAGCTCTCCAGTGCTGCACTGCATTGGTTGCATCACATGCACTGATCCATTATTCATGAGTTGGTTCAAATACACAGCACTTCCCATGACGTTCACCACTGAGCAGCATTTAATTGGCTAACCCAAGCTGGAGTAAACAATGGCAAGGAATTTATCGTATGCATACCAGGTAGCCCCACTCACACATCCCCATGGCTGTTTCTTTCAGTGCTTGATGCTGGGCATTGCATTTATTTATTTGAGTATAAATCAATGAGGAGGTCCATGAGCAGGCAAGCTACTGTGTCTAGAGCAGTGGTTCTTTTCCACTGGGCCGCATTATGGTCCAAGTGCAAGTCTCACGGGCCGCACGCATATCATTTACATATTATGTCACCAGTACAAACCAACCAGATTTATAATAGCCTATTATAGCCTAAATATTATGATATCTAATCGATTACATTCATTGAAATAAATAAATAATTATACTCCCCATTAATAAAACACCTGATGCTGTCGGGAGCTGACTAATTTTGTGAAATTCGGCTCGAAAGGAGTAACACCACAATGAAGTTGCGATTGTAAGTTGCAGTCTGTAGGACGCGTGACATTGCAGAAAATGTGCGTTCACAAATGTAGCCTATGTTGATCCAAATATGGAAAGCACTTTCGAATGCAGGTTCTCTCCAGAGATGTTTTGCCACATTTCTGCAATTAAGGATGATTGCTGCATATGGGTGTTTCCTTTTGCCTGCCCTGAACATCTTCAAGTGAGTGGCGGGGCAAACCGAAAGTTGATGCCGAAAGTCCAGCACTCTCCTACCTTCACTGCTGCGACTACTGTTGTTTGTATGCGTTCCTTCGCTGGCATTTTCCACATTTCGTTTTTCTCACTTAACAAATGTGTCCATTCTGATACTCAATTTTACCGAACTAATGGCTGCTGATGACTATTTGAATTGAATTCTGCCAAAGTGTGCGCTTGTAAGTGTTCCTTAAATGTGTAACGTTAATTACGTGAGTAGGCTACAGGTCTGCTCATGTCTGAAAATAATATATGAAAAACAAAATTATTTTACATAACAAAAACATTATAGCTTATATTTGTTTAGTAAATTTTTTAATTAATGTAAAAAGTAAAATGAATTGTAAAACTGAAAGTTTTTTTTTAAAATTGTGTTCAGCGGGCCGCATTTGAATTCGTGACAGGCCGCGGGTTGAGAACCACTGGACAGAGGAACTGTGGCAGTTGAACTCCAAAGTAGCCATTAATAGCAGATTTTTTTCCCCCAGTAATTGACTTTGTTCTGTGATAGTTTGAATAGGAGCTGCTGGTTGTATTCAAAACTGGTCCATTCCATTGACCATGAAACATGTTGTAATAATGGCTGGAAAAACATTTTAAGCTAGGGTTTTCCGATAAATCTATATTTATAAAAAAAAAACTTCACTTCATAATAAAAGCTATTGTCAAATACACACTGAATCTCAAATGTCTTCATGACAAATTGGCAAAATAAAGGAATTGAGGAAATTATGACAGAAATATAATACCTTTGGATTTGAGACTTTAGTCTTTGCAAATTTACAGATCTTCTTTATGCACCAAGAGCTTGTAACACTCCAAAGAGAAAGGAAAAAATTAAATCGCATCATATGACCCCTTTAAATTGTACTTCTCAGTGTAATAATAATTACATTTTGAAAACAATATCACTATTATTATTTTTGTTGTTGCAGCAGCTGTTGTAAGGAATATCATGCAACCAAGATATTTTTTTTCATATCTACATTTATTGTTGTGGTCTATCAAACATGTGGCAATGCATTTCCTTCCCTGTTAATGGTATGAAATGAATATTATGATCAATATCAATATTGTATTATTTATATATATATATATTTGAAAATGAAAATATATTTGGCCATGTCATCCAGCCCTATTTTAAGCTTCCCAGTACCAAACAGGTGGAGTTTATAGAGTTGTGAAATTACTTTTAAACTTTGTGTCAGTGTCATACACACGTTTGGAATATCCAGGGGAATTTGTCCTTGGGTGATGAAAAAATGCATGCGCGCATCAATGCTTCCAAAGGGAACAGATGGTTTGGCATTGCAGTAAGCGTGCTTTACTGCTCAAAGCCCCCAACTAATAAGAGAACACCCATCAACACTTTCTGGTTCTGCTGTCTGGACTTTAAGTCTCCGTGTCCCACTTCAAGATGACTTTTCAAAAAACTTTTGACCTTTCCTGTTGGCAGCCCCATTATTGCTCTTTTAATTTGAGCTCAGCTTCATGTCAGATGTTTTAAATATCTCTGATAATGGTGATTTTGGAGTTGTTGTCCTTCTCAACTGTGTCCAGCAATTCTAAACATTATAAACTTTATATATTTTACATAATGTGTGAAATTGCTATTAAATGTGTCATTCCATGTCCTATTAGTAAATGACATAATAATAAAAAATAAAAAAAATTTGGTAACAGGACTAATTGATTGATTGATTTTAATTGCATGTTTTTATTAGTAAATGACAGAATCACACAGAAAAACAGTCCCAAGTTGCAAACTGCAAGCCTTGTAAATGAACAGAAGGTTAAAAAGCTCATATAATATTTAATTTCACCTTCTCTGGCTGATGATCAACATCACCCGAAGGTTAAGAATCTCTCACTGAGTTTCAGGCCCTATTTTGTACTCTATTCATGAAAGTACCAAATATTTAAAGAGAAAAACAACAGTACATTAACGAGCAATAATCCTCAACAGAAATGTTACTCATTGGTTTCCTCAAGCATTTTTGGATGCATTACATCATGTCAGGTAATCATGGCATAGAAGACGCACAGCCTGAAAACAAACATTAGTTTAATTTATAATAGCTCTGTTGGTGTCGTTCTTTTAGGCAGATATTTCTCTCTAACAGCACACATTCTCTAAACAATGAGTGTTGAGAGTAGAGCACTGGTGGCATGAAGCATTTATCAGGATATCTGACTCTTGCTGTGATGTTGGCAGATGTTGGCTGGTGTGGTGCCCTGAGCTGCAGATAGTTTCTTAATTGAAGTCCTTGCTGAGGGGATCATGAGAGGACAGACACTAGGGCTCAAAGGGAGAGAAAAGCAGAGAGCAGCCATTAAGAACTGACTGAGTCTGCGGCACCCTGTAACCTTTCTGATGGCATAATTATATCGCAGCATATATTAAAATTAGTTAATTAATTAAGACTGAAAATATTACCTTATATTGGTCTGATAAAATCTTCCTCAAATTAATTTGACAAATTGCTAATCAAACTGGCAAAACTTAGTCTGACTTAAACTGTCTGATTTAGGATTTTTAATACAAAATCAAATGGGAAATTCAGGGACAAGGTGTATATAAACCATATTTCATAGCATCTTTGAATTAAGAGGTCATATTTTTTGCAGACTGCCTTTTTCGTTTGTCATAGCTGTCACCACTACCTCATTCCTGTGATACTATACTCCATGCATCTCTCTTCTTGGTTTGTCATTGCTCGGTTCTGTGTGTTGTGTTAATCAAACATGCATCTTAAATGGGCACTTCAGTGCACGTGGCAAAACCGGGTAAGTAGACCAGCGAGTGTTTGTATTCCCCACACATCTGCCACAGCATGTTTATTTAGGCAAGGGCATACCTTTGCATCCATATCTCGCTTAAAGAGACACAATGAAAGCCCTGCATATGGAAGGCCAGCTGGACCAGTCTGCTAGAACAAATGTTGGACTAATGACCTTACTTAGCTTAACAAATATACATCGACCTCTTTCAAATTGATTACATTTAAATAAGACAAAATATAAGAAAAATAACTAAGGAACAAATTACAGGAGGATTGCAAGGAAAAAAATGTTTTAAATGAATAATGTGAGGTCCATTACTAAAAGCACTGAAACTTGTTTGACTCAATAAACACTGTGGCATATACCAGATCATTGTAAATGTTATAAACTAACATAAGGTTTGCTTTAAGAGCCCAGTATTTTGTAAGATAAGAGTGCTTTTTACAACCACCCTAATCATATTTCAGTATAGCATATTTAGTAAATTCATCATCAGTCCCTTTAACATGTCTTCTGTTAATTCATACCTTTTTTACGTGGAGACAATGGTTCCACATATCTCATAATTCTCATTTTCTATTAACAAAACTAATCTTAAAATTATGAGCCATAGATACTGACACTACTTAAATTCAGTGTACTTAAGCCTGGATATTTTGTTTGCATATTGTAAACATTTGAATGGGATGTTAGAATGTGAATTCCTTATTAAAGGAATAGGTTACGTTTCATCATTTTCTCACCTTCATTTTCTTCCAATCTTCTATGGAACACTAAAGTATAAATGTTGATGAATGTACTGGTCACTTTTTTCCAATGAAAATGAACAGGAACTGGGCCTGTCAAGTTCCAAAATGACAAAATAGCACCATAAGCATCATCTGTACTGCATAGTCCAAGTCTTCTGAAGCCATACACTTTGTGTTAATATGAAGGCATTTTCCGTATTGGTTTTACATATTTTAAATTATGCATTGAATTGTGTTTGGTTTTAGGGTGAATGTCTGTAAACTTAAAGGGGTCATATGCTGTTGCTAAAAAATTACTTTATTTGGTGTATTTGGTGTAATGAAATGTGTTTATGCGGTTTAAGGTTAAAAAAACACATTATTTTCCACATACTGTACATTATTGTCTCTCCTCTATGCCCTGCCTTTCTGAAACGCGTCGATTTTTACAAAGCTCATCGGTCTGAAAAGCGAGGTGTACGCTGATTGGCCAGCTATCCAGTGCGTTGTGATTTTGTGACAAAATCAATAAAACCCATAACAAACGAGGCATTTTTTGCATCCAGTGGGGACATAATTACTGATTATAATGACTTATACTGTCTTTTTACATGTTGCGTTGCATCTCGCCATGTAAACATAAAACCATGTCTGCATTTGTGATCAGAGAAACGACAAACAACAAGCGCTACTCTACACTGCTCAAAACTCGCGTTTGAGTCATCAGTGGCAAATTCTTTAAATATGAAAACATACTTACAGGCTGTGAGAACAGCCGGCATTGTAGGCTACTCTCACAGATTCAGGAAACAGTCCTCCGTAAAATGCGTTGCACACATCTGAATATTTGGTTTGAACTGTTCTGGAACAGTGTTGTAAATACAACTTAACCACTGATTTCTAGTTGTGTCCTCTTTTGGAAGGCCAAACAAAGTAGTTTCGCTTTCACAATGAAACACACAGCGTCTTCACAACGTGGCAGTGGCGGCAGCAGCGAGAATCAAAGTTACGCCTTCTTTCTTTGCGTGAACATTTGGGAGGTGTTATGCAAATATTCCCACACAGTGATGTAGACATGTGGGGGCGTGTTTAAATGAGGCGTTTTAGGAGGTCGTGAACGAGTCTTAACTTTTAAAATAGAATATCTTTTTAGGTTTGAGACTTTAGTCTTTGCAACTTTAGGGATTTTTTCTATTCACGAACAGCTAGTAACACTCCAAAGAGAAAGAAAAACTTGAAATCGCATCATATGACCCCTTTAACAGTAGGGCTGCACCCTAATAGTCGACTAACCGTTAGTCGACGAGAAGAGGCTTAGTCGATCAAAATTATATTAGTCGCTTAGTCGCAGAAAAAAACAACATTAGCAACATTACATGGTTTTACAAGTGTATTGTGCAGTGTTTACAAGTGTTTGTGCGGAGTGTGGAAGCTAATAGTAGCGCGCCTACTGCATGACAGTTAACTAGGAGCCAGTGTGATCATTTGCATTTAACTTAAAATACTCTGTCATTTTTGCTCATTCAGAGTAATATATCTTTCGGATTCGTAAAAGGTTTACTTTTATTTGTGTGCACTCACAATAACAACAAAACGTTGTGCTTTTGTAAAATAATGAAATCAAACAGTGTGCGCTTTCTGCCATCTAGGTCTCTGTGAACTTGAGCATGTCAAAAACAAATTAGCTGAAACTCTGTGCTTGCTTAACAGACATAAAAAATATATCTATAGAAAGTGAAATGTCTACTTTTAAATGAACCAATTCAAATGGAAAACAAATAATATCAGATTATGTAATCTGTATGAAACATGCACATCCTCTGTGGAGATGAGTCAGTGTCATTGACTTCATCACTGCAGCCGAAAATACAGAAAACACTAGTTTATCATTGAATAATATTAAGGCAGTTTTCTTGCTGTTTTTTCCCTGACGCATTCATAATCATTACTTCTGCCAGTGTGCTGCTGCAAGTTTTATGTGTGCGCTTGAGCGCTGATAGGCTATAGGCAATTAAAGGCTCATTATTATGAATTATATGGTTTATTTATATAAAAATGCGAATAGAAAAATCTTTAATTGAGGCAGCCTTACTTAACAGATAATGTCGTAGCAGAAAATTACCAGTATCTTTTCTGTTTCTATTTATTTATTTATTTTCTTACAGAGTATGATTACTTGTGAAAACGTATTTATCTTCCTCTGGAATTATCATTGATGCTGATGGCGCTATATATGCTTTTAGAGCAAAATTTTCTGTAAATAATCAGGTTAGGTGTGTTCCTCACACAAAACTTTCGTATGGCTTTAGATGACTTGGAAAATAGTGCAAAGATTATTATGAACTACATTTATGATGCTTTTTTGAAGCTTGACAGCCTGTACCCTCATTCACTTTCATTATATGAAAAAGAGTGTACAAAAATGAAAACATATGGGCTTGGAATGACATGAGGGTGAGCAAAAAAAATAAGCAAACTATTCCTTTAAGACTTTGGTTAAACCTGCAATTTAACCTATACTCTAAACTTTTTTAAAGAAGAGTTATTCACTATGGTAGAGGCAATTATTTATTTATCTGCTGACCTTTAAAGAGACGTCACATGATGTATACATTTATCTTATCATCTCATGAAGTGTTTTCAATAAGCTTTCAATAGGGATTAAGCGACCCTGCATAACTGCACACTCCTCACCTGCTTTCTCTTACATCTGCCAGTTTATCACTTTTAGAGGAGTTTGACTGTAGCTGTAATGAACTGGAATCCCTGCCTCCCACCGTTGGCTACCTGCACAGTCTTCGGACATTTGCGGCAGATGAGAACTTCCTGACTGAGCTGCCCAGGGAGGTGAGTATTAGTGTTATGCACTTTCTACAGAAATAATAAGGGAAATCAAAGTCACGTTCTCTATATATTTTACCTCTCTTTGTTCTGAAAATACATCCTAGACCAGCAAGGTTGGTTTACATTGGTTGCCAGTTTAAACAAGTTTAAGGACATTTAGGTATGTTCAAGCTGGTCTACAACAATAAAACAATTACTTTTTTAACAGGGCACAGAAATTACTTGTCAACAAAGCCACTTTTTCAGCTACCCTTTAAAACTTTGGGGTCTTATAGATTTTATATGAATATGTAAAACCTTCATATCTTAATAGCGTTTATATTGATATAAAAATTGTTTAACACTTAATCTGCCATTCAGAAGTTTGGGGGTTTTGAAAGAAGTCCCTTATGCTCATGAAGGCTGCATTTATTTAATAAAAACAAAAAGAAAACAGTAATATTGTGAAATATTATTAAAATTTTAATTAGAAGATTAATTTTCAATAGCTATTACTCCAGTGTTACATGATCCTTCAGAAATCATTCTATTATGTTGATTTGGTGCTCAAGAAACATTTTTTATTATTTTCAGCATTGAAAAAAAATTGTGCTAGTTAATATTTTTGTGGAACCCATGATATATGGGCATATTTATTTCAGGATTCTATGACTGAAGAACGGCATTTATTTGAAATAGAAATCTTTTGTAACATTATAAATGACTTTACTCACTTTTGATCAATGTAATGCATCTGTGCTGAGAGAAAAGTATTACTTTCTTTAAAAAAAAAAAACTAACCCCAAACTTTCAAACAGTAGTATATTGGCTGCCCAGAATCCGAAAGTAACAATGTTAGCTGTGCAACACACAAAACATTATTAAACTATAAACTATCAAATAATACAGGATATATATATTTTTGCTACCACATTTTGAGATCCACTCAAGTGGCTGAATACAGGACAGCCTAAATCTGTAAAACCAAATGCATGGTAATGTCCTGCTGACCTTCACTTGCTGTATTGACAGAATACAAGAGTCAGTTTACCTGAGAGAAAGATAGAATGCTGATATTCAACAAAAAAAAAAAAGCTGACAAAATTGCCTTACCAGAGCTATCATATCCTGTCCTGTGCTGCAGATTGGAAACTGCAAGAATGTCACAGTCATGTCCTTGCGCTCCAATAAACTGGAGTTTCTGCCTGATGAGATTGGACAGATGACAAAGCTACGTGTTCTCAATCTAAGTGACAATAGGTAACACCAGATGTTCCTGTAGTGTTTTTTTTTCTTTCATTTTACACCCTGTGCACACATTTGTCAACATTCACACCAACACATGATCTGCAAAATTGTTTAATGAATAAAAGATGAGATGATATTTGCTTAAAATTTAGAAAGTGCCTCTTCAGATATCTTATAGGTTTGATGAACAGTCCCAATCGGTTTGTGTAAAGCAGTGAGGATGCTGTTTATTATTTTCCATAATGGCACAGTAATGGGGCATGACATCAGAAAAGTGCCTGGCGTTCCCACAGGTTAATTAAGAAAGCTCTTTATGAGCTGTGTGGACAGTTTCGATGCTCTGACTGCGATTATCTGGAAGCAGAGTAATTAAACTTAACTAAGACTAAACGCGGCATAGCCATTAGAGTATCTAGTATACCTGTATAGTAAGTGTACAGAATCACCACAGGTCTTCATAACATTTTAACTACACCAAATAACTCTCTCCAACAGTCTCATTTGACTTTTGCCATCCATGTTTTGCCTTTCTAAAATCTCATGAACTAATCCTTTATGTTCTGTTTTAGGTTAAAGAATCTTCCCTTCACTTTCACTAAATTGAAAGATCTTGCTGCACTCTGGTTATCTGACAATCAGGTTGTTATCTGGAACTCCTTTTTAAATTGTGTACAAAGTCTTAACTACACAGTATTTTGACCACTTTTTAACCACATTGCATGAACGGTTAATACAGTGCTGTCATTGAATAGTTGTATTTACAACAATTCTTTTTGTTATTCAGTCCAAGGCCCTTATCCCCCTTCAAACAGAGGCTCACCCTGAGACCAAACAGAGAGTCTTGACCAACTACATGTTTCCTCAGCAGCCCCGGCACGATGAGGGTAAGAATAAATCAACCGTTTCTCTTTTTTTTGATTTTACTGGATTTAAACTGGATGGACATGCGTTTTCCATGCTGCAGATTACCAGTCTGACAGTGACAGCTTTAATCCCACTCTCTGGGAGGAACAGAGACAGCAGAGGATGACGGTGGCATTTGAGTTTGAGGACAAGAAGGAAGAAGAGGACAACTCAGGAAAAGTGAAGGTCCCCTTAAGAATTGAAATGTGAACCTCTTTGGCCCTGTATACACCTGGTAGTAACATCCATCTCGGGTGATCTGATCACAGATGTTAATATCAGATATAACCAGGGCCACTGCTGTGTTTGGTTAGCTGGGATTTATGAAAAAAAAAACTTTAAGCATCAGAATAGGTCATATCTTTGCCATATGGGCTAAATGCTCTTCCTATAGAAGTTATTTCCTAATAAAATTAAAATGATAAATCAAATGCTCAAATGATCAAATAATAAATGAAACTCTCAAAATGGTTTCTCAAATGATCAAATGCAATTTCATTTCCTAATACGGGGAAGCATGAACTGTATCAAAAATCAAATAAAAAATAATTTGTATTTGATATTTAATTTTCATTATCAACCCAGTATAAACCTGTCATAATTAAATCTATAATCCAGTGCTCAAATGGACCTCGCAAATGGCAAATCAAATGCTCAATCGGACATTGCAAATGATAAATCAAATACTCAAATTATAAATCAAATGCTTAAACGGAAACTGAAAAAGGCGAATCAAATGCTCGAACAGACATCGCAAATAATAAATCAAATGCAAATGAGGAGTGTCAATCAAGTAGCGTGTGCGGAGCTTTGAGACGCGACAAGCACAAGTGAGGGAAATCTTTGCGTGGCGGTGGCAGCTGCCACCAAGACCTGCCACAACTGAACAATCTGATAGATGTGTGTGAACAAACATACAGTGCAATCTGGGTCTCCTTCTATTGTTTTGGCACCTTATACAATATACAATTTCTTCACTTATACCCCAAATGCAGCGAGTCCTGTTAACAGCAGGAGCCACAAAAGCACAATATTCACCATTTACCAAACTCTTTTCACCTGCCTAAAGATCTCTCACTGTTTACGCTCCGATTCATGCGCGTGAGTAAACAGAGCAAACAGTGCAATTCTACACTTATTTACCTATTTGCCACCGTACCTTATATTTTATTCCCTTCTTTTAATCCGTAATGGTGTGCGCATCCCGTGGCACCTAAGCGTTGCACCTGCCCTAGAGCAGTTGTTTTGAGAATTTGATTAGTTATTTGATCCTTTTAGGCATTTGAATTTTCATTGTAATTTTGTTAGGAAAAAACGTCCATATCTTCCCTCTATCTGCAGGTTGAGATTAATTTGAAGCGCTATCCCACCCCTTACCCAGAAGACCTAAAGAACATGGTGAAGTCAGTGCAGAACCTGGTTGGTAAAACCACTCACACCCTCAACACTGAAAAATGTTCTTCTGGGACCAATATGGATCTCCACAGCCAAGACAAGTATGAGCCCAAGTGGCCCATTGCTCCTAAGGAGGTAATGCTTCTTTATCTTATTTTATTACAATGCCTACCTGGGTTCATAGATCAATGTCTCTGCAATTTAGCTATAAAGTGCAATTTATATATATATATATATATATATTAGGAAAAAACGTCCATATCTTCCCTCTATCTGCAGGTTGAGATTAATTTGAAGCGCTATCCCACCCCTTACCCAGAAGACCTAAAGAACATGGTGAAGTCAGTGCAGAACCTGGTTGGTAAAACCACTCACACCCTCAACACTGAAAAATGTTCTTCTGGGACCAATATGGATCTCCACAGCCAAGACAAGTATGAGCCCAAGTGGCCCATTGCTCCTAAGGAGGTAATGCTTCTTTATCTTATTTTATTACAATGCCTACCTGGGTTCATAGATCAATGTCTCTGCAATTTAGCTATAAAGTGCAATATATATATATATATATATATATATATATATATAGATATATATATAAAGGATAGATCAGACTCAGAATTTTGATTGGGCGAGCCACGTTTGAAGCTGTTGAGGATTTTAAACATGGGTATGAGGATCCTAAAGCTTTTTAGGCATGCCAAACTTAAAGGTACAATATGCAATTTTTGTAAAGTCAGCGCTACTTCACTCTGTGTATGTATATGATGAGTCACGCAAGTACTGGCCTACTCCGGCCTAGGCCTACATCTAAAATAGTCCAAATATAAACACATATTATAGTTGCATTGTAGTGATTCAGGATACGACAAAAACACGTTTTGGAAGATGGATTCATGATTTTGAGCAAAAAAAAAAAGTTACGTAGTGTACCTTAAATTATTTTTTTATACATTTTAATGTTTATTACAATAATTGTAACACATATAATAATAATAATTTATAAATTTAGAGATAATTTTATATTAATTTATTATATTATTATAAATATGTTTTATTAATGTATTATATTATTTTACATATTTTGTATTACTTTATTATATTATTATAAATATTATTAAATATTATTTATAATAATATTTAATAATATTATTATAAATATTATTAAATCATACTTTATTATATTTTAATAAAAAATTAAGAACTATTTATTAAACAGTTGTGTTATGTTGGTTATCCAGGGTTAAATGAACTATGACTGTAATGCACAGCCTCTCGTGGCTTATTACTCAAATATCCATTACTTTGGAGTCACAGTTTATTTTGTCATTGAATCATGAGACACTTGTAGATTAGTAGGCATTCTTTTGCAGGTGACAGAGCGAGAGGTCAAAGACTTTTCGAAACCACCGATGTCTGATCAAGGCGTCATCCTCAACTCAGCCATTGACATCCCAAAACGCAAAGACAAAGAGGATCTGACTGAGAGCTCGGAAGTATGACGAGTTTTCTCTTTTAATTATCTCTCGTTTAAATGCTAGATGCCTTTATCCTTTTTAAATATTTATGCACAGCAATATTTTGAGATTGCAGCTTATTTTAAGCTCCCTTCAACCTTTCATAGCAGTTATAATGATAAATTATTGTAGATACAAAACACATAGGGGATTTACAAAGTCAGTAATTTTGAAAGAGAAGGATGAGAGTGTGTAATGTAATTTAGGCAGTAGTTTATTTGTTTTTGAAGGTCTGGTATTTGCATTCTCGGTGTCTGAATCAGTTTGGTTGCATGTATAGAGTGTCGAGTAGTGCTCAGAGTGTTTGTTAAAGGTTAGTTGAACCTGCGGCGATAAAATACACAAAGATCAGTGCAAATGTTTCATCTCTCACAGCCAGCAACCTCCCTTCCGAACCACTAGAGCTGCAGTGTTGTTTAGGACACAGGATAACATCCAAGTCATTAACTTTGCCTGTGAATATTAGAGCAAAGCTGGTGCAATTAGTAGCGAATGTCACAGTAACATTGTAGTATCCTTCATTTTTTAGTAACTCACTTTAAAATATCCTACAATTATTTATTTACTCGAGATCTGCAGTGTTTTTACTCTTGCTCAGTCTTCAGTTTTATATCCTGTAGCACTGCTCCGAATACAGATGGAAATCTTTTAGTAAACAAAAATAAAGGTCAGCGTGAAATATCAAGAACACTCTGAGGATCAATTAAAGGTTCCTATATGAAAATATTAACTGAATTTAGGAATGCTAAGATGATTTGAGTAAACTATTATAAATCACAAGGAATTATGCAAACACAGCTACAGTACATTCATAATCCATTCATTGATGTCAGACTTTTCTATGCTTGCAGTAACACTTTGTTTAGAATAGCATACAAGTGCATGGTGTATTGTGTCCATTGAAGCTTGGCCTCACACTGCTTTCCCCCATGGTCTCAGAGACCCCCGGCCAAACTGAGGAGCTACAAATATTCTTATTATTATCAGGGTTATCGGGACCTTGGGAGTACCAGTGCCATAAACCTCATGTTTCTTACACATTCTTTTCTTTCTAGACCATGAGAATCCATTTTTGTTTGTTTGTTTGTATATATGTACTGTATGTATGTTTGTTTTGCTTAGATTTCTTTACATCGCGTCGTTCCCAAGCCTCAACAGCCAGAGAATACGAGCCTGGCCGTTACTTCCTCTTCCTGTTTCTGCCTCATAGTAAGTGTCTGAGAGACCAGACAGCAGAAAATCAGCTGAACATATGGGGTGGCTCATTTCAACTGCATTCAAAGCAAATTCAATTAATTTTCTCAGACACCCCCATTGTGGGTGAAACATTTGTTAAATACATGCATGGGTTTGTTTCCCATAATGAAGTCAAAAAAAAAAAGAGGTGAAATCTGGTGACTCCCAGTCCATCCGTTTCCAGCATAACGTCAGTGTTGGAATTACAGGGGGGCTAGATGGAACTGAGACCCCCTAGTTCTAGTCATAGTCTCTCAGTTATCTCGAAACCCAGGGTAAAGGGAGACTGTCCAAACTTGAAGTGTCATTTACATTTGTTATTACAGCAAGAGATTGCTGTCTCTGACATTTAAAAGAAGTATTCTTATTTAAAATATATTAATAAACATTAAACAATAAATTAGAAATATTATAAAAGAAAAAAATAGTATTAATGAATCAAAATTATAATTACTCACAATGCTTTTTACTATATATATATAGTCAGCAGCACATACTGGGTGAAAAAAAATACCCCTTTATTTCTAGAGGAGACTTGACAAAAACTTTCAATAGATTTAGTTGTTTTTTAAAAGCAAACAACAATTTTTTGTTATGTTGGGGAATTTTTTTAAAGGAGTCTCTTACAGTCAATGGCACTAGGGATTTATCCAATCTAAAATACAGTAAGAAAATACTATTTTAATGTAAAAAATATATATTTTAATATATTTTAGAAATGCACATTTTTCCTGTGGTGGCACAGCTAAATTTCCAGCAGCCATTACTTCAATCCTCATTGTCACGTGATCCTTCAGAAAACATTCTAATATGCTGATTTGGTGCTGAAAAAATATTTCTTCTTATTAAGAATAATAAGAAATTATAGTGTTTTTCAGGATTCTTTGATTCAAAACAACAGCATTTATTTGAAATATAAATATTTTGTAATATTATAAATGTCCTTTACTGTCACTTTTGGTCAATGTATCTTTTCTGAATAAAAATCATTTAAAAATCTCACTGAATCCAAATTTTGAAAGGTAGTGTATAAGAGCTCTTTTATTCCAAATATTGGGCTCCCCTAAATCTTTGGTATCATTCGAACATTAAGTCATGCATCAAATGGCCCCCATGCTGAATTTTGTTCACAATTCATTTAATAGAAGTATGAAAGCTTTAGCCTGCCGCATCAGTTCACACAATCACATTTCTTTTGACCCGTTGTGATGGAGCAATGAAGAAAAAAGACAAGATGAGTGAAAAGATGAAGGCAGAGAAAGGGAGAGGCGGCTGTTCTGAGAGAATCTTCTGATATGACTTCTATCTTGCTCTGCTGCCGGTTGTGTGAGCCAGCCTGCTGATGTACAGTCAGGTCTGAGAGGTGTGACTTTTGCCATAGACAGCTGTGTGAGAGCTGGAAGCTCCTGGGGGATTTGAGCAGACAAGCCAGGACAAGGCCTGTGAATCATAACAGTCTATATATTACTAATGATGAATCTCAACTTGATGTTGAGGTGTGAGATCACACTCTGTTACTTCTAATATATTTCTCAGCTTCAGCTTTGTTTAACTTCGAGGTCATTTTGGGCCCGTGTTTGCGTTTTAGAATCATGAAACTGTCAATATACTGTAAAAGCTTTACAGAACCTAAATACTAGCTACATTAATGTGTCTTTGCAGAGGTATTTCATGTTTTAGCTTACTGATCCTTTTTTAACATTAACTTAACTTTATTCTGTGTGTCTTAATGCCTTAGTTTTACTAAAAGAAGATCCTGCCTAATAGAGTTTTATACAATATGCAATTAGGCAAACAGATTTTCATACAGCCAAAATGTTTGCAGTTAGTTTAGCAACAGTTTTCAATATAATTGGTTTTCAATAGATGTTGGCATGTGAAAAAATATATATTTTGATTTACATTTATTAGTGACCTTAAATTGGATTTTACCTTATAAGTTTTAGTATAAAAAAATGTGTGTTGCTGGATCTTGGTATTTAAATGAAAGATTGCAGGAAAAACACACCCACTGCCCTTGTGTTTCTTCATTCCTTTATATTATTAATTCACTGTGAATTTTAAACTTGTGTTTCCAGGACTCCATGGGAGGCTCCCCTAATGATATCCGAATTTCTGACATGAGGCCGACTTTGGTAGAGCCACCAATGTACAAACCAAAGGTTGTGTTACTGGGCAAGGAAAAAAAAGGTTAGTAAGACGAAGAAGCCTGATAGATAAAAGTCTGCATAAAATCTATTTTTTTAAATGCATGTTGTTGATTTTATTGAGAACAATTCATTCTTTGACCTCATCATAACTCAATCTTTCAGTGAAACGGTCTCAGTGGTGACGTATTCCAGAATTATATATAGTCTGCTAAAACTCCTTACAGTTGGCTGCAAGCTCACATTCAGACCTGCCTCCATCTAAACAACAACTAATAGATAAAATCAAGTCCTTGCCCTACATTTTTTTTTTTGATAATGTTTCACTCAGATGTACAGTGGGTACGAAAAGTATTCAGACCCCCTTAAATTTTTCACTCCGCCTGTAGTTCCGTTGATGCCACTAGCGCAGTGTCTGGGAGCCTGACTTGAGCTACCCAGCCCGTCTCGATGGCTCCTGCGAACCGTCAGGCTCGGCTATGCGATTCAGTCACCCGGCGTCCCCCCCCCCAAGTTCAGTGGCATCCACT
>NW_015505317.1:335517-347167 GCF_001515645.1 Sinocyclocheilus grahami | reverse complement strand
GCGCTGCCCCACTGCGGGTACGCCTGTAGTTCCGTTGATGCCACTAGCGCAGTGTCTGGGAGCCTGACTTGAGCTACCCAGCCCGTCTCGATGGCTCCTGCGAACCGTCAGGCTCGGCTATGCGATTCAGTCACCCGGCGTCCCCCCCCCCAAGTTCAGTGGCATCCACTTCACAACAGTGAAGGCGGCCGATGGTCCTGTCTTGCGGGCGGAGGTCGCAGTCCTACTGGCAAAGGATGCGATAGAGCCGGTCCCTCCAGCCGATATGTAGACGGGGTTTTACAGCTCCTACTTCATTGTACCCAAGAAAGGCGGTGGGTTACGACCAATCTTGGACCTGCGTGTCTTGAACCGGGCCCTTCACCGGTTACCATTCAAGATGTTGACGCAGGAATGCATCTTCGGGTACATCCGTCCCTGAGATTGGTTTGCAGCGGTCGACCTGAAGGACCCGTACTTCATGTGTCGACCCTTACGCACCACAGACCATTGCCGTGGTTCGCGTCCGAAGGACGAGCATATCAGTACCCAGCAGAGCATGCTGGAACAACAAAACAGCTTGTCTACCATCACTGACACCCAGTTCCACAAGAGGAATGGTAGGTATGACGAAGATTACTCGTCTTATCAAGAACCCAAAAAGCCAATCATGGGTTACCCCACCAAGAGTCTGACACAACGTCGCCCCCTGTCTGCACGGAGCTACAGCACAGAGACATATGGGGCATCTCAGGCAAGACCAGTGTCTGCCCGACCCACCATGGCTGCACTGCTGGAGAAATTGCCTTCAGATTACAATCTTAGTACATGCATTGAAAAGAGCCCTGAAGCAGACATGAAGATGAGACCTGTCCTTCAAAAACAAGAGGACCCGACCTCCAAAATGCCAGTAGATTGGAGACAGCAGCTGCTTAGACACATAGAAGCCAAGAGGCTAGACCGGGTGAGTAAGCAAGCTTTGCTTTTTGTTCTTCTATGTAAGTGTTTGTTGGCTTGGACTTTATACAACCTCTCGGGAATTTTCAAGAAATAAATTCTTTTAAAATGTTTAATTCTTTTAAACCATTCTTTTATTCTGTCTTTATGAAGTCATTATATATTTGTTAATAATTGTTGAGATCTCAATAACCAATGTTCTCAGTTTAGTTTTGTATTATGTACTAATATGATTTTATTATAACAAGGTATATCTTACTATCTTATTAAGTGACTACATCTTTCAATGTTTTATATAATATGTTTGGATAACACATTACAGACAAAGCTTAAATGAAGGCTTTTTAGTGAATAGACTCATGAACAGTGAGGTGAATCTCATGTGAACCATCAAGAAATGTCTGGGACATATTTCACCCCAAAATCAAAAGAAAAGAAAAGGAAACTATATTCTGTTCTAAGGTTTCGGTTTTTTTTGACATTTTAAATTTTTATTATTTTATACAAATTAAATCAAATTCTACCCTTTCTCAATAACATTATATTTGAGAGTAAAAAAAAAATCTATATTTTTTTTAATTAAAATTAATTTTTACATTATAATAATATAATTATAAATTTTTTTCACTTTATGATAATGACTTTTTTCACATTAAAGTAAGGAGATTTTTTTCTCACTTTTAGTGATGATAATTATGAAGGAAAATTAATTGACCTGAAATTAATTGTCACAATACCAAAAATCCTCAAATGGCTTCAAATTCTTTCTGCAAAATATAAGTTCTTTTTTCTTTTTCTTTTTTTTTTTTTATTGGGGTGGAATATAACCCTGAAATTTATTTCCTGAGATTTACCCAGTTATGTACATGCACCATTGTTGGTGAGCCTTTGTTTCTGTGTAAGTGGAATACAGTACTACAGCATACTTCATTGTTCACAGAAATTAGTCCCACACTGCTGCTATTTTATGTAAATGTAACCACTGTGGATCACTAATGTGTCACGTGGGCAGTAATGACGTACTGTTGTTGTTCTGTTTGTCAAGCTTACTCACTCTGTTACAGCAATGTGCAGTCCAGTGTATCCCCAGCCACAGCCTTTTGACCTTTCTGTGTGGCACACCCATTCACTCATGTCATGTGGTTGTTTCCCTCCAATCAGAGCGCTGTCCTTAAGCACAACACAGTAAACTTCGGCATGCTGTACTCTGGAGGCTATGCTGCACCGCATGCCAGCAGAAGCATGACAATAAACTTTTACAATAACACAAAGCATGAAAACCAAACAACTCAGTGGCTACCTCTACCAAATGTGAGTATGAAGCAACTTCAGCCCCAGTTTCAGCATGAAGAAGTCCTATGGAGACCTTTTTTTAGATCTCTCTTTTGAGCGGCTTCTGCTTTAACTTCTAAAACAGTGGTAATATAATCATTTTGGCTCTTTGTTATGTACACTATAATAGCCTTTCTATAAGGCAGACCATCTAATACATTTCACAGTTTAACACTTATCAAACACCACCTGTTCTGAGTTCCAGGCTAGACACTGTCTCTCACTGTGATGTTAAACATATATAGGTGTTTTCTGTTGCATGTGCTCAGTCTTTGTGTTTGGTCTATGCACTACAGTCTTCCTCTGTCTTTAACTCACAGAAACAAAACTATCTGTGACCAACAGCAGAGATACATTTATGAAAGGCCTTCTTGATCTTTATAAAATACAACCAAATGTCAAATTTAGTCAATCATGCTTAAAGGGTTAGTTCACCCAAAAATGAAAATTCTGTCATTAATTACTCACCCTCGTGTTGTTCGAAACCAGTAAGACCTTCGTTCATCTTCGCAACACAATTTAAGATATTTTTGATGAAATATGAGGGCTCTATGACCCTCCCATAGACAGCAAGGTTACTACTACATTCAAGGTCCAGAAAAGTACCAAGATGATTGACAAAGTAGTCCGTGTGACATCAGTGGTTCAACTGTAAAGTTACGAGAATACTTTTTTGCGCAAAGAAAACAAACAAAAATAACAACTTTATAAAATAACGCCACACGCTCGCGTCATGATACTGTCGTATTTTTGTTTTCTTTGCGCAAAAAAGTATTCTCATAGCTTCGTAACTTTACAGTTGAACCACTGATGTCACTTTAAACAGTCAGGGGTGAATTCACTAAATATTGACACCAGTGCACAGTTCACCAACCTCCATTCACTTATTCACCAACAGGTGATTGGTGAATACTGTAAGTGAATAGAGAATAGTGAACTGCACAAATCGAGTTCAGGCAGGTGCTGAATTAGCTCTGTGCCATGAGTTTTTGTAATTTATTTTAACGCAAACATGCCTTTTTGTAAATTCATTTCAAATTAGTTTCAGCATTCTTTCAGCATTTTAAAGTCTCTGGATTGCAGTGGGATATGCTTGTTGCAGGAAGTTAGTTGAACAAACTCAGAGTAGGTTTAGAGTTGACAAAACCAAAAAAAAAAAAACACCCAACCTGGTTTAGATCAAGTTCAGCGGGCGCACAATGCTGGCTATAAATGTTCTGTCAACTCAGGGTTTGTCCTGAGTTTATAATTAACTCTGGAGTGTTAATAATTCTGAAGTTTAAAAAATTGTTATGAAAAATATTTTGAATTTAAATGCATTTACAAGGCAGAAAGAAACTCCGCTGCTGCCACGGACATTTGGGAATGGTAGTTGAAATTAAATATTCAACAATTTCAATGGGAGTGAATCAATGGAATTTAATTTACTTCACAAAAAGATTCAAAGAAAAAATTTGTGTTGCACCATTATCTAATTATCATTGTTACTTTAATGAATTGGACACAAAATAAACAATGCTAAAAAAGGCCCAAAAGCCCTTTAATAGATGAAAGCAAGTGAATGGAAAGCTGATGAATAACAGTAGTGAACTGATAGTGTCCTTCTCAGTCTTGGTTCTTTAAAACATGTACATTTTAGAGCACTGTTTTGAATTCTGTTTGCTGACAGCACCATATCCTTTCAGACACCTTCACAACAGAGCAATATTTTAGATAATGGACAAGAGGTGGTTTCCCTGAATAGCCAGTGGGCCCCGTATTCACTGGGACGAAGAGACGTGCCACCAGAGAACATGAATGTCATCAAAAAGGTATTGATTATGATTATGAGTGTGAAAGAGAATTTTTTTATTCTATTTTTTGATACAGGATGGTTTTCTTTGTCATACTGATTGGTCAAAGATCAATTAGTGTTACAAATAGTTCTTTACATTAGCTGTGTTAACCGGGCAGTAAATACAGTAGGCTGGGCAGTAAAATTTAATATGTTTATGATAATTGTAAATATTAAACCACTGTAAAACATTTAAACATACTTTTTTATTTGACCATTAAGTTTCCTAAAGACCACATCATTAGTTTTATTTCAGTGAATCGATTTATAATTTATTCTGTGATTGACTGAAGTGTAAGTTTGACATTTAAGTTCAATTAAATTGTTCTAGTAAAAATAAATAAATAAAACTGGTGTCTGTAAAATTCAGGGTAAAATTCATACTTTTATTCAGCAAGGATGCATTAAAGTGACAGCAAAGATTTATAATTTTACAAAATGTTGTTTTGTTTTTTTTTACTTTTCTATAAAATCTTGAGCACAACCATTTTCAACACACAATAAGAAATGCTTCTTAAATCAGCAAATTAGAATGATTTCTGATCCAGCTTTGCCATCACAGGAATGAATTACATTGTAGAATATAAAATAGGAAAACAGTTATTTATGTGATAATCTATAGTAACACTGTAAAAATATGAAATATTATTGTAATATCAAAATATTACTGTTTTACTGTATTTTTGATAATAAATGCAGCCTCTGTGAGCATAAAAGACTTAATAAAATCTCAAGCTATATAAATATATTACAGTATACATGTATATACACAATGCAAAAATAAAAAATATATCCTGTAAAATTATCACTACCTGAAAAAAATGTCCCTGCAAATGTTTTTTTTTTTTTAAATAAGCTGTGCCGAACTGAAATGATTCATTGTATTTGTCTGGATCTCATTATAGTTTTATTATTTACACAATGCATTTTTTAGAGAGACACCCACATGTCTCAAAGTATTAAACCCTGACATGTTTTTCTCTTTAGTTTCTACAGGCTTACAGGCTTAACCTGTTCTCTGTGCAATAGACATCTCTGTTGTATCGTGATTGCCATGTTAATTTTTTCAAATGCCAGGGTTAATTACTACCTGCAGTCGTGATTCATTTCACAATGCATGTTCCCGCTCGGTCTCCTTAGCAACCTCAGTCTATCTGTGAATGTCTTTAGGTTGTCACTCAATATTATGGAACATTTTGCTTCTGCTGACACATTTAGTGTTGTGAAGAAAAGTCCAATTAAATTAATGCATCAAATAGGGAAATCAAAATGTCATAAGGTCCTGTGTAGCTAATACATGTCTTTGTAGCTGTAATGATAAGAAGGCACTTGCCATTTGTATGAACTCTACTTCATTAAACGTTTGCCTATTGTTTGCCCACAGCCTGGTGTTCACAATCATCCCCATCAACAACAGACTATGATGATGACCTCAGCCACCCCTCCTCACCGGACGGCCCGTGACCAGCAGTATGAGGGGGCCATCAACAAGGTGTCCATCCAGCAGTACCAGTCACCTCTGCCCATGCCCATCACCACCACCAGCCCCCGGCCTCAGAGCGCCCGCTGCTTCATCCAGACTAAAGGACAGAAGAGTATGGATGGCTTTCCAGAGCAGGTACAGGTCATCTCTCAGAATAAATTGAAATAAAATGCCAAGAAATGGACAGTTGCGAATCAAGACCAATCAAGATCCATGTCATGATCATGGATATCAATACAATGTTTCCTTGTTCTTCAAATATTCAGAGGGTTGTTAACTCTGAATCTTCTACTCCTTTTAACTAAGGCTATATCTACTTTAAAGCTGCAGTCCGTAACTTTTTTTTGGTTAAAAATGATCCAAAATCAATATTTGAGCAAGTACATGACCAGCCATCTTGTCAATCTCAATCATTTTATTCGAAAAATATCCAAGGTTAATGTCGCACTCAAAATCGCTATTCCATGTCTGAATTGTATGGAAGCCCATTTCAGTCAATAACTTAAAAACAAAACAAACAAACAAAAAAAAACGTAATTGCAACTTTTCACAATTTGAATTGGTTTCTCACAATTCTGAGAATAGAAAAAACATCAGAATTGCGATGCAGTATGTAAACTAAAAAATCTGACTTTTTTCCTCACAATTCTAAGTTTATATCTCACAGTGCTATTTTTTGTGTGTGTGTGTGTGTTTGTTTGTTTCTGACATGAAATAAAAATAAAAAGGATAATTGCAACTTTTTATCTCACAATTCTGACCATTTTTGGACCATTTTCTCTTTTATTTTAAGTTCATATTTCGTAATTCTGACTTGTCCCTCAGAACTGCGAAACAAAAGTAGATAACTTTGCAATTCCTCTTTTTACAGTTTTTTAAAAATTGGTTTGGTACTATTTTCACAAGTAAGGTGTACATTTTCAAAACTCTTAGTACAAAACTTTAAACTGATCACATTTGTTACACCACTAGTCATTCTTTCAAAACCTGATCTCATGATTTCATTGTAGTTGCACATATTTTCATGCCACATAATCATTGTTTCAAAACACAAGATCATTGTGATATGTATTGAGAACATTTGCATTAATCACCAAAACACAACAGTATGATCTTCTTTCAGTTTAGTACTTTTAACAATCAGTTCATTCAAGAGCAAACAATGCAAGATTCATGTTTCAAATCACCTTTGTTGCTGAAATAATTACAGTAATACAGGCAATAACTGTCATGTAAGAAAATACACTTACATTACCTAACTTGCATATCTCACATAAAATCAATAATGTTTGTAAAAGTATTTATCCAGTGTGTTATCAAAAGGTGTGATGAAGGTATGACATGGCCATAAGGTTTTGTGCTAGAACAGAGTTTACTGTCAATGCAGTAAATGTCCTCACTGTGCCATATGACTGAATATTCTAGCTGAATTTTTCAGATCCAGGGTAAGTTATGATAATGTGCAGTCTTTGCCATGGTAATGCTTCTATATACAGTATCACATGGCATAATGTAATGTAAAATGCTGTATTTGATGCCATCTATCTCCCTTCTTCTGATACATCTCTGATCAGTACCTCTCCCTTGTGTCCTGCTGTGTTCACAAATAGCAAAACGCACGGTTTTACAAACGAGGACGTCCTCAAAGGAAGGTTTTAGGTGATTTTGTCAAGTTTTGCTTACTTCTGGGTACCAATTTGTCTCCAAAATATGGTTACAGTAAGTAGGCACACGCACACACTTACAAAATAGTGGTTATCATCTTAGATAAATCACTTTTAGTGTAAAAATAATTCAGTGCATTTGGTTATCCCTAAATTGCAATCACGTTCTATAGAAACTAAATATCTATTAAATATCTAAATATCACCAAATTATTCACTGATTAACCTTAAAATGAGTTAGATTAAATAATAGACACATGTATTAAAATGAATGAGAAGACATGCTAATGAAAAGTTTGATATTAATAGCTTTACGAAAGGCAGTTGCTGTGACTGAAACATTTATATAGATGAAACACTTATTTTGTGTAGTGAAAAGGATATTTTGTGATTGTGTGTATTGTACTAACACAATTGAAAATATGCTGAAATGTTTGAAAAAAGTGCACTTTTGATGATCTGTTGAGATATTAGTACCAAGAGTTTTGAAAATGTACCAATTGCTTGTGAAAATTGCGCCAAAGCAATTAAAAAATAACTGTATTCTGTAACAATGCTTGTATAACCATAGATATCTATGGGTACAGTATGGGTCACATGACTAAACATCATCGTTTTCGAATACCTCCAGTTTCACAGTCCACACTACAACAAGAAAACGGCATTTTCAGATGTATCCACTTGGAAGACCAAAAACGTAGAGAAAGAGATGTGTTCTCAAATGTATCCAGATGAATGCCTTAAACCTGAAATTCTGTTTTATGTTGTCAATAGCTCTGTGTGAGGATTGAGAAGAACCCTGGCCTTGGTTTCAGCATCTCAGGGGGAATCAGTGGACAGGGGAACCCCTTCAAGCCCTCGGACATGGTAAGCCCATTTCACTCTCGTTTTAAAGGACAGAGCATAATGTAATATGCTAATTTCAGCATTTCATTCTCAGAAATCGCATTAAAAACGATGCTTTATATAGAGCAAAATCAAAGCCATCTCTCTTCAGATAGTAAAGTGTGCCTCTCAGTAGTCTGGAAACCTGCACTACTGCAATGCACAACCTTGCACACCAGCTGCCTGCATTACCTGTTAACCTTTTCATGTCTTGGCAACGTTTGGCGATAGTTAAAACAAGTGTTTTGTGACTCAAATGTTGCTGAAGTACATGGAAAAAAAGACATTCTGTTTCCATTTCATGTGTAGCTTTATGTTAGGAATGTGTATTAATATTATACTGTGTTTCGATAGAAACTGTCAATTTGCATAGAAAAGTGTTGTTCTTTTTTCCCCATAAGGTTTTCAACATAGCATAAAGATTGCTTGTGTTGTGTAATGTCGCTTTGGGGTTCTTCTAACAAGTCGAATCCCCGTGAGCCCCGAAGAAATGAAGTAAAGTTTGGTGGACTCTCAATATGTGGCGCCAATAATAAGACTTCATGTGTGTTGACATGGCGCATACTGATGGGTCCCACATGTAATTTAAATCTGTATGCTTTATAATCTCTGCCTTGATACCAGCACAAAAACAGTCACTAACACATACTCTAAAATAAAAAAATAATGAATCTTACATGTTTTGTTTTTCAGTTTAACCTTTGCATTTACTTGTAAAAGGTAATAATTTTATAGATGAAGGTAATTATTTTATAGATTGCCTTTGAATTTATGAGAAAAAAGAGAGAGAAAAACTAAAGAAAATCTAAATCCAGATTAAAAGGCAAAGATTCTAAACCATAGTCACCATGTGGTTCCTAACCTCATATCACTTTTGACTTATAGGGTATCTTTGTTACTAGGGTACAGCCTGATGGACCTGCCTCCAACCTTCTTCGACCAGGGGACAAAATTCTGAAGGTAACACTGTTCTCCATCACATTGTCCCACAAGTTGTGACAATGCATCTTCCGCCACACTGCCAGTGGAGGGCTTTGCATGTGGCATTAAATGTACAGTGTGTATGTGTGAGTGTGTGTGTCTTTGTGTCTCAAACAAGTGAGCATGGACTTCTGTTGTTATGTTTGTCCAACTTTGACGTGGTATTGTCTTGTCTGATGTAAAAGAACAAATTATAATATTTGAAGCCTTATAGTCTTAATAGCCTTAAGTATCGCAAGTAAATTAAATAGCATGAAATGATATATTTTACATTGAATGTGAATTTTATTAATAATATATTACAAAATGAATGGAAATCAGTGAAACAGGCTAATCAACACCACCAACTACCTCAATTTGCTATTTTACTTTTAACTTTGTGATGCAGATGAATCTGGTCTTTTGCTAGTGGAATGTATCCCTTCACCCTTCCAAAAAATAACTTTCTATATATACTATATGCAAAATGTTGGGCTTGGTAGGATTTTAAAAAACAGTAAAAACAGCATGTTCATGTTAGCTTGTTAATGCATTTACGAATGTTAAGTGTTACCAACTACTTATTATCAATGTTGAAAACAGTTGCGCTGCTTAATATTTTTGTTGAAACTGTGATATATTTTTCACTAATTAATCAAAAAACTATTTATTTAAAAAAATGGTAACATTGGAAATTTTTACTATCACGTAAATTTATCAATTTAATGCATCCTTACTGAATAAAATTAAAATTTAGAAAAAATATAAAATCTTACTGATGCCAATCTTTTGAACAGTAAAAAGTAATATAATTAGGAAACTTGTAGAACATTTCCTAAAAAAAAACACATTAAGTGCCAAACGAACAACACCCAAGTCTAAATTGCTATTCAGATAGTATCTGTCTTCCATATTTTGCCAAAGCAAAAAGCCTGGCATTACTGCCTAACTACAATCCAGCCTCTGTGTGCCTAAATAGCTTTCTGGAAAGTTATTGGGCTGTCTGGTTTTGTGTGTAGCTGTCAGTGTATGCCACTAGAATGGCCTGCAGAAAGCAGCTCCTTCTCTTTCCACAGATCCAGAGTGTCTAAAGACCAGCTTCTTTCCACCTTCTCTCCTTTTACAGCATGATCTCCTGTGTGCATCTCTCTCTTTTCTCTCCCTCAGTGTATATCTCTTTATCCTCTTTGAGCTAGGCCTTTTCCTGCCCCCCTCCCTCCGTTCTTCCATGCCTCTCCCAGTTCATTTTGTTTACCATGTGCTTCATTCTTGCATTGCAGGTCAACGGACATAGTTTCTTACACATGGAGCATGAATCCGCAGTGTCTCTTCTGAAGAATTTCCCGAAAACTGTGGACTTGGTAATCTTAAGGGAGAGCACAACATAAATATTTTTATAGCTTAAAGACTTCTCACCCAGATGGAACAACTTGTACATCACCTTTTATCTAGGAACAATTTTGCCAATTGCTGGACCAATGGCAAATTCCAGTGCCAAATGTACACTAGAGGACATATCTTATAACGTTACATACGGCTTACACATTCTACACAAACATACATTGGTTGAAATCTTTCGTTGATGTTGCTGATATTCTTCTTTATCTCAGCCTGTGGCTGTAAGTGGGCGCATTTTTTTCCTGCTTATTTATATGGCGTATTATTTTGTACCTATTTTTCCTAGCAGCTTTTCGGTTTAATCTTGGTGCATGAAAGCACATCTGCTTTTAAGGACATTTACCCACCATAACACTGCCTCAACTTTGTAAATGCCTTGTGTAAATATATACATTTACGACTCAAATGTGATAAGAGTGTAGAATGTGAATGAAAGACGCATTGATGATTTTCTAACACATCGATGAGTTTTTGTAACAGTTTAGAAGAGACATCCTTCTCATGCGAACAACAATTTAGGGAAATCGAAAAAGTCCCCTTTTAATCTTGATAAACGCTAACATTCTGTATTTGCACAAATCAAATGACAGAAAAGATTCCCCAAGCAATATTTCTTCCATTTTTGTGGCTTTCCTGCAGCACCCTCTATTGGTAGTCATGGATTTGTCCTAGCCCAGATCAGGGTGGGTCTTATTCACTGGCTAAGTCATGTGAATGTACATTTCCATGTTTTTTTTTTTATTCCCATGTTCCTTTGTTTGCTGCCAGGAAAATTCATACACATCTGGCAATTTATTGGCAACACAGTTTTCAACATAAAAATGTACTTTCATATCACAATACAGTTTAAGTGAAAGAAAAAGGCAAAAAAGCTTAATTCCAGTTGCTTTGTTGTTGTTACGCTGCTTTAAGGTTTTTAAATATATATATTTTTTTTACGGAATAACAAAGGGAATTCCTGTCATAATAAAACAGACTACATACAGTGTAAACATTTAAAGCTTTACTGATTAGCGCATGCTTTCAATCTTAAACTTGTTTTATTAGGATGCTTATTAGGGGGGGTCAATGTTTTTTGGAAAAACCTTTTACATAAGCATTGTTTTAGATCTCATTTGGCCTCCCACCCCCCCCCCCCCCCCCCCCCCCCCCCACTCC
>NW_015505317.1:322738-335151 GCF_001515645.1 Sinocyclocheilus grahami | reverse complement strand
AATTCATCTTGCTCCCCCCCCCCCCCCCCCCTTTTAAATCAATCATCGTTGTGATAAACAGTGCCATAATATCCTTTCAAAAATCCTGGGCATGTTTCAAATGTTGCTAAAAATGTAGCATTTAGAAGGAGAGTTTCGAGCCGAAATGCACTCTGAAAGACCCCAACACAACACCCACTGCATTTAGCTTCAGAGGAATATTGTTGATTATTAAAGATTATTATGGATGATGCAATTAATTGTTCAAATACTATTGTGAAAGAACATTTGATAATGATTATTTTTACTACATGTTTTCAAATAATGCTTTCTAATATATTGATATAATTAGCTATGCTCAAATTGTTACATTTTATAAAGAACACAAAACCAATGTATGGACAGAGAGTTCGATTGCGAGGAAAGGAAACACTAGAAACAAATATGTACAATTCTTTCTAAAGTAATTGTGAATTTGTGTCATAAACATATATGTATATGAATATACAAATGGTCATTTTTGTATGTGTTTAAAGACCTATTGAATATAAAAAGGTAATATATGGTACTATTCAGTCTAATTGCAGTATTGATGTAAATAACTATGAATGGAGACATTTAAATTATTTATTCCAATAGATTGTGAATGTACTTAAAGCTTTCTGCAGTATTAAGACTTACTGAACTTGAATGCCGTTTCATTTTTGTGCAAAAAGTATATCTAGAATAAATTATTCGATTTAGTTCAAAAGAATTAGTGACAATTTATCATATAATTTATTTGCACATGCAAGTTTACTCCTTCCAATTTTTATTTTTCGGTATTACCGCAAATATGTAATTGATGACATATATTATGTGTCTAGAATGCATTTTGCAGATGATATATGTACATATTTAAAATCAATTTTAGTTAACAAAATTAAAATAACAAACCTGTATATAAAGGAGAAGAAAGTCCAATACTGTTCAGCAAATATTGGAGCCATTTTCGGCTTTGGAGTACAGAATTTTTTCAGTATCTAAGAGGTGTTTTGAATAATGTATCTTTATTGTACAAATAATAAAAATGTCACTATTGTTACTACTGGTCATTCTGTGGTCCTTTATAGATGCTAGAACCAAAAGTCTGATTTTCATAATGTATTACTAGTTCTTTGATAATTGAAAATATAAACATTCACACTGAAAAGCAATTATAACATTTAAAACTTGAGCACAAACAACTGTTAATTTAGTTGCCTTTCTCTTAACTTCATTACAAAGCATGCCAAAGTTTTGTTTATAAAAGATGAAATTACTAAATTCTGTAATGACGTTACAATGTCATTTTTAAGGGCAGAGTGTCAGATAAGATTAATTAAAACAAGTGGCAAGAGATGATTTATTGTGTTTGGTACAAAAAAAAAACACTAAAAGTGTGATATTTATATTTAGTCAAACTCGTTTTATATATTTACTCATTTAACATGGTGGGGTGAGAGTGATAATGGGAAAAACTACCTATTAAAAGACAAAATAACACCTCAGCTTGATTAAGCCTTCCAACTCCGTTGGCAGTGAGATCAGTAGATTGTTTCTATTAAAAAAAAGCATTAGTTCAGTGCACTTTGTTATGGTAAATTCGGGTAATATATCACTTTTAAGTGACCTCAGAGTTCTTAGTTAAGTCATTATGCTGCTTTTAAGTGACATTTATCAGTGCACAAAATATCTCAAACAAGAGATCAGTCATTTAAAATTGTAGAGAATTTATTTTGCTAAATTTCCATCCACTATATAATTACTGTAGTTTTTCCCTTCTGTGTCATCTTAAAAATAGCACTCTAGCTAAAGCAGTAAAATGTTGAGAGGATGTGGCAAAAACAGCTCGGAACCACTGAATTAGCTAAATAAAATCTTTTAATCGGAACCTTAAAAGGACATAAATTAAGTTAAGGATTACCTGAGATCTAAATGTACCAGCTGTTTCAACTTGGAAAAGTCCACTGGAATGGTTATTAGCTTGTTAAACCCAAGATTAATGGCTGCTAGGGTGTCCTTTAACTCCAAAATTCTGCAGGAAATGAGAGGATATTTTAACTAAGCATTGTAAGTGTTCAGTAAATCAGAAACGCTTCTAATGAGATGGAATGGCCATATGCGTACCTGGGTGGAACTGCCGTCAGTTGATTTTTGCTGAAGTTTACGTTTGCCACAGGACTATCATCAATTGCATCAAACACCTCATCTGGGATGGATCCCTCATGTTTCTCGCTAAATAAAAGGCTTTACCATTAAATACACAAAATCCTGCTCTCGAAGTTGCTGCTGATGATTTTTTTTTACCTGTAGTCCAGTGTTTTCAGAGTTTTGATGGCATGCACATTGATTTTAGCTTGGCTTGGGAGGGTCATTGCTGTTTTTGGCTCTTCTTTCAAGCTTCCATCTGGATGCTCTACATTTAAAACATGATAAAACCCACAACGATGTTACAAAAGAGAAACTTGGGGGCTGTATCGTACTGAAAAACAATACTGTACTAAATCTTTACATGATCTTATAGACGTACCTTGTATTCGACTTCTGAGATATTTTAGGAGTTCACCAGTCCCTTTCTGCAAAGGAGGTACTATAAGATTTTCTGATACATTTCAGACTTTTCCAGTGTTGTTTCTGAGATTACTAAGAACAAAATGAAGACAAAAAATAGCTGTGATATGTTGAACACTCACAGTCAGGAGGTCTCTGCGGATCGTCCTCAGTGGATTGCCCTCCAAAGCCAAAGACTTCAGCTTGGGTAACGTGCCAAGTCCACACGGCAGACTGTTTCACCAAAAAGAGAGACTTATTGAAATGATTTTCTTTCTTCTGCAGAACAAATCAGAAGATATGTTGAACATATACCGAGTTATAAAAAGCGATGGTAGTCCATAATTTTGTTCCCAGAACATAGTCCTTTATTTTATAAATTCCAAAGTATACATACAATAACAAATGCCCAGCACCTGCTGATGTCATTGTTAGTAAGATCCAGGCGCTCCAGGCCTTGCAGTAGGGTTATTTCTTCTGGAAGGTTCTTCACCTTGTTATCTCAGAGCTCCAAGAAACTCAGAGCACTCCGGTGCTTTAAATGGTCTGCCTCCAATACCTCAATCTGGTTGTTCCCACAACGGAGTTCCTTAATACATTTTAAAAACCTTGTGTTAGCCTTTTTCTTAAGACAATCACAATGTATTCTTCCAAATGCTTTACCTTGAGTGTTTCACAGCAGTGCAGTTCGGGAAGAAAGCGTAACTTGTTGTGTCTTAAGTAAAGCTGTTCGAGGGACTCCATCTGAGCCAGGACAGGAGGAATGCTCCCTATTTGATTCCGGGAACAGTCCAGCATTCTCAGGTCTGTGAGGGTTAACAAAAGAAAGATGAGTTCACGGGTTAACCAATAAACATGACTCTCATGGAAACTGCTACTGTCAAAACACTTTTCATTTCACTGATGGCAGGAGGGAGACTCTTGAGCTTGTTGCAGGACAAATTCAATGTCACAAGATTTTTCAGGTTTGCCAGGCTTTCTGGAATGTCCATTAGATGATTGTTGGAGAGATCCTTTTAGAGGAAAAACTAAATAATGGGAATACTAAAGTACACATATTCCATGTGACATCACAGCAACATCATCGATTTAACAAATGATCATACTGCAGTTGATTATTACACATAGACATACCGTGCAAAAGTTTGAGATAAGTATGTTTTTTTTATATAAACAAAGAAATTAATACTTATACAAGGATGCATTAAATTGATCAAAAGTGGCAGTAAATACATTTATAATGTTACAACATTGTTCTAAATAAATGAACTTTTTATTCATTAAAGAATCCCAAAAATACGTAACACTGCTTCCACAAAAATATGAAAAAGCAACAGTTTTCAACATTGATAATAATAAAAATGTCCAATTCAGCATATTAGAATGATTTCTGAAGCATCATGTGACACTGAAGACTAGATTAATTCAGCTTTGCCATTACAGGAATAAACTGCATTTATAAACATTAAAATATCAAACAGTTACTTTAAATAGTATTAATATTTCACAATATATTACAAATAAATGCATTGCAGCCTTGGTGAGCATAAGAGACTTCTTTCAAAAACTTTTTTTTTTTTAATCTTACCGACCCAAAACTTTTGAACAGTAGTGCATATCTATGTTGAATGAGAGATATTAATACTATCACTGGATCTAGGCTTTTATGGTGCTGTTGGAAAGTCAGAGTTTATTTGCCATATACTGTAGTTTGTTGCTAGTCAAGACAAGATCTCAGTCACTTACAAGATCATCTAAATTAACCAGCTGGCCCGAATCCTGAGGAATCTGTTCGATCAGATTCTGTTGCAGATGAAGACATCGCAGGTTTGTAAGTCTCCAAAGACCCGACGGCAATTGTGTCAGTTTATTGTGACTACAGAGAGGATCAAGTATTATGACAAGGTTTATATCACTTTGTATACAGTGTACATCAGTACCTCAGTATGAGCTTCTGTAGTTGCTCTAGATCTCTAATAGAATCAGGCAGTGAGCTTAGTTGATTGTCATGGATCTGGAAAAAGGCAGCAAAGAAAGCAGACCATATCTAGACCAAATTTAGACACTCAAAAATGGGAAATTAAAATACTACGGCATTATGATTTTTATTTTTTATTTTTTCAAAAAAAGTAATGTGTGGTTTATAGGAGTAGTTACATTGATTTAACCACAGGAGAGTAGCCATCCATGTCCTTTATATGTATTCATTAAGAAATGGAATAAAAAGTGCTGACATGCAGTGTTTAGATTGTAAAAACATTCTCAAACAAAATGAGATATGCAAAAACCTACATCCAGGACAACCAGGGAAGGGAGGAGTTTGACGTCTTCAGAGAAGCTCTGGAGTTTGTTGGAAGACAGCAGAAGTTTGGTCAGATCTGTCTGTTCCCACCACCGATCTGCAGCTCCAAATGACAAGTTCTGCTGAGCTTCCTGAGGTGTGTCAATGTTCAGCCTCCACACGCTCTGAGGAACTGAACCCAAATACATGAGCACACTTACTGTAGAATCCTACAGGAATTCACCACGGTAAACATTTCATCCCGCAATACACAACTGCTGTTGTTACTGTATGTAAGTCATGATAAGATCTCATTCAAACTTTTTGGACAGAAACTAAATCTTTGGCATTTTAATGTATTTTTCCTTGACATGAAATGTTTACCGTGGTGAATTTTTAAAATTATATTATATCTGCTCATGTTTTTTTTTTTGGAGCCACAAACTATGGTTGCTATGATATTTTTTGTGAATGTAAGTTAACGTTAGTGCACTGATGTCGGATAGTGTTTTTCTAGTACTACCTTCAGTTTTTTCTTTTGTTTTGTTTTTCGTTTGAAACGAGACATGAATGCGAAATTATGATACTAAAACACCTGTGAACACGAATGAGGTTTTTTACATAAAAGTCCCGAGGAAAGAAAGTTGCCTTCACCGTGAAGGCAGGCCTACATGCAGATTGTCAGTACCTGTTGATGAAGCTGAACACTCCATGGCTATTACGGCATCCAGGTAGCTCTGGCCAAGCCACTCCTCATAAGTCTTCCTCTCCCCCACGCCAATTAAAGTGATAGTTGAGTCCTTGAAAATCAGGTCGGATCCCTCATAGGGTTTGGAGTCAAACATCTTGAAGCCTGAGGCAGCATTAACTCCAAAGAAATTCTGAAAGATGCAAACCAAAAAGTCATAAAAACAAGGCCATTTTCAAATGACCCTGAAAAATGACATTTGGATTTACCTGGGCTTTGTCCAGGAGGCCAAAGATGACGTGGTGGTTGGTATCAGGTCTTATCATAACAGCGTGAGAAGGGACACGGGCCAGGTTGCACTTAGTGTACTGAGTGACTTCAGCACGAGACTCCTGAGAACAAAGCAGCTGAAATTCACGGGACTCCAGGTGTACCGCCCAAAAATCTGTATTGTTTCCTGGAAATAACAAGTCTGACATGAGAGAACTACTAGAGACTTTTACACACAAAGTAATGGTCTGCTTGCTGTATGTAAAATGCATAAGTGAACTTTTCAGTTTACAGTCCTAACCCCAGAAAAGAATGAGCATTTTCAAGCCATGGGTTTTCTCTGGAATTTCTTTTGTGCTTTTTGAATAGTAGTTTTCATTTTTTCTTAGTTTTCTCTCACACGTATTGTTAATCACATACAGTACCTTATTTTACTCATAAATCAAAAACTGCTATTCTAAAAATTAGAAATATAAATTATAGACCAGTTATAAACCATTCACATTTTTTTAAAGATCATGTGAGGAAATCTTTTAAAATTAGCTTTTAATTATTACATTTAGTTTCTTAGTCATTATTATTGTTATGTTGTTATTATTAGTATTACTATTATTACTACTATTACTTGTTGTTAATTTATTAAAAACTATTAACATATTTCCTCTTTTATAATTCTATGCTTTTGTTCACGCTATAGTCTTATTTTATAGTTAGGTTTTTATTTATTTGTACTATATTTTATTATATTTATATATTTTTATTTATTATATTTATTATTAGTAGTATTATTGAAAATTCCTGAGGGAATCCATGGCAAACTACCCCTCTGATTTGGCCTACAAATTAACATTACAAATGACTGAACAGCTCTATAAATATGTTTAAAGTCTTTTATTATTATTATTATTATTATTAAAAATGGCTTAAAGCAACAGATAACTTTTTACCATCTGTGTTCTGGAATACAGTGGAATGTTTGACAAAGGCCACATCACCATGATCTTCAACAAGGCACCTGCAAATACAAACAGAGACCCTACTAAAATATTTAGTTGTTATGCAAATACTCAATTGGTAAAACACAAATTAGCACCAAATCTTTCAGATCTTTTGTGCAGTATAGTGGATTACCTGAAGGCTCCATCGTAACCATCGTATAGGTCCTTTCCTTTTTCACACTTGTTCTGACCACTGGAGTCTCCAATGCACTGCTCACACAGGTTACTGGGGAAACCTTTCTGATTGGCTCCAGGTATACAGGCTGATTCAAAGAACTCCCCAGCCGCTAAAGGCAGAATCACACTCTCATTACAATGATTTTGCTATTTATATAGCAGAACAACATACTACTTTCAGTTCAGCATGTGACCATTTTTTTTGTGGGAAATAGTGGACATTTGTGATAACTGATTCAAATTACAAATAACAATCTGAGTAAAAAGCTGGAAGCTTTTCAGTGTCGTTTTAGATTTTAGGACCCCAATGATATGTGTGCACTACATGTCCTACCTTGGGCCACTTGGCATGTCTGCGTTCTGATGATGCCTTTTTCTATTAGCAGACCCATGGGAATGTTCCAGCCTGCAGTCCTTCCATAACCTGTGTGACAGGAGCGCTTGCTCTTGAGGTCACTGAATCTCTGGATGTCTCTGTTGCTCTTCCTCAGCACAGCCACAGCATAATAAATACTTCCGTCAGTGTCTCCTAAGACAGAGAATCACATTGGCTTGTGAAAATGAATCATCATTTATGAATAAAACAGCTGCTGAAAATCTTTCCCAAACACAAAACAGTTACCCAGTGAGCGCATTTTGAATGTTTACTTATACTCAAGTGACTTCATAAATGTATTATGAATTATTCATGTATAATATAATTAATTCATATGTATTAATTATACAAATGTATTAATATAATGAATCATATTTCTGCCTTCTTTTCTAAATTCTACAATTTTTATTTATTTGCTTTTTGTTATGCTTTCCTTTTTTCTAAAATGTTCTTTCACTTTTTAAATGTCTACTTTTTTTATAATGTATTCAATCATTTTAAATAAAATGCATGGAAGCATATTAGTTAAGTCAAAGTACATGGACAGTGTATGGCTCTAACCTGTGTAGCTCTCCCCAACAGCAGGTATCAAACCAAAACTCTTCCCCGCTGTGTAGATGTAACCTCCGTCAAGAGTGATGGCATCAGCTTCCTTGTTCTGGAGGAAAAGAGTCTCATTCAAATAAAGCACAGTGATTGCCCACTTTTTCAGCGGCCTTGGGTTTATACAAATCTGTTTCTTCATGGTGAAAATGAATGGAATTTTTAGTCTCGGAACTTGACTGTTGTGATGTATTACAGATTTTAGTAAGGGAAACTATGAGTATAAAAGCTTGTTCACATCAAGGACAATAACTAATGATAACGATAAAGACATAGTTTTAAAAATCGTTCTAAATTTAAAAGAATAGCAGAGACCACACCTCAACTACAGTGTAAAGGCTTAGATCAACGATATTGTTGTAATCACTTTCAGATTTATTTTTATTTATTCTTTTTTCAAATGAAGAATGATAAAAATATCGACAGCCAGAATCCATCCAAAGAACTTGTGCATTTAAACTGACAGACGACACAGCAGTGCAGGCTTATAATAAACAGAATATCATGCAATGGTGTGTATGATATAGTTATCATTACAGTTATCGTTTTTGGTGTGAACAGGTATGAATAAGAGAGTTTGGTATTTAAATATCTCTTGATTGTCATACTTGTACTTTCTTCATACAGTCCTCCACAGATGCACCATAGATACACTGAATATCAGGAATCAAATTTTTGCTTTTGAAAGCCACAGCCATGTCTGCACATTTTTGCTGCTCTCCATGAGACAGGACACACCAGCGTAGTTGAGAGGGAACATCTATACACACCCATCACAGAGAAACACAGATTTTAAGCACAATGTAAAGATATAAAATAGCATGCATAGCGTCATTTTTGATTGTTTGATGAAGATGCACACCTGACTCTGAGCAGTCCATAGCTCTCAGTATGTAATAGTATTGGCCCATCCATTCGATGTAGTTTTCATTTCCAGCTTGGATAAATGCGGTTGAAGCGTCACTGAACAACAAGTTTGTTCCATCAAAGCCTGCTGAGGAGAACATGGGGAACCCAGACTTTTGCTAAAGAGAAACACACACACAAACACATTTAACTGAAACCATCCCATTGAAATAAAATGTACAATTTGTATTTACTCTATTACATAATCCTAATAAATGACAATTTCAAAAAAGTCAAACTCCTCCAGTATTACTAAAGGATCATACCAGTCCCTCACGCAACATGTTGTAAACCACTGAACTGCTGATGTCAGTGTGGACAACAATCCCTCTCGATGGGACTCGAGCCAGATGGCATTTCTCATAATCTCTGACTGGACTGCGGGTGCCGTCCCGACACAGGAGCTGATAGTCCTCAGAGTGCAAGCCTTGAGCCCATGATTCGCCCTGACCTGAGACACCAAGTTAAAAGATTTATTATTAATTCATACACAGATGATAATCTATCACTTATCCCACTTCCTGTATAATTACTATACTTCTTAGCATATCAGAACTATAACCCATGTGTGCTTTCTTTCAGTTTATTTGCTTAGAATCACAAGCATACTCTTGCTGAGTATGGGGTATGGTACCATACTGAGTATGGTACGTTGGGCGTACCTTTACGGGGAATTGCCATACAAAACAATGCATAGTCCATAGCATCACTACTTATAAGTTTTATTATATTTTTTTATAAAGTAATCAAATACAGATACAGCCATCATTTGTTAATAATCAATCTAATGTTGCTGTTGACACTTAATTGTATCCTTAATCACTGCTTTTCATTTCAAAGGCAGAGTTCAGAGGTTCAATTTGCATAATCTGGTATCTACAGCTCCAAAAGAAGAACGTACCATCTGCTCCAGATTCTCCAGCTGCAATTTTGAACCTGGCTTGCTTGCCAATGTCGTATATTTCGTTAGCACTAGCTGAAAAGGCTTCAACTTCTTTTTTCTGTCAAAAGCAATATTGCAACTTAATTATTGAACATGTTACGTAAAGAAAATTATTTCAGTGTACTTTGCAAATAAAATGAACAGACAAAAGACTACAAAGCGCGCTGAGCAGGGACATATTATCATTGTAGGTATACCCCCAACTGCTCCCCGGGCGCCACAGCATAAATGGCTGCCCACTGCTCCGAGTGTGTGTTCACGGTGTGTGTGTGTTAAATGCAGAGCACTAATTCCAAGCATGTGTCACTTTCACTGTCACTGTGCAAAGATGCTCTAAATATATATATATACAGTATATTATACTATTAAGTGGCCTAATGGTTAGAAAGTCTGACATGTAACCCAAAGGTTGTGGGTTCGAGTCTCTGTACCGGCAGGGATTGTAGGCGGGGGGAGCGAGTGAACAGCACTCTCTTCCACCTTCAATACCACGACTGAGGTGCCCTTGAGCAAGGCACCGAACCCCCAACTGCTCCCCGGGCGCCGCAGCATAAATGGCATAAATGCCCACTGCTCCGGGTGTGTGTTCACGGTGTGTGTGTGTTAAATGCAGAGCACTAATTCCAAGTATGTGTCACTTTCACTGTCACTGTGCAAAGATGCTCTAATTATATATATATATTATACTATTAACCGAAACTGAGGAATTCTTTTTTATTTGTAAATTAATCTGATAATCTGCTGCCATGGTAATATACTGTATCTATTTACATTTATACGTGTATATGCATGTGTATATGATTTCATGTTGCATCTTTATTTGATGCTAATTAAGTTTATTTTTTAATTAAGATTAATTATACTTTATGTTATACTATTATATTAATTAATTATATTATTAATATAATGAATTATATTAAGGTGAGTATAGCACATTTACCATCAGTATTCTCGCTTACAGTTGTGTGCTTCACAAAGGCGACATCACCTGCATTCTCAACCAAGCACCTGTGAAGTCCAAAACAACAGCTAAGTGTCACACTGAGAATATTTCTCATTTTCCAAGCTGTAACTGCACCAGCTATGTTTCAGTATAGTATGATTTAATTTTTTTTAAATAAATATGGTACCTGAATGATCCATTATATGCATAATACTGCTCTTCAATGCTTTCGTCACACTTATATTTTCCTGTTGTATCTCCCACACACAGCTCACACAGGGACGCAGGGTCATCTTTAGCCCCCGGGATACAGCTGGCATTAAAGAAGTCAGCAACCCCTAAAAAGCCAAGATAAGCCACAAGATACTTTTTCATCTGAAAAAGACAGCCTGACAATTTAAGATGTGCTGCACCAAGAGCAGTGGAGTACCTTGAGGGATGTTGCAACCCATGGCTGACATCATTCCACTGTCAATCAAATACCCCAGAGGGACAGTCCAGCCAGCTGTGCGGTGCTTGCCAGTGTGACAAGACTTCTTCCCCTTCAGATTGTTGATGTTGATGGCTGAATTTGCCCTTTTAACCACAGCAACACCGTAGTATGTTATTCCTTTCCCTGTGGCCATTAAGAGAAGAACAGTTGTAAAACTTTATTGACAAGTTGTTTTTTAATGACTAGTTGCATTGCCATACAAAACAATGCATAGTCCATAGCATCACTACTTATAAGTTTTATTATATTTTTTTATAAAGTAATCAAATACAGATACAGCCATCATTTGTTAATAATCAATCTAATGTTGCTGTTGACACTTAATTGTATCCTTAATCACTGCTTTTCATTTCAAAGGCAGAGTTCAGAGGTTCAATTTGCATAATCTGGTATCTACAGCTCCAAAAGAAGAACATACCATCTGCTCCAGATTCTCCAGCTGCAATTTTGAACCTGGCTTGCTTGCCAATGTCGTATATTTCGTTAGCACTAGCTGAAAAGGCTTCAACTTCTTTTAGAGACTTACGGTTAGTTTTTGAGCGCATTCGGCTTTAGATGAGACGCGGACGCACTGTAGCGCTGGTCGAATTGCAGCACTGGTGAAGGCCTGAGCCATTGCTTTACATTTGGACTCCTCCGCAGGAGAAATAGTGCACCATCTTATCGTACTCTGCCCTGACACTGGACGAAGTTATTTATAATATTATCACCATTATTTTTAGCCTTCCACCATCATCTCCAAAAGAGTCTCAGATTCATACCGTTGTTTACATAAACATAAATTTCTTATAGCTATAATAATTAAACTCTGAGATAGAAATCACGTTTTCACCTTCATATTAACTTAAAATGTTTCTTACCATAATGCGTGATCGCTAGCAGAATGCTTAGAAAAGCCCAGGTGTCCATCTCTGACGCAAGAGTGCGCAGATGTTGTAGCTTTATATCTGGGAGCCTGTCTGAGTCTGAAGTTCAAAACACGACTCTGCCCTTCGACATAACTAGACGTTAAATTGTATCTTAATCATAAAAGATACGTGCAATCAAATTCAGGATTTATAGACTATAATGTGACCAGACATGAGGACTGAGGAATGGCACGTCCAAGAGACGGGCGGAGGTCCAAGGTGCACACAGAGGGGTCTTTCATTTTTGGAAACTCCACCTTTTTCCATAAGGGGGGGG
>NW_015505317.1:320798-322539 GCF_001515645.1 Sinocyclocheilus grahami | reverse complement strand
GGGGGTGGGGGGGGGGGGGGGGGGGGGGGGGGGGGGGGGGGGGGGGGGGGGGGGGACAAGTCTCTGAATCAAGAACAGTCACATAGGACCTAGGTAAAATAACTTTTAACCTTGAAAAAAGAGCAAATGACAATCAAACGTAATTTGATTCGGTTAAAATACGAAGACAAAAAGTGTTTAGACACATAATTGTCTATACATTTAGTTTTTTCATTAAAGTGTCCAAAATTGTCCAAACAATAGGTTTTCGAGCAAGTATGCAGGCTTGCGCAAACATCTGTTTAGCTCCTGCCTAGAGATGTCATGGCCATAGTGAATTGTGACTGATTTAATGTTGTTTTACAACAGGATGCAAACATGTTAAACAAAGACAAATACAGCGCAATTATACAATAATACAGCACACTTTATGATGGGAGTGTTTTCTCCAGCTCTTCTGGGGCCAGTTGCATAAACATAGACACTATGTTAAGATTGTGTCTTAAGAACTAATTTGACCAACTAGCAGTTAGCCAAGAGATAATCAGTCTCACTTTTCTGATTAAAACGGACTTGAAACAGTATGACCAGTCTAGAAGAAAACAACTTAGATGGTAACACTTTACATTAAGGTTCCCTTTATAAAGGGTTTATAAAGGTGTTAATAAATGACTAATAACTCACTTACAGATGCATTATAAATCATTGATAAGCAGTTATAAATGCATGAATAAAAGGATGGTTTTGATGCAATACCTGCCAAATAGTGAGCCATTTTTAACTCGCATGTTATAAATGCTTCACAAATATATTTATTAATACTTATTTCACTCAAAACCAGATTCCTGATTTATTTCATGATGCACCAAAAATTTACTATTTTAGCAAGACTGAAGGGTGTTGTATTTATGGTTTTCTCGTGTCACTTTTCTTACAATGTTTCTTACCAGAATTTACTCTGTACCTTACCCATGATTCTCTGCAAAAGTTCATGATGCCTATCCACAGCAATGATTAGAACCCGATATATTTTGTTCATCAAGATGAAATTATCATCATGATTTTTATTTTGGGGAAAAAAATAATAAAAGCACACCCATGACTTGATAAGATATTAATATTGAAAATTTTAATTCCAATATTACCTGTGAACTTTAATGTAATGAGCCATTTATTAATGATTTATAAAGTTAATAACTTGTGAAAGTGAACCTTAATGTAAAGTGAACACCTGTGAACCATTTATTAATGAGTATTAAACATTAGTAACCAAAGTGAACTTTAATGTAAAGTGGACACAATAATTTATTTATTGATTGATTATTATTGCACACACACAGAAAAAGTTAGTATTTTCTAGTGAAATAAATTTGATTGTTGTTGCACTACATTAGCAAACAACTTTCAACTTGAAACAAAAGATTAATATTTTCTTTTACAGCACACTGGAAAATTACTGAGCATAACTTCACACAAAAAAAGTAAACTCACATTATAACTAAGCATCAAATCAACAAAAATATTTGATAAATGCAAAATCAATAAAGGCACATAAATATTTTTATTTGATGTAATTTAACAGTTTTGAGAAAATAATTAAATCAATGACTGAAAGCACTATTACAAAACACTATCATATTAATAAGCAATCAGTAATTACTTTTTGATTTCATGATAAAGCCCACTGTAACTTCACTATTTGTTCATCCACACTCAGTAAGGTTACGTTACCTGCGCGGATTGTAACTACGCAGTAGGCTAA
>NW_015505317.1:278620-320712 GCF_001515645.1 Sinocyclocheilus grahami | reverse complement strand
CTTTCTCTCACACACACACACACACACAGACACATGCTCTCTCTCTCTCTCTCTCTCTCTCTCTCTCTCACACACACACAGGTATGATTGCCACAGATAGCATTTGTATCAGATTTGGCAAATGAAATCAGCCACAAATGCAGAACACGTTTGAGATAGACCTAATGCATGCACATGCACACACTTCTGCATATTGCTGTTGGTTTTATTAACATTTTTAATTTCTTCCACATTCTAAAGCTATTTTATTTTATTTTTTTTTTACACTTGGTTCATTAAAATCAATAATATGCAACTACAATCTGACTCTAAGTCTTGTCCTTTAGATGTGTCTTATGTGGCATTTTTCTGTCAAATTTTTGTGGCATTTTTTGGAAACAGACATTTCAAAATGCATCATAAACCACAAAAAATTATACCATTTGAAAGAATATTTATTTTTAATGTATTTTCTAATGTTTATATATACATAAATTCACAAAATGTATCACAAAAGTTGTGATAGAAGCAGTTGGCACATCCAGTAAAATGAATGGCTCTCTATGGCCCTCTGCTGGTCAAAACAATTTCTTTCCTAAATTGTAATATATTTGATGTAATTTAACAGTTTTGAGAAAATAATTAAATCAATGACTGAAAGCACTATTACAAAACACTATCATATTAATAAGCAATCAGTAATTACTTTTTGATTTCATGATAAAGCCCACTGTAACTTCACTATTTGTTCATCCACACTCAGTAAGGTTACGTTACCTGCGCGGATTGTAACTACGCAGTAGGCTAAGCACTATTTAAATTAACCAGTGTATCTATATGTTTGGTTGACTGTATTTTATTCTGATAATGAACAGGCTACAACGTTTGCAATGCTGTATGTGTGTGTGTGCATGTGCGTGAGGCGCCGGCGCGATCGAACAGCGAAAAAAAATAAATAAATACTCTGTCATTTTTGGTCATACAGATCTTTTGAAAACTTTATCTCTGTCATCTCGGTTTCATTTCCGTGGACTTTCGTAGAGCGCCGCGCCACACAAATAGCCTATGAACCAAACTCTTTCCTTTCCTTTTGTTAATCTGTTAATTAGGCTATTTAAGTCAAATATTTCGCATATTTATTCATTTTATAGATATGATTTAATAAAAACAGATTTTGTTATTTTTAGTTAAACTTATTTTTGTTGCTTGTCTGTGCTCGTCCGACAAATGAATGGCTCTCTATGGCCCTCTGCTGGTCAAAACAATTTCTTTCCTAAATTGTAATACTTTTAGGTTTATTTCTAACCAGCAGATGGCAGAATTCTACACCTAACACCTAGATCAATATCCAGAAGCAACTTCAATTAAATTTAGGTCATCCTTTAAGTGATTTTTCCATAAAAAAATTAATATTTCACATGCAAGCTAATGGTGTAGTTGAGAAATGTTGTGGTAAATAGGTACAAAAGTACTTCATATCTCCCAAAACACAGCATTAATGTATTTATCTCTGTCATCTCGGTTTCATTTCCGTGGACTTTCGTAGAGCGCCGCGCCACACAAATAGCCTATGAACCAAACTCTTTCCTTTCCTTTTGTTAATCTGTTAATTAGGCTATTTAAGTCAAATATTTCGCATATTTATTCATTTTATAGATATGATTTAATAAAAACAGATTTTGTTATTTTTAGTTAAACTTATTTTTGTTGCTTGTCTGTGCTCGTCCGACACCTTTTTTCTCTTTTCCGACCCCGCAGCTCTCTCCGATAACTCATGCTATTTCTCCATGTTGAGAGTTTGGTGTTGCACATATTGCACCTGACTATGTGTGTCTTATGTGGCATTTTTCTGTCAAATTTTTGTGGCATTTTTTGGAAACAGACATTTCAAAATGCATCATAAACCACAAAAAATTATACCATTTGAAAGAATATTTATTTTTAATGTATTTTCTAATGTTTATATATACATAAATTCACAAAATGTATCACAAAAGTTGTGATAGAAGCAGTTGGCACATCCAGTAAAATGAATGGCTCTCTATGGCCCTCTGCTGGTCAAAACAATTTCTTTCCTAAATTGTAATACTTTTAGGTTTATTTCTAACCAGCAGATGGCAGAATTCTACACCTAACACCTAGATCAATATCCAGAAGCAACTTCAATTAAATTTAGGTCATCCTTTAAGTGATTTTTCCATAAAAAAATTAATATTTCACATGCAAGCTAATGGTGTAGTTGAGAAATGTTGTGGTAAATAGGTACAAAAGTACTTCATATCTCCCAAAACACAGCATTAATGTATAGATGAGATGTAAACAACAAAAAAAAATATATTATTTGTATGATTAAAAATGTATATATTTTTCACAATTACTCTTTCAATGTTTGGGGTCATACTGACCCTAAGGGACTTAAGTGTAAACAGGAAATGAGGGACATTTGAGGGTTAATTCCAGCAACAGGAAATAGACCAACTATTTTACCTGCAGAATTTTTTCTCTGGTGCTGTTTTGCGGTGTTGGTAAATTCACCACTTCATTTTGTTTGGTGTTGCACATATTGCACCTGACTATGCATTCTTATCCTTTTCTCTGATGAACTGAAAATAACATGAGTGTGTCCATCTCACAAATGTAGAATCCGTCTCTGCAGTCATCTCAACCATTTAACCCTCAATCGACCCCTGGGGTCAATATGACCCCAATCAACTTTTACTTAGTTTAAAAAATTGGTTCCCTTCATCTCAGTGGAATAAGATTTTGTGACTTTTCAACATTTTATATCTATATTCACATAAAAAAACTGGGCTTGATTCGGTTGTTCTGAAGGTATGTAAAACATTATTTTGTCCCTTGGAGTCAATATGACCCCACATTGAAATGAATGGGAAATGTGAAAAAAATTACATTTTATTTTTTTTTTATTTGTCAAAAAAAATAAAAAATCAGCCAAAAATGCAGAACAATGATGTAAAGGGGTGAGACCTAATGCACGCACACGGGCACACTCACACACACCCACCCATATATTTTTCACAATTACTCTTTCAATGTTTGGGGTCATACTGACCCTAAGGGACTTAAGTGTAAACAGGAAATGAGGGACATTTGAGGGTTAATTCCAGCAACAGGAAATAGACCAACTATTTTACCTGCAGAATTTTTTCTCTGGTGCTGTTTTGCGGTGTTGGTAAATTCACCACTTCATTTTGAGTTAAAATATATTGTTGTAACTTGCGTTACTGAGATTGCAACGATTAATAATATTACCCAAATTGTATTAGTAATGCGTTATATTACGGCGTTACAGCAAAAAGTAATATGCTACTGTAATATTATTACTTTTGTAATGCGTTACTCCCAACACTGTTGGTGACACACAGGCAGCTACAGACACAGGCTTTGGTGATGTGATCCTGAAAGAATATAATAAAAATGCATTATATGTAATGAAAATTATTTTTATTAGTAGTAGTAGCTACTTCAATTTTTTTTTTTAAACCATATTTGTCACAGATTGTATTGAAGGACAGTGAGGAAGCAGGATTCAGATGCAGAAGTACCTATTTTTATTAAGAAGATTACTGAACTCAAACCATTCACATAAAAATGAATTTAGACAACCAAATACTAAAACTCTACTACTCAATACTGTAGGAATATAATAGATCAAAGGAGAAAGGAACACAATACAACAGGATGCAAGCATATAAAAAAGAATCACTAAGCAAACAAACACAAAACTAAATGTGTATGTGACATTATATAAATACATTATATATTACATCTTATAATAATATGTAGAAACAACATTAGAAATCTGTGAAAATGCATGTAAATGATGTAATATGTCATATTTAATATGTCAATTATATGTTTATATACAATTTCTGATCCTTTCTGTTGTTGTGCATTTATAGCTTATCAATAAATGGTACACAGGTGTTCACTTTACATTAAGGTTCACTTTCACAGATTACTAACCTTTATAGCTAATCAGGTGTTCACTTTACATTAAGGTTCACTTTTACAGGTTACTAACGTTTATAATTCAATAATAAATGGTTCACAAGTGTTCACTTTACATTAAGGTTCACTTTTACAGGTTACTAACGTTTATAATTCAATAAATGGTTCACAAGTGTTCACTTTACATTAAGGTTCACTTTTACAGGTTACTAACGTTTATAGCTAATCAATAAATAGTTCACAGGTGTTCACTTTACATCAAGGTTCACTTTAACAAGTTATTAACATTTATAAATCATTAATAAATGGCTCATTACATTAAAGTTCACAGGCAATATTGGAATTAAAATTTTCAATATTAATATCTCATCAAGTCATGGGTGTGCGTTTATTATTTTTTTCCCCAAAATAAAAATCAAGATGATAATTTCATCTTGATAAAAAAAATATATCGGTTTCTAATCATTGCTGTGGATAGGCATCATTAACTTTTGCAGAGAATCATGGGTAAGGTACAGAGTAAATTCTGGTAAGAAACATTGTAAGAAAAGTGACACGAGTCATGAGATATAAATGAGAAAACCATAAATACAACACCCTTCAGTCTTGCTAAAATAGTAAATTTTTGGAGCATCATGATATAAATCAGGAATCTGGTTTTGAGAGACATAAGTATTAATAAATATATTTGTTAAGCATTTATAACATGCAAGTTAAAAATGGCTCACTATTTGGCAGGTATTGCATTAAAATCACCCTTTTACTCATGCATTTATAACTGCTTATCAATTATTTATAATGCACTTGTACATGAGTTATTAGTCATTTATTAACACCTTTATAAACCCTTTATAAAGGGAACCTTAATGTAAAGTGTTACCACTTAGATGGCTAATTTTTTAAGACTAGTCTAAGCAGTTTATGCAACCAGCCCCTGGTGTGTTGCTTAAAGTGATGGAAAAGTCTGTGGAACACAAAAGAAGATATTCTGAAGAATGGTAACCAACCCGTTTTGATTAGAAATGACTTAATGTACACTGTATGGACCAAACAGAAAAAAATAAAAATAAAAAAAAAAGCTCTCTAATACTTTTGTCAAACTAGAAATATATGACCTTATTCGCTATGGAAAAAGTTACACAAAGACACTGTGTATGAGAAAAAAAGTTTTTATTAGCTGTTCTCCTTTTTGACAAATGGAATGAATCAAGTTGGCAGATTATGTACATAATCCAGTCAAAAATGTGTTAGAATGCCATGATGACAAGTTAGAGAAGCAATCTTTTAGAAAACAATCATCTCCGAGTAACTTGAGAATGAAAAGGGGATGCTGTCAGTGCGCTCCCTGGTGGATAGTTAAAGTTGTGTTAGAGAGTGGCAAAGCAAATCTCTCTTCAGCTATGGGCAGTCAACAAGTTCACATACATGGAGGCAAGAATCTCCTAGCCTCTAACGTTTACAGTTCATGCTAGCTCTGACATTTTCACAATCCCAGGTGAAAACAGAAAGAGAAGCCCTCTCCTCCGCTTCTCGCTTATATTTAATGCATCAAAGACTATTGCTTTTAGAAATCATGCACGTTACATGAAAAAGTAAATATGACAACTATATAGGAGAGAGAGAGAGCTGAAGACTACAAACTGCCAACTTGAGTTTTATTTCATACTGTTTGAGCAGATGCAAATGGAACACCAACATTCAGTCCATGTGTCCTGTGTGTCTGTGTTTTTGCATAAAACAAACCATTTACAACAAAGGTGATGGTGGTAAAAGTAAAGGAAAATATATATTTATATATCTATTTATATTTACTTCTATATACATACACACATATTCATATGAGTGTATGTTTGACATTATAAAGAAAATAATTCCCATAGGTGTGGAGTTCAATTAAAGCTCAATATAGAGTTTCATTATAACAAAATAGGCAGTATATTGAGGGTTGAATATACATTACAATTTATACTCTCTTATTTGCATTGTTTCTTTAAGAATGTCATCACCTGGATTTGAACGATAATTGTAAGCTGTTCCTTTTCACCTTGACTAAAAGCTACTCCCATATGCACCTTGATTAAAATGTACACAGATTGTTAAGACAAATAGACATTTCATATAAAAAGAAGAACTTTTGTGCCAAATGTTTTTGTCCTCTTTGTGCACTTGTGACAAAACAGATCAGCTGCTTAAAATTAGTGGGCTGCTTGATTTTACAAGATAACTGAGAGAAAACAAAAGTAATATGGTGGCTGCAGTTCACGTAGCTCAAATCTGTCTGACAAAAACGTAAGAACATATGTTAACTGAAAAAGAACCATCCAAAACATGCTCTTAATGCAAAAACGTGCAAAGTGGTGCTTTAAGTCTTTTCAGAGACAGACATGAAAGCGTTAACTTCTGATCATATAAGGGAAAAAGAACAAACTAAAATGTATATAATGTATTATCTCATTGGTTTTCCTTCGAGAAAGTCACCTCCCTTAAACATTAAGGAATCTGTACCGTATAATCTGTCCAGTGAGTCGCTGGTCAAGCATGTCTCCTCCCACCGGAGGAGGAAATGCGGAGATTGGGATGCGAGTTCTAGACAGCAGTTTCAAAGAGAGGCATGAGAGAGAGAGAGAGAGAGAGAGAGAGAGAGAGGTGGCCGTAAGACCACCATGACCCCAAGCCCGTCCAAAGAAAATTTATTTCCTATACTCAGGGGTCAGAAAGCCAATGCAAGGAGCAGGCCAGGTTAGTATAAAAAAAAGAAAGAAAGAAAAAAAAAACCAACCAAAAAAAAAACGTTTAAAGAAGAATAAGGTTTATTTGTCTCCAGTCGTCTCACAATTTCTCTTTGACTGGAACCCAGATGAACGGCCCAGACTGCTCCTCGATGACCTGCTTAACCTGGTTGTAGATCTCTTCTAATGTGTCCCCTTGCACAATGGCTGAAGGAAAGATAAAATGACGATCAATGAGTATCAGAGATCTCCATGTTCAATGGAAACATATAAAAATTCTCAGGAAAGTTGAGACTGGATACAGCTGGCCCACAATGATTTGCCACTGGTATTTAATTTTATTTAGTAATATTTAAGGAAATCCTACAAATATCAAAAGTAAATAATACTTGGAATACTTAAAAGTATTGTATCATAAACGCACACAAAAACAAAATTTGATAAATTTAGTTTTGTCCTGAGGTGCAGCCACATAAGCAAGATTTTGGAGAAATTTCACAGCAAAAAAGGTTCATTGTCGATAGTCATTAATGTAGTGAGGTATGAAGCACACCTCATACAGAAGTCACTTTCAAACCAAGCAGCACTTTTTGTTGGTCAACGCATATTTCAAAATCTGTGTGAATTAAGCTGTTGTTGCTACATTTCATGTTTGTATTGTTACAGCAATATAAAACTCAAAAATCTTTTGTGTAAGCACCAATACAAAGAAACTAAAGGGCATTTGCAGTGGGTCTGATTGATATTTCAAACTGATTGCTTCCTCTTTTTAATGTTCTGTTTTGGAAAATTTTAAATGTATTTATTCTGAATACGGAATTAAACTGAAAATAAACATAATATAGTAAGACTCCAGGCAAAACTCCTGGAAATACAGGCAATCTTTCCTCTGGCTGAAGGTTATTTACTGTGAGGAGATATAAAGCCACAAACCACACAGTAAAGATGCACATCCTATTTATTATTTTAATGGCAGTGGTTTTGTGCAAATTATGAGTACTTTTTAATCAAATTATAATCAGTAAGCTTGGCTTTTATCAACAAATTGCACAGGAATGGCCATCAAAACAATGCAGACGATATGAAATACTGCAGAAGAAATGATAAAACCGTGATTATGTACTCACGGGGAACACACGATCCAAACTTGTCCGGAAACTCCGAGATTAGATCATCATTAATCCGGTCTTTCATGGGTCCAAGGACAATCACTGGACGAGCATAACTCACTGTAAACCACAATAATAACCTTACAATGGGTCCTTACGATCAATCAGTCAAGCAGAATCACACACTGACACCGTTAAATGAAGTGATATTAACCAATGTAACACAATAAAAGAAAGCCATAATGAAAGACACTTACCTTCCTGTTGCGTGACTGTTTCATACGAGAGGACATACTCTTCCTGTCCACCTAGTAGAGACAGAAATACTGAGTTAAAACATCTTCATGTACTGTGTAGTTCAATTTAATTAACCCAACATGCATATATAGACTCAACTAAAGTTAGTAAAACACTCCTCAGAGTTACAAACAGTTTGAACTCGCATGAACTCTGTATCAGAGGATTTTGAGAAGCATCTACTAGAATTCAGAGATATGTTTTCAAAAGTGGAACTATTCTTTTCATCTTAAATATGTCTTAGATACTCTCATACAGCGACTTCTCTGAGAGGACTTTAGCATGTGATCTAACAGCTAAAGGACATTAATTAACTAATTATTCATAATGTATGCTGCTGTTCAAATGTATGGGGTGAGTAAGATTTTTTTAAAGAAATGAATACCGTTATTCAGCAAGCACACATTAATTAAATGTAGCAGTAAAGAATCCTTAAAAAAAAAACACTGCATCCCAGTTTTCAAATGGTTTGCAACATTGATAAAAATGAAGGTTTGAGTACCAAATCAGCATAGAATGATTTCTGAACAATCATGTGATGCTGAAAATTCAGCTTTGCCATACATTTGCATTAAAAAATAATAATAATTAAATATAAAGAATTTATTACACAATTTTACAGGTTTTACTGTATTTATGCTTTGATGAGCTTTGAAAAATATTAATAAAAAAAAATAAAAAAAATTACAAAATAAATAATTTATTTAAAAATCTTACCAAATCCAAACCTTTGAACAACAGTGTATAAATTATTAAACGGTTTAAAAGACTGCGAGAGACTTGTGAGATTGAAATGTAACTGAAATCTGATGTTGAGTGATCAGATGCATTTCTTTTGCTCTTGTTTTGAACAGTAGTCTCTAATTTTCACACTCTGTTCAGATGAGATTTATGAGCCATGTAGCATTAACAAAGTTCAAGAGGTTTTTCAGACCACTCAATGTGAATGATAGGCGAGTTACAAAACTACTGAAAGCCACAGGCTGTTCAAATGACTGTGACATCTTATTTGAAGGTAATATTCCAGGCCATAATATGCTGTGTCCCCAGCATGATCACTACGCAAGGTGCGCAGATAACCAGCACCTGTTTTATCACCTGAAACTGCCATGTAGGGCAAATCATAAAGCTAGCTTATGAACTATAAAGCATAGTAGAGTAAAAGAAGCTTCTGTCGGTTAAATCAATAGTGTGTTGTAATTATCTTGGCTTTTGCTACTGCATTTTTAAAAAGATCAAAATATCTATTTTATTTGAAATATTACATTAAATAGTTTTTGTGTAAAATCTTGACTCTGATGTTGGTCTTGAATAGTAAACATCTTTCAAGTATGTGTGTGCATATAACACAAAGGAAAGCTGAGGGAACAAAGGGAAATAAACACTCAAACTCATGAAATTTAAAGAGATGAATTCAATAACAACGATGAAAGGGAATAAAGGGGAACGCAAACTTACGGTAACTACTTTCACTATCGCTGGCATTAGAAGTTACATGCTCTGAAACCATAAAGAGGGAAAATAAACACTACAGACACAAAAACAAGCTTTGCAGGAATATGTCAGACACAACACTAAGATCAGTCACCAGCAGATGGCAGTGTTAAGAACTTGTACAGGACATTTGAGGCTTTGAAGCTCATCTCATTTTGTTCAATTTATCATAAATTTGCTTCTATAAAACAAGTATGAAACATTTAAAGTGAAAGTGACGTGACATGTAGTCAAGTATGGTGTCCAATACTCGGAATTGGACACAGTTATAGCAGTCAAAGAAAAACATCTCATCATCTAATTGCCTCTGAATGTAAGAAATTCTGTCGGGGGTCTTAACACAGTCATGGTGCAGTGAACATTGATGGACAGAGGGGCTCCACTTCACCACCTAAAAGTGTCTCAATGTAGAAGCCTAAGAAAAGACACATATACTAAACATTTAGGTATTATGGAAGATTGTAAATAACCTTTTCCTATCAGCCATGCTGATCTTAACCCCTCATGTTCTGTTGTTTCCACTCTACCATTCAAAAGTTTGGGGTTATTTTAATTTATTTTATTTTTAAAGAAAGGAATACATTTATTTAGCAAGAATACATTTAAGGGGTCATGAACTGCCTTTGTTTTTTATTTTGTATTGTTCTCTGAGGTCCACTTAATGTTATCAAGACTTTGACATAAAAAAAAATCATAATTTAGTAGTAATAAGACATTTTCTGTCTTGTTTTGACCCTTCTCATCGGAACGCTCTGTTTGAATAGGTGTGGTGGATTGTAGACTCGGAAGTAAACGCCCACCGCTATGATTGGCTAACAGCGGTGTATGTTTGACAGCCTACAGCCTTCATAGAGGAACGCTGCTGTGAAAAAAACGCATACATACTCAGTATATCAAACGATCAGTAATAACAGACAAAGCAATAGTGACCACATCATAAAAACAGTTATTCTCACTTGTGTGGTGCAACATTACTGTCAGATCCAATTTTGTCATCACAGCATCGTCTTTTAGTTTCAATCTTTCTGAAAATCCTGCGTCAAATTGTGCCTTGTTTGTAAACTAATATGAAGTGAAAATGAAGTGAACAAAGGACCAAGTTCTTACTGATGCGGTCTGGAAATTCATTAAAAATAAAGTTAATCAAATAAAGTTTATTGTTTGGTTTCTGTCTGGACCTGCCTTTGCCTCTCTCGTTATTTACACTATATGGGTGAATCAGTGGGCGGAGCTAAACAGGCAGTGATGTAGAAGCAGGCGTTGATCATCTTCTGCGGAGGTGGTGTTTAGCCATACGATTACGTCATAAAGTGGCACATTCCACAAGCTGTCGTTTTGGCAGATTGGCTTCAATATAAGCAGTTTTTAGACTAAGGAGAGAGTTCTGAAACTGAGTTGGTTGGGGTGGTGGTGGTGGTGTGTGTGCCCGAAGCGTGAATCCTTATAAGGGAAAGCAACTAACGATTCCTAACACCGTGTCTACACCAGATGCGAGCGGCACAACGCGACAAAATACTATAGAACCACTGATCTATAATAGAGATTAATTATATATAAATAAGTCAATAGAACTCATTATAATCAGTGATGTTGTCTACACTTGATGCGGCGCGGCGCAGCGTGACACGACAAATCTCTGACAGTAAACTGCTGCCGCGTTTTATTTATGACATGCTGACACAAATTTCAAATGATTTTCAACGGTCGCTTTGTCGCGTCCAGTGTAGACAGACTTTAGCTGATGTGGTGCGACACGACTACTGTCGCGTCCGGTGTAGACACGGTGTAAGGAGAGATGACTGAGGATGATGGCGACTGATTTGCAGATCCTCAGTACCACTGACAAACATATAATCTTGTATAATGTGTTGTAAGTACTGCCGCACCATAGTATAAACAGTATGTGCGATCATGAATCTCGAAAGTGAAAGTGAAACTAAAAAGCGATCGTGCATTCAAAGGGGGGATCACAATGCCGGCGCAACATCGTGATGCCTATCAGCCATCGGCGATGGACGATGGCATCGTCTATCGGCCCAACCCGAATTTTCAACGTTGGTAATAATAAGAAATCTTTCCTTGGCGCATAATCAACAAATAAAAATATTTTATGAAAGATCATGTGACACTGAAGACTGGAGTAATGGCTGCTGAAATTCAGCTTTGCCATCACAGGAATAAAATGCATGTTAAAATATATTAAAATAGAAAATAAATATTTTAAGTTGTGAAAATATATCACAATATATTGTTGTTTTTACTGTATTTTTGACCAAATAAATACAGTATTGGTGATACTTCTTAATAATAATTCTTTCAAATATTACGGACCCAAAACGTTTTAAAAGTTATTTTTAAAATTATCTTCTGATTTCCCTTCATATTGTTTTAGCATTTTTGATTTGACCAAGTACGTAGAAATGATTGAAGACTGTATAACAATGTAGACATGTATTTTTCAGAAACTCGTTATACTGTAGTTGTTTCTGTTTGAAAGAAATCAAAATAAAGAACTAAAGGGAGTGTGTATCTCAGTGCCCACATCAAACAGAACATGAGAGTTCAATTTAGCATTATTTGCACTTGATTTGTCCCCAAAAGCACATCTCAAACTCATCTCCCGAAGCAAAATCACAGTAGTAACTACATTTTTACATATTCTGAAGAAAACAAAATGGTGCAAAACTCGCTGCTCCAATGCTAAGGTCTTGTGGATGGTTTCCAAGGCATTGCTATGCAGTTGCTAGGTGGTTGATTACTGGCAAGTTAAAAGAGCCCACACCCCAAGCACTAGGATTTTTTTGAGATTCACTAGGCAAAAAATAATGTTCAATTGCTTAGTGGGGAGAATAAGTAAAGCAAAAGATGCGAGTTACACACCAATGTTCAATTCTTCAGGTTAGGCATTTGTTCAAAGACCTAAACCTGGGGTTCCCACACTTTTTTTGTCAGCTGAACCCTTTAGAAGTAAAATATTTACTGAGATTACCTGAGATTTTAATTTAATTTGCATGTTCACGCTTCTCTGGTGTTGGTTTATGGTCACGACATCCAAGGAAACAGATAAAAATATCAAATCTATTTATTTCTAGTAAGTGTTTTATTTTGGTTGTTTTAATTTTCAGTTTCAAGTTATACATTATTTATTTACAATACAAATATTTACTTCTTAAATTCTTTACTTTCAAATATTCAACACCTTTGAGCTTTTAACATATGAAATACTCAAGTTTTTATTTTTGGCAGAATACTGGTTTTGTTCATTTTGGAACAAAAATTTAGGAAAAATCTTATGAGAATCTGAATATAATATATCACTATTTTATTTTTATGTCAGTCAATTGTGCTGCACCATTTGTTTATTTTAATGTTCTATTCAATTTAATTACTTATCTTTTCATCAACTCACAAACCCCCATTTAGGAAACCCTACACCGAAGTATTAGCCATAATAATCACCACTATTTAATCAATGCATTTATAAGGCAAATGTTGTTAAAGGGATAGTAAACCCAAAAATGAAAATCTCCCTCACATCGTTCCAAACCTGTATGCATTTCTTTCTTCTGAAGAACATAAGATATTTTGAAGAATGTTGGTAACCAAACAGTTTCAGTTCGCATCAATTTCCATTGTATTTTTTTGTCCATGCAATGGAAGTCAATGGGACATGAAACTGTATGGTTACCAACATTCTTCAAAATATCTTATGTTCTTCAGAAGAAAGAAATGCATACAGGTTTGGAAAGATGCGAGTACTTTTTAAATTTTTGGGTGAACCATCACTTTAAGCAATACTCTAGAAACTGCCACCATAAATTTAACTGTGTTATTGTCATGGTTAAACATGTTTCCATCCTGGTATAAAACAACACATAAATTATGTAAATTTATAAATTAGTAAATTATGACAGAAAATTCATTTTTGGGTGAAATATACCCCTTTAAGAGGAGCAGAATTAACATGTTAAGGGTATAGTGGACAACAAAGGACCTGAACATAGCTCTGGATCTGCAAAGCTTGTGTTTTACAGCCATCTAGATATAACACAGGCTGCAGATAACACAATTCTAACCAAACATCACTGCTAAACGTGTAAGTAACAATTTATGGGGAATAAAGGGAGTTTGTTTGGTGGGGCCGGTGGGGTTCTGTAGGTCTGCTGTGGCCTTTGTGGACTTACTCAAGCCTTTGTCGTCACTCAGGTCCTGTGGAGCAGTCGGCAGAGAGCACGGAACCAGAGAAAACCACAAAAATAACAATGATTACTGGAACAACATATCACGTCTTACCGATGAACACTGCTCCTGCCTCGCAACAAACCCAGATATGGAGACTTCAGTGGTTTTCGATGGACATACGGTCCCCTAAATGATCTCACAATGACATACAGTAGAAGAGATCAACCAAATTAGCCGTCATGTTTAGGGTTGTTACAGAAGCAGGAGTTTTGTTCAGCGGTGCTGGTGTAGCCGCGTGTGGCGCTACCCTGCCCTGCACACGGCTAATGTACTTACGCTCCACATCGCTTGTTTCCTGTTCGCTGGGGTCCTTGTTCTTGTAGAAAGGGAATTTTCGCGAAAAGAGGTTCTTTTTACGCTTGTCATTGAGCGACTGCTGGGAAGGAGGAGAGGGAGGGATGGAGAACAAAAAAGGAAGAACAGATGGAATGGTGTTGGGTGTCTAGTTGAAGTATGAACAAATGCCCAACTTAACAGATGCCCATGTTACTGACTCTATAGCCACCACCAACCAATAAAATGATGCTGGAATGACAAAAATCAATAATGCTAGAATTTATGAATAGATATGAAACCAGATCTTGGTTTGGAGATGGCAACAGACACAGTAGAGTTTCTGAGAGATTACTTGAGTATCAGATCAATTTAAAGGGTAGTTACCACCACCAAGGATAGCACGGTGGGTTGCTAGCATAATTTGGACAAATTCAAGGACATGCAGACCAGCCCCCAAAATTAAGTTAGTTGATTAAAGTTAGTGAAAGGGTTTGGACGGGAACAAAGTTACAACACACATAAAGGACATAAACAGATGGACAGCTGAGTAATGTGCAGGAAGAGAAAGTGAAGAGCAGTTTGACATCAATGGCAAGCGTATACATCTTTTTGTTCTCTGAAATATTCATGCACACGTGCTGCATTAGTGAATGCAGTTGAAAATGCTGAGACAGTGAAGAGTGGATGATGAGTTGTTCTGGTACTAAACACAATACTGCTGCAAAGACTAAAGAGTTATAATCACTAGGGCTGGGTAATATATATTGAATTACGGAGATATTGAAATTAATCAGCATTGTGAATATTGCAATGAGTAGAGTAGCTTTTTAATTTTTTATCCGTTACAGTTTTTAAAGATCATGTCATATATATATATATAGATAACTTCATTAGAAAAAAACTGTGTTGGAGTAAATTGGTAAACTTGGTCAAACAGTAATTTCAGTGAATCTATTCATAACTGATTTAATGATATTTGTATCATTCACTGAAGCCCATTCCCAGAGTGGGATATTTCATATAATTATTCAAATCTGTTAGTCAAAATATTACATTAGTGTTATTATTTTATATTAATGGTACAGTATAAATAAACAAAGTGAAACAATGTGAAAAACATTCCTTTTTTTTTACTGCATTTTACTTCTTACATTAAACATTTTCAATCTACAATGGCAGTTCGGCTGAAAATATGGTCGTTTTGAATTTATATATATATATATATTTTTTTTTATTAAGTCAGAGCAAGTATATAAATACTGTGATATATCTTGAATGTCCAATATGCTGTTTTGGTGCTCAAGTAACATTTTTTGTTATTATTAGTGTTGAAAACAGTTGTACTGCTTAATATTTCTGTGTAAACATTTATATGAATAGAATGTAAAATACACTCTTTTTTTATTTTTTTGCCATATTGCCCAGCCCTAATAGTCACATGCGGTTAAGAATCCTCTCACAGGAGAGAATTGTGAACAAACATACAGGATTAGTACACTATATTCAGTAAAAAGAGATTTTAATTAATTTCACAAATAGAAACTTTCAAACAAGCATCTCATTTATGAAGAATGATTAATCACTTTTACACTTCGTTAGAGTTTACACTTGCCAGCTGTTAGTCGTCCTATGTGAGAACAGTTTTGACTTTTGAAAAGTCACACAAGAGGTGCAACAAAATTTTTCTAAAGCTGAACATCATGTTAGCACTTTTCATCTCAAGTTATCATAAAATAACAATGTTTTAGAAATAGGCTACAAGGCGTGTTCATAATGGTTTCTGGTTTCTGTCGAATTAAGATTATGTTGGCATCACTGCGAGTAAACTTAATTACATTTTTACACAAAAGACCCATTCATAATGTATTAGTCTATAAACTGCTGCTTTTTAAAGGCATTAAAAGCATGTTTATGTCATGCCGGACATGGTAAAAATTTGAGCAGCAAACACTTACCCCTTTGTCTCGAGACTTGGAGTTGAATTTAACCGTCTTTAACCTGGCTCTTTCTTTTCTCTCCACCCTGAAGAGGAAGGAGACAAACACTGTAGGACGACTGTTTTCACTGTTAATACACAACAAGTGTCCTGAGTTTATTATGTATACAGTATGTGTTTAAACTAAAATGTACCATGTACCATGAATAAAGGATTACTAAAGGAAGTCCTGTATAATTAGGCTGGTTTAGGGTAACATCCACCAGACGCTGCTCTGGCGTACTTCTTAGGGAGAGTTTACATGAGATCAACAAGTGTCCTGAGTTTATTATGTATACAGTATGTGTTTAAACTAAAATGTACCATGTACCATGTACCATGAATAAAGGATTACTAAAGGAAGTCCTGTATAATTAGGCTGGTTTAGGGTAACATCCACCAGACGCTGCTCTGGCGTACTTCTTAGGGAGAGTTTACATGAGACGCTTGGTTAAAAAAATCTAGATGACATCTAACCTTTAAAATCCAAATATGACGACGCAGATCAGAAACTTTCACAAAGAGAAATCCCAACTTGTTTCTAAAAATACAGAGCATTGCTGGCTGCCCCCAGTGCTTCAAGACCAAAGCGTCATCAGCGGGGAGGCGAGAGAGGAACATTTTTAAAATGAGGTGAGAAGTCAATTACCAACTTCAATCAGTATACAGTCGGGTGGAGAGAATGAGAGAGAAACTCTCACAGCATCACGCATCACTGCTTGTCTCGAAGCAGTTTTAACAGGATCGTAGGATAACAAAAAATATAATAATTTTATTATTAGTTTTAATAAAAAATTTAAACCCCTGGGACATAAAAGTGCTCTTGATTGAAGAAATGCCCACATCAAACCATTTTGAAATCTCCAGCTGCTGAGTCAAGTTAAAACCCTCATCACACAGAGAGCAGAGTGACTTTTACTTCAATTTTCACTTATGTAAGCATATATAGTCTCAAATATGATAATTCTTGGATACCATTGTGCTGGTACAGTATACATGTGCTCATTGCTCATCGTTACAAATTACAATGCATAACGCATAGTAATTAAACCAAAACGAAGAAAGACAGTGAACTGAAACAGAAGACATTGTAAAAGAGCCATTAGTGGAAAGACTAGTCGAGTCGTGGGTAATGTGGCTTTAAATGCACAATTGTGTTAATCATTGTAAAGAGGGTTAACAGTGTTATATTTCTACAGTAGAGTGAGCTCTGGAACGCATGGGGGCACAGCCTACCTCTTCTTGCTGGGAATGACGCCCATCTCCTCCATCTCGCCATCTGGAGTCATATGCCGCGCTTGCCACCACTCCTCATCCGAAGCATTCAGGACATGTAGGATGTCGCCGAAGCGGAAGTTCAGCCCCTGACTGGGCAGGCCGGAGTCTTTCGTTATGTCATAATCAAACAGGGCCCTAGAGGAGTGAGAATGTATTAAGAATTGTTTTTCAGAGAAGAAAAAATAAGACAGCAAAAAGCCAATGAATGTTAATGAACTCCTTTGTTGATAAAGTAAATAATAATAATAACAATAATAATAAATAAAAAATATAAAAATTAGTGCTGTCAAAATTAACGCGTTAACGCATGTGATACATTTTTTAATTTTAACGCATAAAAAAATATTTAAAGCAATTGAGACAGGGATGGAGCTAGGGTTGGCCACCCCATTCACAACTGCTGGTTCGGTCTCTTTTTTTCTTGACAAGAATTGCGTTTATTTAGATTCAGAACATCTTTATGACCACATCAAAGAGACTTTTCAGACGCGCACTCCATCTTCACCTCAGCGCCAGGAGCCAGTCAAACGAGTGTGAAATAAAAGGTACAGGTGACGAGGGAGCTTCAGCAGAACAACAGTGAACTGCGGTCAGATGAGATGTTGTCAGGCCATATGTTATTAAAGTGCAAGAGAAACTACAAGCATGCAATGTCATAGCTATGTCGTCAGTTAAGTCATGAAGTTACCAAAAAGGCGATTAAAGCTGCCTTAAATCTGTGCATGCAGTAAGTATTTGTTATATACGAGTCAGATTTAAAAATATGTCTCTGAAATGAAGTGGTTTTCAAGCAGCCCAGCACTGTCTCCCTCATCTAACACACCCGATTCAACTCGTCAGCTCATTAGTAGACTTTAAGAGCTGAAGTGGGTCAGAAAAGGTAAAGCGTTTTGAGAAAATATGAGTGTAAAAGCAACCAAAATAACCTAATAACCCAGCTGCTGTGATGTCTGTTAATCAAAGAACAAAAGCAAAACAAAGAGGAAATCATTAACTTTTGTAGCTTTAAGGATTCATCTATATTTAATTTAGAATTTAGTGTTTTAGCGACCCCAATAACATGATATTTAGCCCCTGGAATGCGAATTTTACTGGAAGATCCCCGCCGAAAAACGTGTATTTAACCCCCAGAATGGATTTTTACAGGGGAACCTCCTCGGAATGCGATTGGACTACTTTTATTGCGAAAACCTGGCAACCCTGTTCATAAGCGCCACCTCCTGTCAGAGAGTGCGGCTCATTCAGACCTGCTGTTTTTGTTTCGTGCAGATGTTTTATGTAGCAAATAAATAAATAACACCTAAAGTCAGAACATTCTTTTTTTGTTTTAAATCCTGAAATTAATCTAAATCAAATCAAAAACAACTGCCTGTGCAGATCGTGATTAAAATGCAGTGGTTGCCTCTAATTTCAAATGGCTAGATATTTTTGTTTGAAGCCAGTTTGTTTGTTATAAAGCAAATAGCCAATAAATAAATTTGCTTAAATATCAGTATCAGAATCAGCCAATTTGCTAGTTTTTTAAAAAAAAAGTAAAAAAGAAAAGAAAATCAGAATTCTGAATCAGCTATGATCGGAGCATCACTTATTAAAATACTAAGTAAAAGCCCTCAAATTTGAAGTACAATCTGGGATGTCTTTTTCTATCAATTCTTCAATAGGTAGATCTTGTCTTTCATTAAGGCCGAGGTCAGGGATCTTGGGCCTAAAAAGGTTGGTGACCACTGCGCTAGAGAGACCAATCTACTTTGAGTGTAAACTAAACGAGCCAATGCACATTGGCATGCGATGATTGCATCCAGCTGCCACTGATCGCAGCACGAGTATAAATAGGCAGCAGATGCGACGCATGCTCAGGTTTTCGCTGAGGAGCCGAGCCGGTGACCCGGCCGTTCAGCGGTGGTGGTACAGCAGCCGTGGCAACGGGACGTGGCATCTCCGTTCCCTCCTTCAGGGAACGAGGGTTACAATACGTAACCAAGATGATCCCTTTCAGTCGGTCACTCTCGACGTCACATCGGTGACGACGAATTGGGAATCCCTACCAAAGCGCCATGGATGCTGCCCCTTCCAGTGTCTTGTGTGAGTCACCTGCGCCCCCTTTTGGTGTAGGCCGGGGTTCGCAACAAGAAGGCCAGTCACTGTTGTCGTAGCACTACCCACTCAGTGAGATTGGATAACACTGGGAAAACGTACCCTTTCCACCCGGAACAGGAACATTGCGGAAGCCCCATCCTTCCCGAAGGAGGTTTCGGAAGCACTTACACATATGGACAACCGTGTACATATGGAAGATTAGAGATGATTATAACCCTCTTGGAAATGGCAGAAGTCTGCCGGGGAACACGGGCTCTGAGGCTATACCATGGACTTTACACATATGGGATCCACTTAGGTCTCTACATATGGAACCCAGCCCTCTAGCGTTTCTCACAGATTCATTGAGTTCCGCCACGTCTGGCTGCAGAGGGGATGGAGGAGCTTGACAGGGTCCACAGTACGGACACTCTGGAGCAGGTCTAACAAGCCGACACTAAACCGGGGCCTCTCAGTGCCTCAGGAGGAGAACACAGGAGGATACATATGGGATCCACTTAGGTCTCTACATATGGAACCCAGCCCTCTAGCGTTTCTCACAGATTCATTGAGTTCCGCCACGTCTGGCTGCAGAGGGGATGGAGGAGCTTGACAGGGTCTACAGTACGGACACTCTGGAGCAGGTCTAACAAGCCGACACTAAACCGGGGCCTCTCAGTGCCTCAGGAGGAGAACACAGGAGGATATCGGCTCCACACGAAGGCTAAAGAATCTAGCAAACGTGTTGGGGGGTCGCCCAGCCCGCAGCTCTACAAATATCTACCAGCGAGGCGCCATGAGCCAGCACCCAGGAGGATGCAACACTTCTAGTTGAGTGAGCTCGCAACCTGAACAGGCAGGGCACACCCTGTGCCTGATAAGCCAGGGTGATGGCATCCACTATCCAGTGGGCCATCCTCGTCTTAGAGATGGCATTCCCCTTCTGCCGGCCTCCGTGACAGACAAAGAGCTGGTCTGAGGTCCTAAAGCTTTGCGTCCGGTCTACGTAGCATCTCAAGGCTTGGACGGGACAAAGCAAAGCTAGGGCTGGGTCTGCCTCCTCTGGGGGCAGCGCTTGCAGGCTCACCATCTGTTCCCTGAAGGGAGTAGTGGGAACCTTGGGCATGTAGCCGGGCCAAGGTCTCAGGATTACCTGGGAGTCAGCAGGACAGAACTCTAGGCACGAATTGTCGACCGAAAATGCGTGCAGGTCCCCTACCCTCTTGATGGAGGCCAATGCAATCAGGAGCAGAGTCTTCATTGAAAGAAACTTCAGCACAACTGATTGCAAAGGCTCAAATGGAACACGCTGTAGTGCTTCTAGCACCAGACACAGGTCCCAAGAAGGTATGGAGGGAGATCGAGGAGGGTCCAGCCTTCTCGCCCCCCTGAGGAACCTGATGACCAGGTCATGCTTCCCCACCATTCTCCCCTCTATGGGGTTGTGGTTAGCTGAAATAGCAGTGACGTAAACTTTAAGGGTGGAGGGAGACGGCCTTCGCTCCAACCCTTGCTGCAAGAACTCTGATCGGACATCTTTGGGGGTCCTCTTGATGAGAGGAACATCACTTGATGAACAGGTTCCACATCAAGGCGTAAGCATGTCTCGTAGACTGTGCTCTCGCCGAAGTGATGGTGTCAACTACCTCCTGGGGTAGGTCACCTAGAACCTCTGCATCCCGTCCAGGGACCAGACATGAAGTTTCCAGAGGTCTGGATGCAGGTGCCCCAGGGTGCCCCGTCTCTGAGTCAGAAGATCCTTCCTCAGAGGAATCTGCCAGGGAGGGGCTGTCACAAGGAGCATCAGTTCCAGGAACCAGGTCAGAGTGGGCCAGTAGGGCGCCACAAGCAGGACCTGCTCCTCGCCCTCCCTGACTTTGCACAGTGTCTGTGCAAGAAGGCTCACTGGGGGAAATGCATATTTGCGTAGGCCCTGAGGCCAGCCGTGTGCCAGCGCGTCCATGCAGAATGTTCCCTCGGTCAAGGAGTTGAACAGCTGGCAGTGAGAGGTCTCTGGAGATGCAAACAGGTCTACCTGAGCGACTCCGAAACATCTCCAAATCAGCTGGACAGTCCGGGGATGGAGTCTCCATTCTCCGGGGAGCACAGCTCGTGACAGCTCGTCGGCTGCACTGTTGTTCAGGCCCGGAATGTGAACGGCACGAAGCGACCTCAGATGCTTCTGACTGCAGACGAGGTGGCGTCGGGCGAGTTGCGACATACGACGGGAGCGCAGACCACCTTGTCGGTTGATGTATGCAACGGTCGCAGTGTTGTCCGTGCGGACCAGCACGTGCTTGCCTAGTAAGCGCCCTCTGAGACGGTTCAAGGCAAGGCGTACTGGTAGCCACTCTAGGCAGCTGATGTGCCAGTGCAGTTGTGGGCCCGTCCACACCCCTGAGACTGCTTGCCCGTTGTACGTGGCCCCCCAGCCGGTGGTGGAGGCATCCGTGTGTACCACAGTATGCCTCGAGACCTGTTCTAGGGGCACTCCTGCCCGAAAAAACGTGATGTCTGATCATGGGGTGAGAGTTTGCTCTTTCCCCAGTTGACCCGAAGGCCCAACAGGCTGAGGTGCCTGAGCACCAAATCTCTGTGCTCGCACAACTGATCCCGAGACTGTGCTAGTATGAGCCAGCCGTTAAGATAGTTGAAGATGCGAACACCCTGCTCTCTCAGGGGAACACGAGCCCCCTCCGCAACTTTCGTGAAGACACGTGGGGCTGGAGGGACCGGCTCTATCGCATCCTTCGCCAGTAGGACTGCGATCTCCGCACGCAAGACAGGAGCATCGGCCGCCTTCACTGATGTGAAGTGGATGCCCCTGAACTTGGGGGGATGGTCCGAAGGAGCCAGCAAGACGGGCTGGACAGCGCTAGCCAGGCTTCCAGATACCGTACAAGCAGGACCAGCAGAACCACCGATGTACCAGCAGTGGGGCAGCGAGGTGGAACGCAAGGACCCGGCTCGGGCAGCTCGTGGACCAACCGAAGCTGGGTCTAAGTGTGCGGTGCAACACTTACCTGGTTCCAAGGTTGGGCAGAGGGTGCGTGAGTAGGGCCTTTGATGACACTCTCGAACCGCCCGCTGCTGCTCGCTGGCGACAGAGGAGGATGAGTGTGATCCGGCTCTGGACCGTCCACAACTCTCCATGCCTTCTTGAGACCTAGAAATAGAGGAAATTGCTCTTCTGTTGAGTGTTTGGGTACCATCAACCGAGAGGTCAGTGGTGGAATAAAACAAAACAAAAGATTCTCCGCCCGGCCCTCCTCCGGGGGGGAGGGATTGGTGCGTTCACCATCTCCCGAAGAGCAAATCCCTCCATCTCTGGTTCGCCCGTCTCAGGGCCTCTTGCTCTTCCGCTTGCCGCCAGGTTTGGCGGGGGCTGAGATGGGTGGGGCGGATGCCCTGCGACCGGCTCCATGGCGCTGCGGCGCGTGAGTGGGGGATGGGTGGTTCTCCCGAAGAGCAAATCCCTCCATCTCTGGTTCGCCCGTCTCAGGGCCTCTTGCTCTTCCGCTTGCCGCCAGGTTTGGCGGGGGCTGAGATGGGTGGGGCGGATGCCCTGCGACCGGCTCCACGGCGCTGCTTAGCTGGAGGCTGCTGCGGCGCGTGAGTGGGGGATGGGTGGAGGCAGCAGCTGCCCGCCGGGGCAGGGTATGTCGAAACGCCTCAGTCTGCTTCTGTGCAGCTGAGGACTGCTGGGCGAAGCTCTCGACTGCGTCGCCGAAGAGGCCGGTCTGGGACACAGGGGCATTAAGGAACCAAACTTTGTCAGCATCCCTCATGTCGGACAGACACAGCCAGAGATGCAGCTTGGAGCGCGAGGTTAGTTGCGGTTCGGAGTTCTTTCAGAACTTCCAGATCGTGAGCACTTTTGTGCAGTTCCTTCAGTGCCTGAGCCTGGTGGACCTGCAGCAACGCCATGGCGTGCAGGGCAGAGGCAGCCTCTCCACAAGCCGCATAAGCACCGCCGGTCAGACCAGACGAGTGCGTACAGGCCCGGGAGGGAAGGGCCGGTTTGCCCCGTCAGGTGGAAGCGGTACCAAGACACAACTGCATTGCTACCGACCGCTCCACCAGGGGGATCTTTGTATACCCCTTGGCTGCTCCACCATCGAGGGCGGTAAGGGAGGAGGAACCACTAGGCCGGTTTCTGGCAGTAAAAGGTGCCATCCACGACCTAGTGAGCTCCTCATGCACCTCCAGGAAGAATTGCACCGGAGTGGGGCGCTGAGAACCAGTGCGGGCCCCCCCAAGAAACCAGTCATCCAACCTCGAGGGCTTGGGACACGGTGGAGGTTTCCACTCGAGCCCTACCCTCTCCGCGGCTCGGGAAAGCATCGCCATCATCTCCGGATCCGATTCAGGCCTTCCTACCATCCCGGAGGGATGCAGTGATCGACATCCGATCGTCGGGAGGAGCACCAAAGGATACGGCTGGTACGCTCTTTGTAGACGGCCCAGCACGTTCCTTCGGGAGCTCAGCTGACTGTGAAGGGCGGTCCCTGGGAGGTTGGTTCCTTGGAGGGTTTGGCGCCACTGTGATCCTCAAACTGCCCGAGCTACTGCCAGAAGTAGCCCTCCCCTGACTTCTGCCAGGAAGAGAACTAGATCGTGGCAGAGGCACCGGAACTCCACCCCTTTTGAGGTAGTGGAGCCTGGTCCACAACTCCGAGATGGTCATCTTCCTGCAATTGGAACCTGACTCCACGAACGCCACTTCAGCGTGCTTAATGCCCAGGCAAGTGAGGCAGTGATCATGACCATCACCCGGCGCCAGGTAATGAGCGCATTCAGAAATGCACAGGTGAAATGCCATCTTTAAAATTACGCGTCTTTAAAAAGACGTTCACCTGTGAATGCTCTTTTAGGATTGCTCTTTTAGTTGTGCTGAAGCACACTGGGGAGATGGCCGCCGCAACACTACAGGGGGTAGTGCAGCCTGTAGTTTGCACCCACTCAACGAAGGTCGACCGACCCGCTATCGCGCCATAACACCTGCACAAGAAGTTCCTTTGAGAGCTGACTCATTCAGAATCACGAAGCTTGGCAGGAGCAGAACGATAACACTGCTCGGCTCCGAAGCGAAAAGCTGAGTATTCGTTGCATCTGCTGCCTATTTATACTTGTGCTGCGATCAGCGGCAGCTGGAGGTAATCATCGCATGCCAATGGGCATTGGCTCATTTAGTTTACACTTGAAGTAGATTGGTCTCTCTAGCGAGATTCCCAATTCGTCGGTCACCGACGTGACGTCAAGAGTGACCGACTGCAAGGGAACAGCCTTTATTTTAAAGGTCAAAGGAAAAGTAAAAATGGGGCATGTCAAACAAAATTATGATTTTCAGGGGGAGAATGAAACCTTTTCTTTTAAAAAAAAAAGCTGAATAAACCAGATGCAACAGCAAGAAAAGCCTCTAGACTGTGCATACATGGGATTCACCGACTGCAAGGGAACAGCCTTTATTTTAAAGGTCAAAGGAAAAGTAAAAATGGGGCATGTCAAACAAAATTATGATTTTCAGGGGGATAATGAAACCTTTTCTTTTAAAAAAAAAAGCTGAATAAACCAGATGCAACAGCAAGAAAAGCCTCTAGACTGTGCATACATGGGATTTTATGAATATTAAAATACTATAAAGACATTGAAACCATTCTCTTATGCCAAAGTTATTTTTTTTTCATCTTACAAAGCCAGTCTTCCTAACTCATTTGCCCACAGACAGATTTCCTGAGACGTTAAGTAGGCCACTGCTGTTCTGTGCATGTGTATTTAAGAGAACTGGAGCTGAAGTAACTAGCTGTCCAAACTCTTGACTAGCATATCTCTGTTTCCTCATCAATAATGAAGCACTTCCAGGAGGAAGCCAGGGCATCTGAGAAGCTTATGGGGCTTTAATGAACATACAGATACCAAAGCCTTCTTTAACCCTCACAAGCACATAAAGAGCCCTTATTTAACTCTTCAGCAAATGGTGCAGATGATTTCTGTGCAGTCTTAATCTGCTTAGAGGTGCAATAGGCTACATTTGTATCCTTGCACAGATGAAGTGGAGACATTAAGTCATTATCGTAAAGGGTCTGCAGAACGAAGATTAAAAGCTCAATCTGTGTAGATATAAGGTTTTAATGTAATACCAGATCATAAAACTGGTGTCTCTTTCAGAAAGGTCAAAATTATATTTGTGCTATGACAGCCAGTGGAACTAAACATTTTTAAATGCATTGACTAGGCACTTACTAGAAAATATCACTGATAAATGTTCCATGAGTCATGAAAAAGGCCTAATTACACAATTTCTTGGCACAAGGTAAAAGGAAATGTAAAGTCAAAAAACGTCACTGGCTATACATGTCACCAGTGGCCTAGTAAACCTTGACTCTGTGTCACAAACATGCCGCGGGATATATAAAGCCAAAGATGACTGCAGTTCTACCTGCATCCTTGTGTTCTTTTTAGTGTCCATCAAAACTAAAATCAAAATCTATGTTAACATTGCCACAACAGCTTGTGTTAGTATAAATCTTTCAGAAACAACCACAAACTGCACCCTAAAATATAAAAGTATGCAATAAACCAAACTTGAGAAAACAGCCTCACTGCAACATTCACTTTAAATATTTTTTTTCCATCACTGTTTGTTTCCATTAATCATTCATTACATTCACTTACTATGTTAAATGTTCTGCTTTATGTCTTTCAGTTCAATTTAGATTAGATTTCCTGTCAATTAAAATAATTTAATTGTTCTTACGATGACCAATTTGACTGATATTTTTCAGAACGCATACATAATTATATGCAGGGACAATATGCATATATTATGGGTTGAGCTGAATGTGACCTACACAACTGAAAACTCACATTAGGTTTTAAATCAGTGAACACATGCATGCATGTGTAGAGAATCCAGTGCCCAGGGGCATTCAAATACTCAAAATGTCAAAGCTATTCTTATTAAAACATAAGAGCAGCAACCTGAGAGCTAAAGAATAAAGTCAAACAAAAGCCAAATAAGAGTAAAACTTCAGGAGCAGTTTCACACAGCAATCCTGATCATCTATTGCTTTATATATATATATAATATAATTATATAATATAAACATAATTTATTATTTAATATATTTAAAATAATAACAACAATAAACTCTACTATAATAGAATACACTATGAAGTGCTGAATGTACTACATATTCTGAAGTGCCACATTCCTGTGTTGATCTCGGAGGATTAAGGATCTAAGCATGTTTGGAAGATCAAATGTAACTAGTGGTGATTAGGGTAAGCTCACCTGACATACAGGGTCCTCTTCTGACTAGTCCGCAATGAGCCAGAGCCTGAACTTATACTACTGTTCATCATCTGCTCCCGTAGATCATGGATTTTGGCTTCAAATCGACTGTACTCTGTTGGAAACACAAAAAACAACATTACATATGCAGTCTTGCTGAGAAGAGATAAACAACAAGGAACATCCTCAGCCCTCAAACACCTACAGCCTCAGGGTGGATCGGTAATATCGATGGAGATGGTGGGAAGAAAAGTCAGACAGAAAGAGAGGGACATATAAAGATATGTGGTTTAGAGCATTGGGAGAAAGTATAGGATCTCAGTTTGAAGTCTGTCAAGTGTGAGCATTACAAATGCATAAACACTAAATAGCAGAGAGATGCATCAACATGCACACAGCTGTGCGCAAGCCGTAAAGTGGTAGAGAGGATGGATATAGTCTGATATGTTGGAGAAATCTTATTAAATGAGATGGGTCCAGTGAATTCACCATCCATTCCCAGGACTCAAACTGTGTGAGGAAGGTTTGCTCACACTAGACCAAAACAGTGAAAATGTTCATGATTTATTCAGTGGTTTAACCCACTTAACGCTCCTGCTCTTTCACTATGTTTGACCTTTAGGGAACGTAAGAAAGACATTCAAGCTATAGAACTGAAACCATGACATTATAGTCCGATAAAGAGCTCACGGCAGGTTTGAATCATCAAGAAATTCTTCTTTTGAAGTAATAGTCAATGAAACATGAGGAGGCAACCCCAGTAGGAATAAGAAGCTTTTAACCAAGTCTATTAAATATCCTCTATAAAAACAAAACCCTCACACCTCAAACAAAACAAAAACTTCATAAAAAATACAAACATTATATTATGCGACATATGAAACACTGAAACATTCAATGCACAATAAAACACTTTAATTCTCCTTCCACTGGATAATTAAATTAAATTTAAAATCAATTAAGTTGAAAGTAAATCAACATACTTACAGGCTCTTTTCTCAGAGTCTACAGTGAACGAAAGTTTCCGAGCGTTTTTCTCTGTCTGTCTCTACCCCTCCATGTGAGAGTTCAATTGTGTTGTGGTGCTGAAGGACAGCTCCAAATCACACACAGCTGCTCTCCGTGCACGAATGTGTGCTTGAGCGAGTGTATGTGTGCGGAACTTGCCTTAGTTGGACGCTTCCACGCAAAGCCTCTCTGAGCACCTACAGCACAGCAACATAACAGATGCTAATGGACTAAACAGTGCTTGAATTTCTCACTCACCCCTCCCTCCAGTCTCTCCCTCTCTCTCTTTTTGTTGAAGTCACAGCCCTAACCCATGTTGGCTTGTTTAGCACAAAACCGCACCTTTATTTCACCAAGCAGAGAAACAGTAGAGCACTGAGGCGTGTGATGATATTTGTGAGAAACGGAGGTTCGGTGAAAGCACGCAGGTTCTGAGGATCTGCTCTACTGGGGTACAGCACATTTAGCCCAACTGCATGCACAGCACACGTGGCTGAACATGTTGGTAATCCACAGGATTCATTTGGGAAAAGGATTTAGGCAAGTCAATGAAACAGCACAAAAAATACACATGGGTCATTCCTGCTATTCAGCAAAAAATATGGCTGTGTTGTAATTCAAGAAAGTATTTCTATAAAACGGTATACAATATTTTCAGAAATACGATAGGCACTAAAAGGGATATTTCACCCCAAAATCATAATTCTGTCATCATTTATACACCCGTGTGTTGTTTCAAAATGTCTTTCTTCTGTGGAAGACAAGAGAAGATATTTTGAATGCTGGCCACCAATTCGTTTTGGTAACCATTGACTTCCAAAAAACTAAGGACCAGATTTACTAAACGGGGCAAATTAGCAAAGACCACAATCCCATGAAAGCACTGATGATCTACTGACAATGTAGAATGTGAACACAGACGCAGCCAGATCATTTCCAATGAAAACCAACATCATCTACCAAGAGCAATGCAAATTAGCAACTATTGCAGCCATGTCAAGCACAAAATGGATTAAGACATGATTTTTGGTGCATTAAATAATACCAGCGAACTGACTACCGCAAACCTTAGTAAAACACTTTGCAAGATTTATTTAAATACTCTCCTCCCATACATTTTGCGTTTGAAATAGAAACTCCTACAAATGCATATGCATTAAGGTCAGCTGCAAAACAACTGCATCCACGCCTTTACATGGCTAATTTGTCACTGCATGTCTTTAGTAAATCCTGTCGTAGTTTTTAAATGTCAAAAGAGGGTTTGCGCTGGCACAAGCTATTGGTAAATCTGGGTGGATTTTTATTTATTTTTGTGGAATATTTTAGAGACAAACCAACTTATAATCACACATCACAAAACTCATCAAACCATTACTAATACTTATTGATTTTCTCATCAAAATTGATGTCACTTCAGGGACTGTTTTTCAAAATTATTTATTTTCTGTGAAAGACTAACAGGATGGAAAGTTATATTGAGGACATAGGAAAAACGATACATTTCCTCAAATGGTTGCGTGAAACATTTTGACTGGAGAGGAAGACATTGAGAAAGACCTTAAGTGTTTCTCCAGTGTTTCAGTTTATAACTAGCCTACATATTCATGTGTACATGAAGAGAAAAAAACCCTCAAACACTCCATGTAATGAATAACAGGCATCACCAACACACACTGAAGAAAAAGTTTGTAAAATACAATAAATCTATTTTGGCTATCTGATGTACACGTTACTATATTGCTGGAGATACTGTACCTTTGCCTTTAAACACTGTATCTGATTAGACAACATGGATATTTCATAAGTACTGTAAAACATTAAATTATCTTCAATAAATAATCTCTGTCATGTTTTCTCTCTGAATTCACATTTTCCCTTGGCAGATAAACATAAGACAATGATACAATGGATGCATGGTAATGAACAAAAGTCTATAATTAGAGAGCAGAAATGCAAAGTCATTCATAATGAAGACTGGAGAACACTCATATCTTCTGGCAGAGTCCACACAGATGAAACAACAGGAAACTAAATGCTAGTACCCTCAGGATTACACTGGTTTGGAATGAATAGTTTAGTGAGAGTAATGATGCATGTACTGCCGTAGAACAGTGAAAGACTTTCCTGTTATCAGAATGTTATTGTCATCAATTCTGTGTCAAACAAAACAATTAAGGGCCTTTCAGAAAGCTCAAAAAGGAAGGAGGCAGAGAGAGGAAATAATACGCTTTGAGTCACATTTCAAAAGAATGAAAGATGGATGAATAATCATTAGGAGCTTTTATATTTAGAAAAGGCATTAAGGCACAATGGTCAAAACTAAATCAATGTATGATTTGAAGTATCATTATAACAAATGGATAGGCTCCAAAGTTTAACACTTCCTCAATAGGATAAATAGTATTAGCAATGCCAATAAGTCAATAATTATTTAATGTTATGCTTGGGAAGTGATAAACGGCCAAAATTCTGTACTATATAGTGTACAGTAAATTAAAAAAAATGCACAAAACTAAAATCAATCTTTAACTGTTTCAAGTGAAGTTGAAAACGTTAACGGTTGAAAATGGTAATACGGTATGATATTCATGGATATTCACTAAGAGAACTGCTAAAGATTATATTTAACAGTGTTATTTAATTATTAGTGTGTGTAAGATTCATTTAAAGTCGGCTTCTGATGATGGCAAAGGTAATATAAATGTAAAAATCCAACATCTGCCAGTAACTGATAGGGAAAGGTATACTGTACATCCTTAAAGAGTATCAGCAAAATACTGCCACTAATCCTCAAAAACACCAAATACAGGCGGCGTGACTTTCTGCTTGAACACTGTATATCTGGATTTAAAAAAAAAAAAAAAAAGGAAACAGATCATTTTTTCAATAGTGCTTTGTAGACAGAATAAAATAAACATTCACAAACATTTTATGAGTCATCAACTCAAAGTTAGACAGCCCTGATCTCATGAATATGTGAATTTTAACAAGGTGCAAGAGAGGATTTAGTCTTTGATAATCTGACTGAGTTTGTCGTCATAGTCATAGAGTGCGGCGCTAATGTATGTGGCTAAAGCACTTTCAGTTTATACATAATATTGACTAATACTTTAGTCATTTCCTTAAGGCATTAAAGGAAGCTTAACTCATTTTTGACAAGCAGAGTATAAAACCAGAGTATAAAAAGAATTGCTGCTATACATGCCATCTAAGCATTACAGTGCTGGCAGATCTTGCACGAAAAACAAGCAACCTCGTCCGACCATAGCAGGTTTTTCTAGAATGATGATGATGATGATAATAATAATAATAATGTACTGTAATATAGAGAGAGGAGAGAGAAGGAGCCAACTGTATATGTAACATTTTGTACAATATAATATTAATTTACAATATATTATTATTCTAGTATGCACACAAAATGTATAGTGTACATTTCCACATCACTGAGGTAGAGGGAGGGTCTTGGAAATACATAATCACAGAAATTAATAATGACATAGATGGCAGCTTGAACAGTAGATGGGAATATTTGACAGCTGCAGATGGTGGGTTGTCACATTTTTTTGTACTATAGGGATGCAAGCCCAAAGATGCTTATAATAAGAAGGCATGGCAACATTGAAGCATTATTTGATCACACTTTCTTACAAAAAAAAAAAAAAATGTTTTTGAAAAAAAGTTTTCATTGACTGGGTGGTCCCATTAAAAGTAAAAAGCGTTTGTTTGAAATGTGAAATGAGTAAATTTCTCCTTAATTCTGCAAATAACTAGAGGGCATGTCACTGAAGCAGGACTTGCTCAGCTGTGAGTGTGTCAGATACAGATCCTCAGAGCCGTTAAATCCCTTTGATCAAAGCAGTCTGGCCCTAAGGGCTTTCATTTCCTATCCAAACGCCACCATCAGTGCACGTTTAACGGCATTTGTTTCTCATGTCACAAAATGGAGGCTCTAGAATGACTGCATCGCAGTTAAATCATTACACCACAAATCATTACATCTGTTTAGATAGATACCTAAAGCATCGTCTGGTTATTGCACTTAATGGAAAACACCATGTAGCACTGACATATTCACGATGAGAAACCCTGGAGAGTTGACAAGGTCCTCCCTCAACAGCTCTTCAGCAGCCATTGGTCAAAGTGAGTGCTGCATCTGTGCTTTCCGTCGCTTTATTATGCATGTTGTCACACACTGCATATGGAGAGCAGAGGGAGTTGGATGTAATTTCAGCTCATTCTCCCCACAGGGAGCTGCCTGAACCCTGCTCGCACCTGTGGCCGCCTGATTGGGCACAACCAATCTCCATCTTGCTGACAGAATACCGGGCAGAAGAGCATGTTGGTGAGATGTCTGGCATGGATAAGGGATGACAACAAACAGATTCACGTGGAGGTCGGTCATTTCTCTGTGGCAACTATGAATGTGTAACTTCCAATGCAGTACCTTCACTGCAGTGCAGTGGCTGGTCACACGTGTCTCAAAAATTAGTTGAATATTACAGCTGGATTGTATCTTAGACAATTTATGATCAAATGTGGAAATAAACCACTATTATTATCGATATAACAATGCAGTATTGAAACCCTCCACATTTATATTTGAACAGAAAGCAGCGATGAGACCTTGCAAACGGACACATGTGCAGTAACTCAAGATGATGATGACAGTACACTCTTAAAAATAAAGGTGCTTCACGATGACATAGAAGAACCTTTTTGTCTAAATGGTTCCATAAAGAACCTTTAACATCTGAAGAACCTTTCTGTTTCACAAAAGGTTCTTTGTGGCGAAATAAGGTTCTTCAGATTACGAAAAGGTATGAAAGAGATGGTTCTTTAAAGAACCTTTGACTGAATGGTTCTTTGTGGAACCAAAAACGGTTCTTCTATGGCATCGCTTGAACCTTTTGAAGCACCTTTATTTTTAAGTGTAGGTGCGCTTTTTTTGTATGTTCTTTTGTTTTTTGCTACATTGACTCATGAACAACTATCAAGGGATGATAACAGACTACACTATGGAAAATTTTAAACAAACATTTGAGTAAATCAAATTGGTAAATCTCAAACATGTCAAAACATGCCCATGTAATATTTCAAAACAAAAACAAAAGGAAGGAATGAGAAATTACATTTTGTATAAAGTCAGATTTTTTGGTAATAAACATGTTTTTAGCTCATTTTAGCATGTTGCTAACATGCTTTAACATTTTAAAATTCTAGAAACATGTTAACAACATCTCTCTAGCATTTTAACCTGTTGCTAGCTTGCGTTAGCACATTGCTAGCATACTTTAAGTCATTAGCATCTTGCTAGCATGTTTTAACAATGTTAGCACATTTGTTTTAACACTTGCTAACATGTTGCTAGCATGTTTCAAAACATTGTCAAGCCAACATAATAAATGCAATGCAATATATATATATATATATATAAATATATATATATATATACACACACACACATACATATACTTATACTACTGCTCAAAAGTTTGGGATCAGTAAGACTTGTAATGTTTTTTAAAGCAGTCTCTTATGCTCATCAAGGCTGCATTTATTTGATCAAAAATACTGAAAAAAACTGAAATCTTGCAAAATGTTATTACAATATAAAATAATTATTTCTATTTTAATACACTTTAAAATATAATTTATTTCTGTGATGCAAAGCTGAATTTTCAGCATCATTACTCCAGTCTTCAGTGTCACATGATTCTTCAGAAATCATTCTAATATGCTGATTTATTATCAGTGCTGGAAACTGTTGTGCTGCTTAATATTTTTTTGGAACCTTTGATACTTTTTTCAGGATTCTTCGATGAATAAAAAGATAAAAAGAAGAGCATTTATTTAAATAGAAATCTTTTCTAACAATATACACTACCGTTCAAAAGTTTGGGGTCAGTACATTTTTATTCTTTCTTTTTTTGAAAGAAATTAAAACTTTTATTCAGCAAGGATGTGTTAAATTGATAAGAAGTGATAGCAAAGATTTACATTGGTAGAAAAGATTTAGATTTTGAATAAATGCGGTTCTTTTTAACTTTTTATTCTTCAAAGAATCCTGAAAACAGTATCGCAGTTTCCAAAAACTGTTACCAACATTGATAATTCTAATAATAAATCAGCATATTAGAATGATTTCTGAAGGATCATGTGACACTTTATACTGGAGTAACGGCTGATGGAAATTCAGCTTTGCATCACAGAAATAAATTATATTTTAAAGTATATTAAAATAGAAAACATTATTTTATATTGCAATAACATTTTGCAAGATTATGTTTTCCCCCCCTGTATTTTGGATCAAATAAATGCAGCCTTGATGAGCATAAGATACTTCTTTAAAAAACATTACAAGTCTTTCTGATCCCAAACTTTTGAGCAGTAAATTAATTCTTTAAAAATCCTACAATGTGATTTTCTGGATTTTTTCCCTCATTTTGTCTCTCATAGTTTAGGTATACCTATGATGAAAATTACAGGCCTCTCTCATCTTTTTAAGTGGGAGAACTTGCACAATTGGTGGCTGACTAAATACTTTTTTGCCCCACTGTATATATTATTTCAATCGTAAAGTATGTTAGATGAAGTACAAAATATAATTGAAAGAAAATAGGAAAATATTGTCATGTGTTAAAGGGTTATAATGGTAAAACCTAATGAATATATATATATACAGTATATAATATATATATATCAAAGAAGCTGAAAGGACACAAAATAAATGTTTAGACAAATATTGATTAGTAGCCAGCAAGCATATGTTGTTTCTAGTGTACTGTAGTTGCTTATGAAAACAACAAGTAAAGAGAAGGTCAGGTACTGAAGAGCTCAGATGCTAAGTGCTCTCTTCTGTTTCTCTGTGATGGAGAACGGATTGTGGAATGTTCTCCAAGTGAAAGCCAAGTTGAAGGGCAGAGCTGCTCTGTGCTGGCCATGAACAGAGGAGCGTGATGGGTACAGGAAGCCAGGCTCAGGAGCCACGCTAAGACAACAGCTTTCACCAAACAGAGAAGATGCTACATGAACACACACACGCTCGCTAGGGGTGTGAAAGGAGCTTGGATCACACATACACACACAGACCTGTTCAGAAGCTTAATTTAGACCCTCTCAGACCATCTCCAGCCAAAGCTCTGAGGGTCATCACTACCCCATTGGTATTTTAATAAACACTGCAGCCAGGCCTGCTGAGCCGATGGCCAGGCTGGACTCTCTACTCCTCAGGGTGAAGAAGCTGATAGAAGTCACGACCACAACACCATACAGCGAACTGTGCACATTATCTCTTACATGTACATGAAATTAGGGGTGTAATGGTACAGAGATGTCATAGTTTGGTACATACCTCAATTATGGGGTCACGGTTCGATACGAGTTTAGTACTAGGACTGGGCGATATAGCTAAAAAAATGTATCAACAATATAATGTTTCATATCGTTCGGTATCGATAATTATTGACATTTTTAATAACCTTTTTTAAAACAGAGCAATAGAATTTTTTTTTACATTTAACCACTGTATTTTTTAAATGAACTCAATTTGTTGAGAAAAACTACTTTTTTTTGTTTTAACAGTCAAACACAAAATAAAAAAACAAATATCTAATTTCTAATGTTTCATATGCAGATTAAATAGGTTAAACTTTTGGCTTGTTTCCCAAGGCCACAGGAGGGCGCAATGAGCAAAATAATGCAGCACAACGCAAGGAAATAACTGTCTATAAAAAAAAAGTGCATTACGTCTAAATTAACTCATAGAAATCAAATATAATTTCGTAAATTGCATAAACAATTATGAACAAAACAGCATCACGTATTTATGCATTGCTTAATACAAAGAACCGAATCGCCTATCACACAGATTGCCTTTAAAAACATACGAGACGCAGTGAAAAGGAATAAACCTCCACATATTCGTGACGTATTTTCTAAAAGTTTAAACTGTTTTAACTTAGCATGGCTTTCTATACATCTCTTGTGTGACGCGAGTGCAGTAGTCATATTTGTCCGTCTAGAAAATGCGCTGAATATGCGTTCGGTGTGAATGGCTTGGTTTCGGTTTTAACCTAATCAAGATCGTCTACGCATTGAGCAACTATATTTCTCTAATATTTTGAATGAATAACGCAGCAACTGTGCTTCTCGTGGGCTAGACTAACAAAATATTAAAATACAGCTTCACTTACATCATCATCACCGCATCTCGTGCTCCACTGATGACGCTCCGACGCACTCCTAACATTCGATTGTACTATTTTTGCATTCAAACGCAAATGTTTATTTTAAATTCAACTAATATTCATTTTTTTATTCACAATCTCCTCATCACAGACAGGCACAGCACTCATGTCTGCGTCACTCAGTGCATCGTGCACTATATCAAACATTTTTTACATCGTTATCGAAGGTGTACCGTCGATAAATATCGATACCATTTTAATCGCCCAGGCCTATTTGGTACAAAAGGAAATTCATTTTTTCATTTATTTTGAACAGACAGTAGTGCTACACACACACATGTACTGTAGCATGAACATTTGTTTTTGAATTAGCATCATTTCAAGCAAAAACAGAATGGTCTGATTTTCGATTTGTGAAATTATGCTACATAAGACACCTGCACAAAACAAAAACAGCAGATGGACTGAACGAAAATGCAGGTGGATCTTATAGAACAGCAACGATATAGTTTCCTAGGTTACCGCTGTAAACAAATCAGCTGCACTTATAAACACTACTTTAATATGCATTATATGGAGGTAAGAGGAAAAGAAAATGCCATCAAAACATTCATATAAACCCCCACATATTTGTCTTCCTATATATCGAGCATCACGAGCAGTGAGCTTGATCTGCTTGGTACAGTGTTTTCTCCTCTTTACAGACTTTTTAGAAATTCCACACAAATTACATTTTGGGAAATTATTGTAATGCAGTTAGTGTGCAATTATGGAATAGAGGTCAGCCAAAATACAATTAAAAACAGGTTACGATTTATTGCCAGTTGACCAGTGCATCTCTAGAATCAGACGGTTCTTCAAGCTCTTGCGTGCCATGTAAAACTCGCTGTTCTTGTTTTGGGTTGGTGCATAGATCGTCTCATTCTTCTGCTCTTTCTAGTTGTGACGGTTCCTGTTCTGTTCATCTGACTGTATGAACCAAACCGTGACATCCGTACCGTGACAGATCGTGACAAATACATGTACCGTTACACCCATACATGAAATCATTACCAACTTAATTTCAAAACTTTGGGGTCAGTAAGATTTATTTATTTATTTATTTTTAAGAAATTAATACTTTTATTCAGCAAGGATGCATTAAATTTATCAAAAGAGACACTAAAGATATTTATAATAGTAAAAAAATATATTTTTATTTCAAACTGAAACCACGCCTTCTTTCTTTGCGTGCACATTTGGGCGCATTATGCTAATATTTCCACATAGTGAGGTAGATATGTGGGGGCGTGTTAGAACGAGCCGTTTTAGGGGGGCGTGGCAGAGTCTTAACTTTGATAAAGAATATCTCTTTGGTTTTGAGACTTTAGTCTTTGCAACTTCAGGGATCTTATCTATGCACAATCAGCTTGTAACACTCCAAAGAGAAAGGAAAACTTGAAATCGCATCATATGACCGACCCCTTTAATACATTTCCTATTTCAATTATTCCAGTATTAAAGTTTCCAGAAAAATGTTTAAGCAACAACTGTTCAATCACAACTGTCATAATAATAAGAAATGTTTTTTGAACACCAAATCAGCATATTAGAATGATTTCTGAAGGATTATGTGACACTGGAGATTAGAGAAGTGGCTGCTAAAAAATTCAGATTTGGCATTACAGAAAAAGTAAAACTGCAAAATATATATTAAAATAAAAAGTTGTAAAATGTAAGAATATTTTACAATATTACCGTTTAAACTGTGTTTTTGTGAAATCAATAAAATCTTACCAACCCCAAACTTTTGAACAGAAGTGTACTTGGTGCACATCATTAAAATAGTAACACTAAACTAAACAAATTTTTCACAATACAATATATTTATGATGGATAAAATCAAGTCCCGCCCAACATTTTTGTCTTGTTCAATATACTGTTTCAATACCAGATCATGGAAGAAAAACGGGTTGTGAATGGCATTTATTGTTGACTTTAAATACACAGTAAAGCTGGGTTTAAAGTACTACAATTAATTTGAGAATTCAGTGGACACCAATATTCACAAATAAGACATAAGATTACTTAATGGGAGCAGATTTCGACAGGTTATCAAGATCACACCTTATTGGCTATTAAACACAAATGACAGGTTTTCTATCAAATCCACAGTGTCACTGCCACTGACTCTCTTCCCATTATCACAGTCCACCATCCATGCTGCATCTAATCAAGTTCTTCAGCTAAAAGCTCAGCAATTTAGAGTTTGTGTCTTAAAAGAGAAATTCTATCTAATAAAAAAGCTGTATGCAAATAGGAAAACCAAGAAGGGGAATGTGGGGAAACAAATCTGAAGCAGAGCGCGGAAAAGACTTAGTATAAAAGTAAGTGTATGAGGTTTAGGTTCAAGTGTATATTTAGTGGTAGCAGAATGAAACATGACATACCCTTATAAAATTAATTGAAGTAAATGCAAAGATTGAAGCTGTCATGTTACAAAGGAAAGGCCCATTAATCCAGTTCTGAATGGAATCAAGTCACGTGATAAGCATAAGCATGTTATTTATTGTTAACACTGAAACATACTGGTCAGTTTGAAACTAATGTCTGAAATATTATGAGAGGAACTGCCCACCCACCTTCAGGTCTGTACTGAGCCACGATGGTGACAGTCTGTCCAGCATTCTTAAGTGCTGCAGCTGCCTGTTCGTGCGTTGCACTGCGGAGGTCCACCCCATTTACCTGCAGCATACATACAATATTAATGACGTGTATCACAAATAAGCACTGATGCAAAATGCAGTCAGTGGGGTCCAACAGTCTGAGAATGCATGGAAAATTCAGAATGTACAATCTACTATAAACCTGGAAAAAAAACATTAAACTTTGCTGATTGAGTGCTGCTGTAATTAAAAAGGAGAAATATACAAAGACATTCAGAAATGTACTGAAATTTCAAATCAATGTTTCTCAATGAAATGGTTATGTTGATAATGCCAAAGCATTGTTTCAGTAACATTGAAAAATGATTTACAATGAACAATTGTTGATGACTGAACAACTTTTTTTAACTGAAAAAAGAACAACATCTGTTCAACAATAATGCAATGTTCTTACAGAGATGATACGGTCTCCTTTCCTTAATTCTCCACACAGGTCTGCAGGTCCTCCTGCTAATATGAATGAGATGAAGATTCCCTCTCCATCCTCTCCTCCTACAATGTTGAAGCCTAGTCCTGTGGTGCCCCGATGCAGGACTATTTTCCTAGGCTCCCTAAAAACCAAGACCAGCATTTACTAGTTGATTTGAGCGAACAGGCCAGGAAAGCATGCTTACAAAAAAAAAAAAAAAAAAAACTACTGTACACACACCAAACTGAAACGGAAACTATTCAAAACTGCTTTCGGTTATTTCAGTTTTTTTTTTTTTTTTTGTATAGATAAAGTGTAACTGTATAACTTCATCAAGTTACAATGAGGGGAAAAAACTGAAAAACAAAAAAAGATAGGCTAATAAAATAAAATAAAATAGAAAGTAAACAAAAAAAACTTAAATTTATAAGAGATTTAGAAATGTTCCCTTGGCTATTAACTAAAATAAGTTTAATTGAATTAAATCTACTAAAACTAAAAGTCAAATAAAAATAAAGCTAAACAGAAATATTTATAAATATATATTTAAAAAATAGTTTTAATTTATTTTTATAACTGGATTCAAATTTCAATTAAAAATTAAACCAATACGTCCTTACATAAACTAAAATGAAATTAAAATGAAATACATTTGACTGCATCTCCCTCTAGTAAACAAAATATTAACTACACAAGAGAGGTAACAACTGAATTCAAAATAAACCAATATGTGTGTGTATTGCTATGACAGCAACATCCCCTTATATTATTATTTCCCATCTCAGAAATAAATAAATAAAATAATAATAATAATAATAATTAAAACAAATCGAATACATTTGACAGCATCTCCCTCTAGTGAACAAAATATGAACTACAGAGAGGTACATGCTCTTACGTAACAGTTTGTAAAAGCTACATCCCATTTTTCATGTGTGAGTACATCTAGAGGTCTGTAGATGGCAGCACAGCCTCAAGTTACTGGCTCTGTAGCATTTCAGTGTTTTCACAAACAATAACAAACCCTCACTCAACATGGCTACGGGTGCATCGTTTAACCTTAACACACTTCAAGAACAAAGGTTTAGCAGAGCATCATGACATAAGAACATTTACATACATTTCAGTTATAAAACAGTGTTTTGTTTTTTTTATCACGGCCTGTAGAATTAAGTATTAATTCAAAGCTTATCAGATTTGCCAAAATTGACTTCAAAGATTGGTTGGCCATTTCATGACGCTAGCTAATGACGCAAGAGGCTGTTTTGGTGAATTCTTCCGATAGGAAACAAATCCTCCCGATTAAAGAGGATTAACAAGTCCACATTTCTCTACCAGACAAAATAAGGCGTGTCCGGCCAATATCATCTGCAGGCCAGCTCTCGTAACATCGCTCGCAACTGACAAACAGCTCTTACAAAATGAGTAAACAAATCAGGTGAGCAAGAAGATGAACAGTCAACACTGATGCTATATCTTAAATGAGCCAATATCTTCAACAGCCCTCCGGAGGACATTTAAAACAAATGCTGTGAGCGAGCTGCCATATGTACCCAATAAATGTGTCCTTGTAAATGCTCTAAATCAGAGGTTCTCCACCAGGGAACAACAGCAAACATCCAAGGGGGCCTAAAAATATTGAAAATATAAGGGTAATATGGGTAAAGAAGCATTAAAATAAGTTGAAAATCAATCAAATAAAATTACAAATCAAAGTATTTGTATTGTTTATTTATTTTAACCAGGGTCTCACCATCTGAATATATGAGGTAGCCTAATTTTAAAAATTTAAAGACCTGTAAATTAATAAAATAAGAGAGAAATTTATACTTCAAACATGAATATGATGACATAACTATGTCTCAGCGGGTAAAAACCTATTATTTATTCTGAAATTAAGGGACTTTTGTAGTATGCATTTCATACAGTTGACAAATATGATGCAGGGCAACAACTCCATAAATGCAGTTATGCCCTAAAATTCAAGATATTGGTGCAAAAAAAGCCCCTTTATGTGTTTTTTGTCTATATTTATATCATACAATATCGATAATCACACGAGCAGGGAGAGCAGTAGGCTATTACACGAGTGCTGTTTTTGACCCGAATATCACGAGTTTAAATGTGATTTTATACAACAGTTCAGTAAGAAGTTGATATTGTGTTATATTTTAAACACAATATTATGTGTTTTTGCTCAATTTTGCAAAAACTCTGAAAAAAAAAATTGTGTCATCATGTACTCACTCTCATGTCGTTTCAAACCTTTCTTTTGTGGAACATAAAGGTAGGTATTTTGAAGACGGTTTTGGTTAACAATGACTTTCATTGTATGAACAAACAATACTGAGATGTTTCTCAAATGATCTTGTTCCATAGTTTATGTTAGGCCGTTGTAGCCTAAATGTTTATGTGCAATACATTTTTTTGTTGAATCAAATAAAATATTTCTAAAGCTACAATTTGTAATGTCTACTTGATACTTTCTCATTTAAAGGGGTCATATGATGTTGCTAAAAAGAACATTATTTTGTGTATTTGGAGTAATGAAATGTGTTTATGCCGTTTAAGGTAAAAAAAAAAACATTATTTTCCACATACTGTACATAATTGTTTCTCCTGTATGCCCTGCCTTTCTGAAACGCGTACATTTTTACAAAGCTCATCGGTCTGAACAGCGAGGAGTGCTGTGATTGGCCAGCTATCCAGTGCGTTGTGATTAGCCGAATACCTCAAGCGTGTGACGGAAATGTTACGCCCCTTACCATATTGTGATGCCGTGTCCCGGCCGGAGTGAAGAGACAAAAACATTACTGTGAGTCAGAACTGCCGGCATTGTAGTCTACTCTTCCAGGATCAGGAAACAGTCCATGTGCTGCACACATCTGAATATTTGGGTTGAACTGTTCTGGAACAGTGTTGTAAATACAACTTAACCACTGATTTCTAGTTATGTCCTCTTTTGGAAGGCCAAACAAAGTAGTTTCGATTTCACAACGAAACACACGGCGGGCTTGAGTGACCGGAGGCGGGCGGGCTTGAGAACGGCGTGGCCGGCGG
>NW_015505317.1:275721-278553 GCF_001515645.1 Sinocyclocheilus grahami | reverse complement strand
TCCTCTTTTGGAAGGCCAAACAAAGTAGTTTTGCTTTCACAACGAAACACACGGCAACAATAACAGCGAGAATCAAAGTTACACCTTTCTTTGCCTGAACATTTGGGTGGCGTTATGCAAATCTTCCCACATTGTGATGTAGACATGTGGAGGCGTGTTAGAACGAGTCGTTTTAGGTAGGCGTGGTTGACTCTGAACTTTTATAAAGAATATCTCTTTAGATTTGAGACTTTAGTCTTTGCAACTTTACAGATCTTCTTTATGCACCAAGAGCTTGTAACACTCCAAAGAGAAAGGAAAAATTTAAATCGCATCATATGACCCCTTTAACAAAAATATCTTTAAAAAACCTTTTGTGGGTATCTTCACAGTCAAATTTATTTTGCGATTAATTAGATTAATTAATCGAAACATCATGTAATTAATTAGATAAAAAATGTTAATCGACTGACAGCCCTAATATATATATATATATGAGCGATATCACTCGAGTACGAGAGCGATACCGGCTCTATATCAGCATGGCTGTGATTAGGCCAGAGGCAATCACAGCCGCTGATATAGAGCCGGTATCGCTTGAGTACGAGAGTGATATTGCGTTTATACAACAGTTAGACGGAACATGTGTGTAATTAAACAAGAAACAACGGAGTGCATAATAAAAGCCTCTTTTGTGCGGAACTACTTCCTTCCGCCACAGATTCAAAGCTCAAGTTGACAGTTAAACATACGTCACTTTTAGAATTCGTATCAAGGGCATGTGCTGCTTCAGTTAGGTTATTAGTGAGAAATAATGAGGTTATAAGAAAGAAACAATGCGGCAAGACGTGCATCCAAATGAGAGAGAGACAGACCGCGAAGCTAGACGTTTCTTCTTAAATTAACTAACGTACTCTACGATTAGCTCAGTGAATAATAAAAAATAAAAAACCGGCTAGAACAAGCGGACTGATACAAAATTGTGAAAGGGCATTCCTGTAGCGATACCAGTACAATCTCACGGTTCTCAACCAATCAGATTTGAGAACCAGAACGAACTGTTGTGTATATATTATATAAAACAATTATTTTATTTAAAAAGTTACAGTCCCCAATCTTTTGACCAATCATGTATAGCAACACATACATATATTTTAATTTAATTCAAATTCATTTTGATTGAATTTTGAATTCTGTTATACTAGACTGAAAGATAAAGATGTGCACCAATACTGGAAATTGTGTAGCAGCCAGCCAATCAAACTAGAACTTGCAGGCAATACAATATTCCTCATATGGCTATGTATTTAAAAAAATTCTTGAACTTCAATAACATGTAATAAAGGTCATATCTAAACCTAATATGACTTTCATAATCACAGTAACAGCAGAATGACATCCAAGACCAATGTGAGTAGTTGTGCATGAGTGCTTTATATAGTCTGTTTTGTTGTATGAAAGCTAGAACCATTATGCAGATATAAAGTATGTACTAAAAGTTCCATTAACCTTGGACAGCTTATCTTGTGTGTAGAGAAATTATATTCTCTTTGAACCTCATATCTATCCTAAAATTATGGAGCTGTCTTCACACCAAGCTACATGTAATGAAACTTACATTGCATTATCTTCCAAATTTCAGGAGAGTGATACAGAGAAAAGATGTGTCAGAAAACAAAAAACAGCTGTCAAAGATGTGATGAGAGTGGCAGAAATGAGAGTGATTAAGGTCAAAGGATATGACTGTTAAGAAGCAGTTTAAAAGCAAGTCATGATCTGTATCAACTTTCATTTGAAATAAATTATAATTTCACTTTGCAAGGTCAACGAATCATAATGCACGATAGGAACTGCGCAGACAACATCTGAACCAAAAGACATCATCACATGTAAAAGTATGGCAAGTGGACGTCATGATCATGAAGTCAAAGAAATGGGGAGGGCAAAGGCTCACCTTGTGATCTCATCATCTCCCAGCATGCCTTTTGAGATAGGAGAGTACCGAGATTGGGTGGCGGGGGTTAATGGCTGACTCGGATAGCTTTGGGTGCTGATATGGTTCTCCATGTGCTGGGAATAGGCTAAAACCAAAACACAAAAGACATGATGTTATTGGCCTATTGATGAAAACTCATTTGACAATGTTCACAAAGGTCAGGACAGAGAATCTCAATATGATTGCACCACTCATATGTGAACCTGGACCACAAAACCAGTCATAAGGGTAAATTTTTCAAAATTGAGATTTATATATAATCTGAAAGCTGAATAAATAAGCTTTCCATTGATGTATGGTTTGTTAGGATATGACAATATTTGGCAGAGATGCAACTATTAACTGAAAATCTGGAATAAAGGGGTGGTTCACTGGGTTTTTTCTAGGCTTGATTGTGTTTATGGGGTGCAGTTTAACGTGGTAATGCCCCCCTCACCTCGACGGCATGTGCTCCGGTTGTATTGTAAAAAACGGTGTCGTTAATGTCGCTTATCAGTTTGAACCCGATTGAGAAGCAGAGGATATTATTGAAGAGGATCGTGCAGAACCTGTGCAAGCACGGCTTTTAATGGTAGGCCTATGTTTTTTGTTTGTTGTTGTCTCATACTTTTAGATACGCTGTTATTTGTAAATGCTACTGCTTATGTTAGCTTTTAATATACAGTTTTATCCTGATTAAAGCTTTAATACAGTACGGCAACTGCACGCGCAGCCATGTTTAACGTTTCTCATAGCTATGTGAAAATGTGTATAATTGTAACAGTTCATTGTTGGAGCTGAGCTGAATGAGAGAGAGAGAGAGAGAGAGAGAGAGAGAGAGAGAGAGAGAGAGAGAGAGAGAGAGAGGGGGAGTGCGT
>NW_015505317.1:223483-274803 GCF_001515645.1 Sinocyclocheilus grahami | reverse complement strand
CCCGATTGAGAAGCAGAGGATATTATTGAAGAGGATCGTGCAGAACCTGTGCAAGCACGGCTTTTAATGGTAGGCCTATGTTTTTTGTTTGTTGTTGTCTCATACTTTTAGATACGCTGTTATTTGTAAATGCTACTGCTTATGTTAGCTTTTAATATACAGTTTTATCCTGATTAAAGCTTTAATACAGTACGGCAACTGCACGCGCAGCCATGTTTAACGTTTCTCATAGCTATGTGAAAATGTGTATAATTGTAACAGTTCATTGTTGGAGCTGAGCTGAATGAGAGAGAGATGCAGAGCGTGTGTAGAGCAGGGGAATGCGAGGAACAGTATTAAGAACTGCTGTTTTAGAACATTGATTTTGAAACTTGTGAATCCATTAGAATCGTTAGAAGACAGAATCGCGATTCATATACGAAGTATACGCGATTCACATAGTTTTCTCTTCCTCTTCTCTAAAGCAGCGCAGCATGGCCTCGCCCCCTTTGCTGCCTTTTCCCAAGGGCGGGGTTTATCTGGGTTTGTGATGTCATGACCCCGGGAAGTACCTTGTTGTAGTCCCTACCAGCCGTTTTTGTAGGCATTAAACTACCAGAATTTTAAAAGACGATATCTCCGTTTGCATTGAACTTTTAGCTTTGTAACTTTGCAGATATTGTTTATGTTCAAACAGCAACATTAGACACCAACTAATGTTAAAAAAGTGAAATTGCAATGAACCACCCCTTTAATATATTTACAGTAGGAAATTTACAAAATATCTTTATGGAACATGGTCTTTACTTAATATCCTAATGATTTTTGGCATAAAGAAAGAAAAAGAAAAATCAATAATTTTGACCCATACAATGTATTTTTGGCTATTGCTACAAATATACCCCAGCGACTTAAGACTGGTTTTGTGGTCCAGGGTCACATATGTAATAATTACATGTATAGACAAGCCGAAGACTGAAACTGCTGGGGGGAAAAATACCTTGTTGTGTAAGAGTCCTCCTAGAAAGGATGTTGTAAATCATATTTGATCACTCCCTTTCTGCACACAATCTTCTTTACTTGCACATTAGCTTACATATACCCTTATGTACACTGCCGTTCAAAAGTTTGTGGTTGGTAAGATCTTTTGGTAACACTTTACAATAAGGTTCCATTAGTTAATGTATTAACTAAAATTAACAATACATTTAGCAAATAATTTATTAATCTTTGTTAATGTTAGTTAATAAAAATAGAGTTGTTCCTTCTTAGTTCATGTTAATTCATAGTGCATTAACTAATGTTAACAAGCACAACTTTTGATTTTAATAATGCATTAGTAAATGTTGGAATTAACATTAAGATTAATAAATGCTGTAGAAGGTTTGTTCATGCTTACTTCATGTTAACTAATATAGTTAGATAATGTTTTGTAAACCTTACTGTAAAGCGTTACCCATCTTTTAATGTCTTTAATTTTAATTTTTGAAAGAAGTCTTTTATGCTCACCAAGGCTGCATTTATTTGATCAACAATTACATTTTCATCCATGCATTTAGAAGACACTTTTATCCAAAGAGACTTACAAAATAGCAGAAACAAAACAATTCAAAGACAAAGCAATTTGTCAGTCAAAATACAATAAAATTTTTACTATTGTGACATATTATTACAATTTAAATAACGGTTTTCTATTGTAATATATTTTAAAATACAATTTATTCTTGTGATGATAAAGCTGAATTTTCATGAACAGTTAATCCAGTCTTTAGTGTCACATGATCCTTCAGAAATCATTCTGATATGCTGATTTGGTGCTCAAGAATATTATCATCAATGTTGAAAACGGTCTTAAGAACAGCATTTATTAAAAAAAAATTTAAGATGCGCTATATTAAAAGTCTTCTAAAGACATACGATAGCGTATTAAACAAATACTTAAAGTTGTGTTCTACATAAAATATATTGGTAACACTTTTCAATTTTAATGTGTAATCCTTGTCACACTTTGCATGTATTTACTATAGTGATAAAATAAATTATGTAGTAAATTATAACACTAAACCAAACCCTAAACTTCTAGTAAATACATGTTGTTAATTAATTTCACATAGTACTTACTTGTGGAATTACACTGTTAGAAGGAATCATTAAAATAAAGTGTGACCAAACTAAAAATATAAGTATTGTTGCAGCTTAAACACCAGAGAACAGAGATAGCAAGGTCATAAGTTTGATTTCCAAGGAATGCATGAACTGATAAAATGCACATCCTTAATGCAATTATACTGGAAAGAAGCATCTGCCAAGTGCATGAATGTACCAACATTGGGGTATGTAAATAATGGCAGAATTTTTATTTTGTGTGAACAAAATCCTTTTAAGGCTCTATAAAGTCAAGGGTACGCACTGGGCAATTACTAACTGCAGACATTGACAACCCATTTATTTAATTCTCATCAAACAGTCCTTCACATGTCAAATCCCTATGCAGTGCCTGCACTCTTAAAAATAAAGGTGCTTCAAAAGGTTCTTCAAGCGATGCCATAGAAGAACCATTTTTAGTTCCACAAAGAACCATTCAGTCAAAGGTTCTTTAAAGAACCATCTCTTTTCTTACCTTTTTATAATCTGAAGAATTTTCTTTTGCCACAAAGAACCTTTTGTGAAACAAAGTTTCTTCAGATGTTAAAGGATCTTTATGGAATCATTTAGACAAAAAGGTTCTTCTATGGCATCGTGAAGCACCTTTATTTTTAAGAGTGTGACTGGCTGACAGATATAATGAAATGGGATCACTAATGAAATTGTTCTGTTTACGCCTTCCGAGAAAAATCACATCACGCACGCACACACATGACCGAGACAGTGTTGTCTACATGTGTGGATATCCTTACAAGGCTTTAAAACTCTCTCTGCAACACTTGCACACGCACATTCACTCATTTCAACATATACTGATGCTGGATTTGCTGGATGGGGGAGCTGGCCACGTGATGCACTTCATGATTAAATGTGCTTTTGTCCTTCATGCCTTTAAGCCCTAATGACAGCTTCCTTTCTCAGAATCTAATGCTGGGGGATCTGGCCTGCCACTGGAACATCACCAAGGTGCTACATTATCGACTGTCATCACTCAGCACTTTGCACAGTCAATTTTAGTGGCCGTCCTCACGAGTTGCTGCCCCCATCAGTAGAAAGTGCTGTGTATAGCAGCTTTGAGGTGAGATTTAAAAGCCGTAAGTGCGCATGGGACCTCAGAACTGAGTCAAAGTGCCGTTCAAGGCAAATCGGTTCATTCTCTGACCATATTGATAACGCCTGCATGCTTTTTTTTTTTCTAAGTAAATGACTTTTTCTAAAAAAAAAAAAAGAATACAGTATGTTTCAAGTTAAGCTTACTTACAGCTGGTGACATCGGGAGGAACGTAAATATCATTCATAAAGACACTAGTGGGCTTCGCCACTTTTAAATAGACGACATCAGGGGTGTTTTTCAAGGCAGCCACGGCATCTTCATGAGTGACCTCTTCAAGGCAAACAGCATTCACCTATAACCAAGCACATGATTAGATGAAACCTTCAGATGAAACTCACAAAATGAAAGTTTGAGGTCTGTAAGATGTTTTAATGTTTTTGAAACTAGTCTTTTATACTCAGCAAGACTGTATTTATTTCATTAAAAATACCGTAAAATCAGTAATACTGTGAAATATTATAATTTAAAATAACCGTTTTAATATAATGTCAAATGTATTTATTCTTTATTTATTCTTGTAATGGGCAAAGCAGAATTTTTGGCAGCCATTACTCCAGATTTCAGTGTCACATGATTCTTCAGAAATCATTCTAATTTGCTAATTTGGTTATAACAGCACTGCTGAAAACAGTTGTGCTGCTTACAATTTTTGTGGAAACCATTTTACAGTTTTTTTAAAGGATTTTTGATGAATAGAATGGTTACTAAAACAGGCACTTTTGATCAATTTAATTCATCCTTGCTGAATAAATGTATCAATCTATTTAAAAAAAAAATTCTGAAAAGTTATAATATAAAACATGAAGGTATTAATATTTAATATAGCCAGGGTACAATAAACTTCAAATGACAGAAAAGGACTAATCAATGGTCCATTTCATGATTCAGTAACAGTGATTAGCATGAACTTCATTTTTGGGTGACGTCTTTCTTTAAAAATGAATAATGACTGAAAAATGAGTGTTTACTATTGTCATTTTGCATTATTGACACTATTTTCCTAATTAATGCTGTTCAGTTGCTTTGTCACAATCTGTATTGTTAAAAGCGCTATATAAATAAAGGTGACTTGACTTGACTTGACTTAATGTATAATTGCATTCTGCCAGATACAAATGTTTCTCTACAGGTTGAAAGCGACAGCTTATTTGCTAAAATGGTTTATTGTAGAGGATATATTTATCATTAAAAGTCAGCAGCAGGGGCTCTAAATGAATAGGTTGTACATCTCGTTAAACAAAGTGCTCTTAAAAAATTGGATTTCCTCCTTGCATCAATGTAAAATGATGTCTCTAATGTTATTTAGTAAATATAGGTAATAGAAAAGTTAACTTTTAACTTACAGCCAGAAGTTTATCTCCAATCTGTAGCCGTCCATCTTTGTGGGCCGCTCCTCCCTCAATGATTTTGGTGATATAAATACTGTTGTCCCCAGGAACATGTTGGTTTCCAACTCCTCCGGCTATACTGAAACCTAAACCTGTCAACAGAGGTCAGACTAAACCATTTGCTAAATCATTTCCTAACATGACTTACTGTATAGTGATTAAACATCAAGGCATAGCATGCTTTTATTTTGTAATCTTTAGATGAGAGATGGCTTTACCTTTAGGACCTTTCACCAGCTTTATAGCCATTATTTTTTCCGTGACAGCTTTTCTTCTTCTGACGTACAGTCTAACAATGCAGCCTGCCTCTTTTAGTGCCTCCACAGCGTTGCTGTGAGTTACGTCTCTCACATCTACATCATTTACCCGCAGTATACAGTCATTAACTCTGTAGAGAGGGAAAGAGGGAGAACAATGACTAAACAGTCCAAAAAAAGACAAAAATCACAATGATAAAGTGCTCTTCGAAGTACAACCAATCAAAACACTAAATTAGTCTATAAACAAATGATCTATCATTGTAATCCTGTTTTACACCTCAGACACAAGCTGCATGTAAGGGAAGCAGCATCGCAACTGCAACACAAGAGTTGAACTGTGTTGTCACACTGCATAATAGAGCTGCAGGCCTATACAGAAAAGTATGTTATTTCTGGTTACTACACTGAGTATTTTCTATTATAACAGTAATAGCATATGCAGTTATTATCAGGCGTGGGCCAATGACAACTATTTCACACTTTTCCAGTAAATAATGAGAGGAAGAGAAGGTTCAGATTTAAATTTACATGAGGAGGGGAATCATATTTACTGTCCACATTAATTTACACTAATTCCAAACCTCAGTTAGGGAAGATTTTGAACTGCTTAATCATCAGGGTTAAGTCATAAGTTTTATTTATTCATTAAAAAAACGGCACCATACTGCTACAATAAACATTCAACTTGAACAGTAGTGTTTGGATTGTGTTGGATTAATTTAAGAAATTAATACTTTTTATTCAGCACTTATATGGGAATTGTTTTAAAGTGACAGTAATGTTACAAAATAGTAATGTTAATAATATTTCACAACATTACTGTTTTATTGTATATTTGAACAAATAAATGCAGCCTTGGTGAGCATAAGACCCCAAACAGTATATAATTTTTGTCCAAACACTGTATGAGATGTGCACTATTATTTTGTTTCTTTATAAATGCCTGTATTGGCATTTACAGGCAAAACCATTTCGAATTTCCATACTAGAGCAGAAAAATAAGTGCAGAAGTTTTCTTCTTTCAGTGCAAAAAGTGAGTGTGAGCGTCTGAAAATTCTTGAGCATGAACACCAGGCATTGCCCGAGGGAACGCGGTCCTGTATGCTAGCATCCTGTGTGCTTAGCAGATTGCAGAAGATTCTGTTGATAAATTTACAGTGCATTTTCAACATGTTTTCTGCTGACTTCAGCGCTCTACATGTGGCAAAAATAGGTTCAGCAGTCAAAACTACCAACAACTACACTTCTGCCACTTCAGCGACACAATTCTGTGCTGCTTATGATGTTAACTTGTAACTTGTTAATATGGGCTCAGAAATAAATATGCACCACTTATGTGCTGTGTGATGTGAAACGGGCCTAATACACATTTTCTGACCCGAGTCTGCCATCCTGTGCGGCAGCTCCTCCTGGGATGATCTTGGTGATAAAGATGCTTGGGTCTTCACCGATGTGGGGGTTATCTGTACCGCCTGCAATACTGAAACCCAGGCCCGAGTTCCCCTGAAGGGAAAAAAAACATGTCAGAACAAAAAAAGAGAATGCCAACCAAAGAAAAAAGCCAGACTTTTTTGTGTCATTGTCTGAGCACTCTTACCCGTTCAAGTGTAATTTCTTCATATTCATAATCAGCTTCTGTTCCATTCACCTGAAAGTTTAACAAACTAATTTTGTAAATATACAATGTCAAAATACACAGACATACATGAATGCCCTCCTCTATTAGTGTCACCCAAAAACGTTTAGTTATGCAAGTTTCTATAATTCAGGAGTGTTATTAATTACCTGATTTTACTCTCTATATTCATTTGTTTTCCTTTCTTGTTTTTCTAAAACACCAGTGTCATGAACAATTAGAAATTAGATCGCAACCTCTACTATGAAAAGTCATTAAAAAGTCTGTGACAAACCTTTTACAGAAATTGTTTTAAATGTATTTTTAATTATTGATTATATCATAATTTGGCAACAAAATAAAAAAAAAAAAATGTCGTCAAAAGCAACTGTTCAGAACTGAATCAAAGAGAGAAATTTCCTGCTAGATTCACACTGCTAGTAATATATTATTAAAATGTACAAATGTAATAACATACAATAGACAGACATTATCACTGAAAAAAAAAATTATTAGATCAAAATAAAAATCAAAATTATTTCAACTTGTTACAAGTAATCGGTTCACTTTTCCCCCAACTGAAAAAAATGAAGTTTGACCAAATCAAATTTAGATAGTCAACTGAAACTAAATATTCACTTTCAACCAAATATATTTTTACATAATTATACCACAAATGATCACTAAATCTATTTGGATTAACTTAAACTTTACATATTTTTAAATCAAATATCCAGATAAATGCAAATCTAAATTGTACATATTAAGCACACTGAAAAAAGTGATCCCATTAAGTAGGCTCAAAATTATTTTATGTGGTTCTCCGACAGGATTAATTAAATTTTATTAAAAAATTGTCATGTAACTGAATTATAGAACTGTGTACTAAGTAGCTAACAAGTTACCTAGAAATAGCACATATAGCATGTTAAATAGTACATACATAGTATGCTAAATGTAAATGCTAAGTGTTAAATGCTCTTTGAGCAAAACAGTAATAGCATGTACTGTACAAGTCCACAGCCTAAGCAAATGCTCCACTCTCCTCCACAATGGTAACCCAGTGTAATTTAAACGGTTCTAATTATTCCAACATAATTGAACATTAAACACTATAAGTCTCTCGATTTTCTCATCTTGCTGAAAATTGTTTTTTTTTCATTAAGTCCCAATCAAAGCATGGGACTTGTGGTCATGTGGTTTTCACAGAACACAAAATTGTCATTTGATTTGACGCAAATTGTTTAAATTACACCAACAAAACTTAGTTTTACTTCCAATTAAAGGGTTAGTTCACCCAAAAATGAAAATTCTGTAATTATTTACTTGCCCTCATGTCGTTTCAAACCCGTAAGACCTTCGTTCATCTTTTGAAATTAAGATATTTTTGATGGAATCTGAGAGCTGTCTGACCCTGCATAAACAGCAACGCAACTGAAATGTTCCCAAGTCCAGAGACGTAGCAAGGAGATCTGTAAAATAATCCATGTGACATCAGGGGTTCAACCATAATTTTACGAAGCTACAAGAATACTTTTTGTGCGCAAAAGAAAAAAAAATTACGATTTTATTCAACAATTCGTCTCCTCCACATCACCATGTAGCACCATTTTGGAGAGTATCCACTGGACGTAATCAACATATGCTGTTCTGTGTCAGCTGCATCACACGGATACACTGTTTTCGTTCAGATCAAATCACAACAACGTAGGAAACAGATCTGGCGTGACGCAGCTGACACAGAACAGCATACGCTGTTTACGTCCAGCGGATACTCTCCAAAATGGCACTACAGGGTGATGTGGAGGAGACGAATTGTTGAATAAAGTCTTTTTTTTTTCTTTTGCGCACAAAAAGTATTCTCGTAGCTTCGTAAAATTACGGTTGAACTACTGATGTCACATGGATTATTTTACCGATCTCCTTGCTACGTCTCTGGACTTGGGAACATTTCAGTTGTATTGCCGTCTATGCAGGGTCAGACAGCTCTCAGATTCCATCAAAAATATCTTAATTTGTGTTCCGAAGATGAACAAAGGTCTTACAGGTTTGAAACGACATGAGGGTGAGTAATTAATGACAGAATTTCATTTTTGGGTGAACTATCCCTTTAACTAAATATTTCACTTTAGCTCAATGACAAGACAGAAAAGTACATTTATTAAGTTAGATCAAGTATAAAATGTTCTTTAGAGTAACAACGAGGCATATGCACTTTTTCAGTGCATAAAACCACATTATACCAGAGCAAATAACAATCAACAGCAATAAAAGATATACAGATCAGAAAGAACAGTACCTGTTTTTTTAAGGGTATAGCAGGAGCATTCATTTAATAAATGTGTCTCACTGTTATGTTTTCAACAACCAAGAAGTTATACTCTCTGTTCTATAGCTAGTACTCAAAGTTCAATTTAATACATTTATCTAAATCCACTCAGCAGAATTCCTCAGATTTTCTGCAAAAAACAGTGTAGATTTCATCTTCAGATTCCATCTGGGCAAAAATAATCTTCTATAATAAAAAGTTGTGCTATAATTATCTAAGAATGAACTGTTTGGAAAAGTCTCTGTGTTTTCTCTTTCCACTCCTTACATTTCCCCTCTACTGATTCTACCGTTCTTGGTGCTACAAAACTCAGGCAGCATTACATCTATTTCCAGTTACTGTGTTTTTCAGCCAAAGAGGCCACAGCAACCAAAACTGAAGAACACAGGCGCTAGCTGTCGACTAAACATGCAATGCAGTCCACTCGCTTTCAACATTCTGGGTTCAACACAAGTTAAGCTGTACCCAACAGCATTTGCTGCATAATGTTGATTACCACAGTAAATAATTCAGACTTGTCCCTCAATAAATGTCACTTTCAAAGAAAGTACACCAGGCAATAAATTCTAAAACAGTGTGTTTTAGAGTTTATTGCCTGGTGTACTTTCTTTGTAAGTGACATTTATTGAGGGACAAGTCTGAATTATTTACTGTAAAAAAGTAACCGTAACTTAAACATTATGCATGTTGGCATGAAACTAAAGTGATAGAATTGCTTATTGGCCTCGTGTGCGTAAAACTATATCCAATCTTTCAACTTCAAAGTCATGACCACATAACACCTAGTAAACCTTGGTAACTTTCACATGATACAGGCAAGGATACCAGAAAGGAGTGTTTACATGGAGTAAACAACACTCGGGACGAGTTCAAATTGAGTTTTCATTTAAATGAGGCTTGATAGATGTTCTATAATTAAAGTTTTATATGAAACTGTTAGAAACCAAAACTCATCATCAACGTATCAGCTTTTAGATGTTTGTGTGGTTCTGAAGGCTCTGCTTTAAGCTTATAAATTATATTTAAAGGACCTTCTCTTTCTGTAGCTGCTGCTGAAAACATCTGTCTTTGACATTAATGGTGTTGAGGTGGGGTTTAAAGGGGGTGAGAGATGTACCAATACGGCATAATTCTCTAATCATGCCACCAGCTCTCAGTGTCATACTACAACAACATTCATGCTATTACTTTAATGCTTTTGTATCATTTATCAAAGAACATAAAAAATCCAAAAAGGCCTTTTCATTCTGGCATAACTACATATATTCACCAGAATCGTCACAATGCTGAAATTAATTCTATTGACAATAACCTTTTCTCTTGTTTTATGGGAGGCATTTACAGGCTTTCAGCACTGCTGTATGCTGTTACTCACATACTGGGTGTAGGGCCACAAACAACCAGCCACAGGGATCAGAGCCAAAACAGGCATTTACACGATCAATATCAGACTACTACTACAGTCTATGTATGCAAGATAATGAACGATCAAAACAGGAATAGACGTGCATGCACAAGGATTGTTCAACATCAACATTGCCATTTATACTGTACATTTCTTAAATGGAAATATCTCAAAAGCATTTGTTTATAAAAAGAAAAAAATACCATTTGGATTTTGCAAACTCAAGCCAGATCACTATAAATCCACCTCAATGTCAAAAATACAATGTGGGTAATGCAATGTAGAAATATCCTTTAATTGTCAACAAATCATACTTTAAACAGAACAAATAGACCAAAATTGTAACAATGGCCCTTCAAATTCCTCTTCTCACCTTCTTTTCACCTCAGTTATGGTAATTTCTACAGCCAGCTGGTGAGTGCCAGCCCTATGCATGTAATATTATAGGGTGAAACTCCTCAATATCTTTGGGTCTTAATCACTAACATGCAAAACTTTTATTGCATTGATTATGATTATACAAATTATAATTTAAGGGCAGGTTTACTTTTTCTCTAATGAAACTCACCCTACACATCAAAATTACAAACCAGTGATCTTAGAAACATGCCATGTTAAGTCACACTTAAAAACACTGAGAATAATTCCCAGCTCTAATTTGCTCGTTTTCTGACCCACGATCAAATTAAATCCCACCCTCAGTGCCATTAAGCATGCAGGACATCTTGTTATTGTGCATTTTTGAATGTCATACTGAAGAGAGAGCCGCTAAAATCATCTCCACAATAGTACACATTCAAAAGTTTGGGGTCAGTAAGATTTTGTTTTTAATTCATAAGAAATTAATACTTTTATTCAGCAAGAATCCATTAAATTGGTTGAAAGTGACCATAAACTATATTGTTTCAAATATAACATTGTTACAAAAAATTTCCATTTCAAATAAATGCATATTATAATTATTTCTGAAGGATCACATGACAATAAAAGCTGAAATAATGGCTGTTAAATTCAGCTTTGCCTTCGCAGAAATAAATTACAATTTAAAATATATTAAAGGGGTCATATGATGTTGCTAAAAAGAACATTATTTGGTGTATTTGGTGTAATGAAATGTGTTTATGCAGTTTAAGGTTCAAAAAACACATTATTTTCCACATACTGTACATTATTGTTTCTCCTCTATGCCCCGCCTTTCTGAAATGTGCCGATTTTTACAAAGCTCATCGGTCTGAAAAGCGAGGTGTGCTGTGATTGGCCAGCTATCCAGTGCGTTGTGATTGGCCGTATACCTCAAGCGTGTGACGGAAATGTTACGCCCTTTACCATACTGTGATGCCTTGTCCCGGCCGGAGCGACGAGACAAAACCAATAAAACCCATTATAAATGAGGCATTCGTTGCATCCAGTGGGGACATAATTACGGATTATAATGACTTATACTGTCTTTTTACGCTTTGCATCGCGCCGCGTAAACATAAAACCATGTCTGCATTTGTGATCGGAGAAATGACAAACAACAAGAAATGACAAAAAACTCGCGTTTGAATCGTCAGTGGCAAATTCTTTATATATTAAAAAAACGTACTGCGAGTCAGAACAGCGGCATTTTAGTCTACTCTACCAGGATCAGGAGACAGTCCTCCATAAAATGTGCTGCACACATCTGAATATTTGGATTGAACTGTTCTGGAACAGTGTTGTAAATACAACTTAACCACTGATTTCTAGTAGTGTCCTCTTTTGGAAGGCCAAACAAAGTAGTTTCGCTTTCACAACGAAACACAGCCTTGAGTGAGCAGAGGCAGGCTAGAGTGAGGAACGGCCGGCGGATTCGACGAAGGAGCGTCCAGCGGGCTTGCGGCAACCACATGTGACGACCCTGGGCTGGACGCCGCTTCGTCCACGGTGAAAGCCGATCCGGCGATCCACAGCACGAAGTTGATGTATTTCCTCAGCGACCAGCACGGATCAGCTCCAGGCATGACGAAGCAGATATCGTCCTCTTTTGGAAGACCAAACAAAGTAGTTTCGCTTTCACAACGAAACACACAGCGCCTTCACGACATGGCGGCAGCAACAATACTACAGCGAGAATAAAAGTTACGCCTTCTTTCTTTGCGTGAACATTTGGGTGGCATTATGCAAATCTTCCCACATCGTGACAGACATGTGGGGGCGTGTTAGAACGAGCCGTTTTAGGTAGGCGTGGTTGACTCTGAACTTTTATAAAGAATATCTCTTTGGATTTGAGACTTTAGTCTTTGCAACTTTACAGATCTTCTTTATGCACCAAGAGCTTGTAACACTCCAAAGAGAAAGGAAAAATTGAAATCACATCATATGACCCCTTTATAATATATATATATTTTTCTTAAAATTCAAATTGTTATTTTTTTTTTATGTAGTAATATTTCAGCTTTTACTGTATTTTTGATCAAATAAATTCAGCCTTGGTAAGCATATGAGACAACTTTCAAAAAATTCAAACTTTTGAATGGTTGAATATTACAAAAAACAACTCCACTAACTAGTTAAGGTAAATTATTTTTATTTTATCTTTAAGTATATATTATATATAACTGAAAAAGATTCAACAGTAATCTACCTCTTAGCAAAATGCAGTACATGAAGAAATACATCACTTACATATGGACTTACATAGGGCGAGGTGTCAAGGCTTTCTGTGTTCACCACCACTGGTGCTGGGCTTGCCTGCAAAATAAACATTCAGTTAATACTTGAGCTGAAACGAATCAAGACCCATAATCGTGCACCTTGCTTCTTGTCCCTAACCTACTGAGAATGAAATGGCAAAATAAACCGTTAACTATTTAAAAAAATAAGAAAAAGATCCAATAATAAAGCATCACTTACTCTTGGCATGCTGATACAGTATTACTTTGGCATTTGCAAGAGATTAACAGCACAGCTTGTGTCCATACACAGCATAACATACTGCAGAATATGCAATATAGTGGCATAACAAACCAGCGCAGACCTAATCCTTCTGCTAACATGTATCGCACGCTTCACTTGCACAATTGCTTTTGAGGTACAAGTGCGCATCAGTGATATAACGTGGCATTCTCTCTGTAATCTCTAAATCAAGAGGACCATCGCTGAGGTGGGTGGAGTGAAAACATGAGATAAAAAAAAACCTGTGACGTGGGTGCAGGGATGGAAGTGGTCTCGGCTGGGACGGGTGAGATAGGGATCACAGGGATTATGGGAGCAGAGGGAGCAATGACATCTGCCTGCTAAACAATGACAGTGGAGGTCAAAGGTCAGAGCAGATGACACACAGCAGTAATGATTGTTCACGAAATTTCCTAATTTAATCAGATATTGAACAGAATTAAGAACAGAGAGGGAGGGAACAACAAAAGTTGAGGTAATGAAAACACAATAACATTGGTCCATAAATTAAGACTGGACTCTGTAATTCCCTTTTATTAGCAAAGGACTCTACAAACATTCAATGAAAATGATTATGTAAAGGGTGAAAAAATAAATGAAAGAAAAGTTAATAATGAAAAGACAAAAAATAGAAAAATAGTTTAATTAAAAATTATTATTCTGTCATTATTTACTCACTCTAATATTGCTCCGATCCCGCATGTTTTTTTCTCTCTCGTTGAATCACAAAAGCACAATTTTGAAGGATTGTGACTATTGATTAACCTTCTTTCATTCTCCAAAAAAACAGTGGAGGTCAAAGGTCAGAGCAGATGACACACAGCAGTAATGATTGTTCACGAAATTTCCTAATTTAATCAGATATTGAACAGAATTAAGAACAGAGAGGGAGGGAACAACAAAAGTTGAGGTAATGAAAACACAATAACATTGGTCCATAAATTAAGACTGGACTCTGTAATTCCCTTTTATTAGCAAAGGACTCTACAAACATTCAATGAAAATGATTATGTAAAGGGTGAAAAAATAAATGAAAGAAAAGTTAATAATGAAAAGACAAAAAATAGAAAAATAGTTTAATTAAAAATTATTATTCTGTCATTATTTACTCACTCTAATATTGCTCCAATCCCGCATGTTTTTTTCTCTCTCGTTGAATCACAAAAGCACAATTTTGAAGGATTGTGACTATTGATTAACCTTCTTTCATTCTCCAAAAAAACAAAAAAAAACTAAACAAAAAGCATGCCACTATGAACTGTTATTCAAAACTACTTGGAAAAACCTTCATAATTCCACTTTTATGGTCCACAAGCAAAAAATAACAGCACACGGGGTTGGAATGACATGATGGTAAGTAAATAACGATTTTTTTAAATAATTAATTTTGAGGTGAAACACTCAATAAAATAAAATGCATTGTACTATAGAGTGTTAAAATGTGTAAATTGTGACATAGAATCTCCATCAAGGTAAAAGTCAGGATGTGTGCCGTTTTGTGACTCACTTGAAGGACAAACCTTTCTTTAGACTTAAGTAAAAAATGGCCACAGTGTTTTAAGATTAAACAGAGCTAAAAATAAAACTCAAGTCCAGCAATCGACATCCTGTTGTGCAGGGCTGTGAACAATTAGCTTTTCCTTTTTGAAGATGAAATTAGCCGTCACAATGTCAATCAGAGCTTTGTAAGGTTTAGTGAGTTTGTCATCATCTTTTCTGCAGGTTGAAAATGTCTGCCAGAGACTTCGGACTACACAGCACCTGAACAAAATAGTCTACATCATAACAACTGCTGAGCAAAACTCAAGTTCCCTGTGGCTAAGTTTGGAAAATAAAAGATAAGAGACACAATAATATGCTAATAAGTTAATAATATCTCACAATTCCTTTCACAAAAGAATGACGCAAAACACAGAAACAGTCCACAACAGTGACACTTTTCTACAGTTGAGTATTAATTTGTTCCCTCGTTTTAGTTCAATTTTGGCCATGTTGTACTAATTCTTTTCCTCCTTTTAGGCCACAATTTAACTAAATTAAAGCTAATATATTAATTAAATCAAAATAAATAATAAACAACAAACAAATTCTTAATTCTAGGCCACAATATATTGTGTTTTCCCCCCTGCATGTCATGTGCAGTTCTCCAGAACAGAGGTATATTTCCCATTCATTTTCCTCAATCAAAAATTGTAAGCCTTGAACCAAACTAAACAGCTGCAAAAAGAGTTACAGAAAATGCATTACAGATACTAATTAGCCAATAGTCTGTTGGTTTTATGTTGACATAGCCGGCAATGCAGCTAGCTAATGTTAACTAGCATTACCTAGCCTCTGTTAAAGGTGGGGTAAGCGATTTTTCAAAAACGCTTTCGAAAACGGATTCGGGCCGAATAGCAAAACAAACTTGTAGCCAATAAGCAGTAAGGGGCGTGTCTACTCATGATGTGGAGGAGAGAGAGTTCAGTGCACAGGACAGACATTAGCGAGCCGAGCGACAGAAAGATAGAGATGGCGGATAAAAAACAAAAGAGGAGAAACGTCTGCGGAACAAAAGAAGGTTTAAGGCAATAAGGCGGACCCGTGTAAATATCGGATCAGCTTTCCAGCGCTGGAGAGAACTCAAGGAGCAGAAGGCCTGCGATCGGACGCCGAGGTTGCTTTGTTTCTTCTCGATAGGTGAGTAACACCATGTCTGTGCCGCAACAGCTAAAGTCTGTCTAGTACACTGGACGCGACAAAGCGACCATTGAAAATCATTTGAAATTTGTGTCAATACGTCATAAATAGAACGCAGCAGCAGTTTTCTGTTGGGGATTTGTCGTGCAGCGCCGCATCCAGTGTATACCATAGATATGTATATATATCTATGGTGTAGACAGCATCACTGATTATGAGTTCCATAGTATTTTGTCGCGCCGTGCCACTCGCGTCTGGTGTAGACACGGTGTAAGATTGGTTTTGCTTTGTTTCACGGAACTAATCGTTGCCTGGGTTGCATACGTATGTGTGAGGCGGAGCTATCAAAATAGGGGCGAGACCTTTTTGGGGTAGGGGCGTGTTTGTTTTGGTGATTTCAAATGTCAACATTGGCTACCAGAAATCGCTTACCCCACCTTTAACTTTCAAAACCTTTTGTCTCAAGAATTACATGATATTTCCATGGTCTAAACAAAATTGTGGCTAATCATTCATTCAGAAATGTATTTGTAATAGAGTGTAGCATACATGATGTGCACTGTGGTGAGGATCTGACGCAAGCAGATATCTATGAGAGTTCAGCAGATTCCAGCTCTACAGGAGCAAAAGCGAATGTTACCATGCTGTCAGTGAGGAGACATCCGCTGAATCTGGTCTTCTACACAGACCGTCTGTGTCAGCGTTCCCCAAACAAAACTGATCTGATCCACAGCCGCTTGTCCAAGCACCAACCACACAGCCAGAGGAGACGGATATTCAGTTACAACAGTCCAGTTCACTCAGTCAACAACAGACACATCACTGCAACTACTAATTAGAAAGGGTTTCTGTTTCACTAACCCTCACTCTCAGGGTTATGGCAGAGACTTGAGACTATGGAACATACTACAGAGCTACATTTGAGTGACAGCCCAGAAGACATCACCAATTCAACCACACTGTTTTGTCCTGCCTAAACTGACCAGTGTAACTTACATAATAGTCCATACACTGCATGCTATTATGGTAGTGGTACAGTAGTCATGGCCTGTGATCTCAGAGTTAAAATTAGAATCAATCATTAGCATTGATCAGATAGACTGGTTTAGAGTTCAGCCTAAAGCTCCCACCAATATCTCAATATTCCTTTTCCAAGTGTATTAAAGATATTAAACATGTTCACTACTTAGCAAATGTGTCAATAATATAACCAAAATAGATCATCTTTTGACACAGCTTCTTAAAAAGTACTACAGTTTGGACTGTAAATGAAATTATTGCGGTTTGGCAGTTAAAAACAATTAAAAGCATACACACATACACCACTGTTCAAATGTTTTGTAATTGTCAGTTATATTTTTTAAATGTTTTTTTTTTTAAAGAAATATCTTATGCTCACCGCGGCTGCATTTATTTGATATAAACAAAGCAATAACAGTAATATTGTGACATAATGTGATGATTTGGCTGATTTGGTGCTCAAGAAATATTTCCTATTATTAACAATGTTGAAATACAGTTAATATTCAGTTAATATCTTTGTGATAACTGTATATAACTATAATTATATATACATTGTGTGTGTGTGTGTGTATATATATATATATATATATATATATATATATATATATAAAATAGAAAAGTTTTAAAGCATAGCATTTATCTGAAATGGAAATCTTTTGTTACACTATGATCTTGAAAAAAAAAATCTTATTGACCCCAAAATGTTCAATGGGAGTGAATACATATTTATTTGTTTATTTATTTTTATGTCTGTCAATTAATTTTAATACAACACATGAAGCTGATTTACATTATATCGTTTTCTCGCCCATATTATATTTGCAAGGCCCAGGCAACCATAATGACAACGTCCAAATCTTGAAAAACCATATAATCATCAAAACAATATAATCGACAATTCACAAGTAGCATTAGCTGAAATTCAATTCCTCATACCTGAACTTCCTCCCACAGTGTCTTACCATCCCTCATCTCTTAATAAGACTCAGTCACACATACCTTCTTCAGTGAAAATGTGCCCCAAGAATTGGCCAGCCACAAGGCACTGGAAGAAGCTCTGACTTTAGCTGTGCTTTTGGTGGGGCTCTTTTTCACACTGTCCCTCAGGTTGGTGAACTTTCCTCTGCTCTTGGTGGAGACTGGGAGGGTGCAGGAGCTGTACTGCGGAACCCTTCTGGACTCCAGAGAAGTCTGCTGGAAGTTGGGAAGGGCGGGTTGAGAGAGGTGAGGCAGCGGCTGCTGCTGCTGCTGCTGGTGCAGGTGATGGTGGAAATGGTGATGAAATTGCGGTTGTTGCACCAACTGTCTCGGCGTTTGGGTCAGTGTACTGTGCACGTGTCCGACTCTCTGTTGCATTCTGGGATGGCTGCAGTTGGCCACCTCTGCCACCCCAGTCCGACAGTCCACATAAGTGCCACAGCAGTATTCATGGTTGTTGCAATAGGTGGTCATTGTTTTCCAAGCAGAGGTGGAGGGCAGGTGAAATGATGGAGAATGCAGCCTGAAGAGTGATGCTCTTACTTTGCTGAGCAATCGGGAAGGAGAGAGGACACACCGTGGTTGTAAATCTGGTCTTTTTCCACGGGTCCACTCTTCTGCCAACCTCTCTCACTGTCTATCTCTCTTTCTGCCTCACTCGCTCTCATCCCCCCGCACTTGCTCGCCAATTAATGAGCTCCAATGGGCACTGCACATGACAGCACACAGACTCTTCTGCAGGCATGAATAATCAATGCTTCATTCTTGATTTCAGCATTGGTGTCCGAATGGTCTGCAAGTCGCTCTTCAGACAACGGCAGATTTGCACTCTACGTTTGAGATTCATGAGGCTTTTTGTAGTCTGATTCGCTTTTCAAAGCATTAACACGGGTCACAAAGTGAGAGGTCACAGCGGATAAATGCAATCTCTATTAGATGCTTAGCATAAGGGGCGGGCGAACAGGCCGGCGTGGTGTATCAGAGCATATGATGATTGAGCGGAGCCTTGCTTTGACCTTATTTTACAACTACTATTCACAACTAATCTCCATTTGTACCTGCACTGTAAGATCTTTTACATAGTCCTGTGCTATTTAAATGTGAGCAATTCAGTGCTGACAGCTGGATGGTGGTCGTTTATTTAAGCCTATGGTGTTTCGCTAGAACGTGCCATTAAACTTGCTGTAGGTTATACTTGGTTTATATGAAAGGGTAATCACTTGAAATCACAGTCAACCCATATGCATATTGTTTAAATAGAGACTTTTTATTATAGAATATAAAATAAGACATTCATGCTTAATCCTACTTTCATTGGGTACTTTTATTGAGTGTGGAGACTACATGTCATTTTCACATGTTGGCCAATTAAATAAGCAGACGCTTTAGGGCTTGAAGAGTGTGGGGACTACTTCTGCATTAGGATTGGACAGTTGTGAACGTACCATTTCCTGTTGACCTCACATTTTAATGTACCCTGTCCTGTTTCTTATGGGGCTGTGGGTGAGTAAGGGAGAGGAGGAGGAGGAGGAGGAAGAAAAGAGGGAGAGAAAGCAAAGCTTGTGCCTGAGGCTTTTGTTTTCTGTTTTAAATCAATAATATTAATGATAATGCTAAATGATTAATAGGAGCACATTACTGGAGTTGATGAAAAGGTACTTGAGGCTTACTAATGGACATTAGAAAGTAAAATGTTGGGAGACATTTATATAAAATAATACAAATTTAAAATAAAAAATAATTTAATGTCAGGATAGTGGCCATATTGATTTGTCTTATTCACAAATTCACAGACACACCTCCTGCTGTACAGCAGATGGCCCCACACACACAGACATGCTCAGGTTGGAGGAAGGCAAAGAATGCACATATTAACCATCCATATCAATGTGAAAATATTCAATCCTCAGCGTGGCACCTTATAGTCTGGCATAAGTGTCTTATTTAAAGTCCACTAATGCATAAGACTATTTAAATTACTTTAAAGTTAAAAGTAGAATGAAATGATATTACAATTTTGACCAATACAGTTTATTTTTATTTTATGGCAGACAATCAATAGTCTAAAAGTCTAAACAAGATAGATCTAAATAAGATAAATTTAGAACAAATGAAAAGACTAAAAACTAAAATGTAAAAACGAAAACGAAAACGAAAATCATTTTAAATGCCGCAAGTGCATTTAGGCATCACAATATCATAATGTGCGGTATTAAAAATGAATATTAATTTTGATATTTGCTAAAGATTACATTTAACAGTGTTATGAAATTATGCATGTTTTCAAAGATTAACTTTAATAATATAAATGTGAAAAAGGGGGAAATAAGTATGCTCAATTAAATATTTAATACAAATTAGGGTACAAAAATTGTTTTCCACTTTTCAGGAAAATTAACCTACAAATGGCTTATTTATATTAAACTAAAATAGGAAAAGGTATTTTAAAATGTACAAATTACACAAATCAACTTTAAATTATTGTATAAAGCTTGTTTGTGCATTTTTTCCAGTACTAAAATATCTTTATAGAGATTCCTTAACAGACATTCACATGGACAACTGGACACAGAGAGTGCATTAAAAAGGGCACAGAATTGCATGTCTAAATGTGTAGAGATTGTCAAAATTAGATGTTATTAATTAAAACACTGAAGCATTGATCTATAACACACAGCAAGCTCGACTTTGAAAACCCAGTTTAACACCAGTAGTGCTCATGTTTAGCCAGGCTAGACTTAGGCCAACAGCTTATGTTGCAAGCTTGTATTTCACTCCGAACAGACTAATCAATAAAGACTACTGTTCACCAGGATTGCCTATACGATCTTTCACTGGACACAAAATCTTGATAGACATCACGTTGGCCTGCTTCTGTCTTCTTCGCATCGAATTAACTCATTCACAAACTAGCCGGCACTGAATGCTTAATGAAAACCAAAAGAACAGGGAATTTGACTAATTTCGCATAGTTATGGCCAAAAAGTACAATATTTAATAGTGTTCATTCAATAGGTTTCCAACATATGGCACTCAACAGAAGCCATTGAGACATTCTCATTTGAGATCTTTTTTTTATTTTTATAAAATGATGTAAAACCACTACAGAGCAGTAAATGCATCTCAACTTAGACACTATTCTCTGCACATCAACATCATCTAAACCACAACTGAAGACTCTACCAATAATTCTAATGACTACTCAGTGAAACGCTGTAAAAAGAATAACAACATGAAAAACCACAACATGCAATAAATGCGATATGTGCGATATTTTTAAACACTTTTTCCTTTCACACTTTGTGGAGCTATCAGAACATTTCTCTGTTTAAAAATCCTGACCAGTGGCTCAACCAATGGTCTAAGCTGGGATGGAAGTAGAAAGCTATCAGCATTTTTGCAATTCCTACTTTTATGATGAAATGTATATACTGAAGTTCTGTCTTTCATTAATACTGAAAGACAGCATTAACTGTTATTATATACTGTCTTCTAAAAGATAAATGCATTATTTTGAACTTCCCAACAAGCTTACTGCAGTATGGCCCAACCAATGTCATGAGTTTAGGACAGGTCAATCTGCCTGGCAGCCAAGGGAGTGTTCTGGAAATCCACATTTAAATAGAAAACATTGGGAAGTCAGAAATTAGCAAATAAGACTGAAATAAGAATAAGAACCATTATTATTTTTTAATTATATTATTTATACAACCAAATAATCTGATAAGATTATTTATTATTAGTAGAAGCAGTAATCATAATTATAATAAATTATATAACTAAATTTGGATATTATTATTATTATTATGGTTGTAACTATTACTTTATTAACTTATATTTATAAATATATATTTATACAATGATCAACTTAAAGGAACACTCCACTATTTTTGGAAATAGGCTCATTTTCCAACTCCCCTAGAGTTAAACAGTTGAGTTTTACCGTTTTCGAATCCATTCAGCCGATCTCCGGTTCTGGCAGTAGCACTTTTAGCTGTAGCTTAGCATAGATCATTGAATCTGATTAGACTGTTAGCATCTCGCTCAAAAATGACCAAAGAGTTTCTATATTTTTCCCATTTAAAACTTGACTCTTCTGTTGTTACATCATGTACGGAGACCGACACTGCATAATATCATTGTGCCTGCTGGCATGGTACGGCAGCGAAGCTCCTTGATTATTACGCCGCAATGAGAGTATAGTTCCTAGCCATATCGGCCTAGAAAATCACAACTTTTCATTTTCCGTCAGTTGACTACAGAAGAGTCAAGTTTTAAATAGGAAAAATATAGAAACTGTTAGAAAACACTCTCTGTCTTGTTAAGAGAATGTTCCAGATATGCCTCACCCCTCCTTTTTTTCTCCCTCTCTCTCACTCTTCTATATACAACGCATTCTCTCTTAATCCCCCCTTCTGTATCCATCTCTCTCTCTTGATATTATGTTTTAAATATGTCTTACTTATATGCAAGGTATGCATGCTTAAATGTATACATTAGCTTCTCTTGGATCAAATGTCCCAAATAAGGACATGATAGCTAGGAATGAGGTTCGTGATGAAACTCTGAAGACAGTTCAGCATTCTTCGCAAAAGTCTATTCCTAATATGTCCATGTTTTTCTGTACATGTGGCCCTTTTATATAAACACATGTTCTTGGCCAAAGATCCTACGTGTATGTTATTCATATCCTCATTGGTTAAGAGGGTGAAACTCCCCTCGACATATGCCTATATAATATCTGTATTTCTATGAATAAATTGAAGTATTGAGGATACATTTGACTGTGTGTTTTCTTACTTCCCGGCCGTCTATCTACACTTTAGTAACTTTAAGTAACTGAGAATTCTTCAAGGTGGCAAAGAGAATTTACAGAGGGACCAAATTGTTATTCTTTATTAACAGAAACTCATTGGTTATTTTTGACCGAGATGCTAATGTTCTAATCAGATTCAATGATCTATGCTAAGCTACACCTAAAAGTGCTACTGCCAGAACCGGAGATCGGCTGAATGGATTCGAAAACGGTAAAACTCAACTGTTTAACTCTAGGGGAGTTGGAAAATGAGTAACGCAACTATTTTCAAAAATAGTGGAGTGTTCCTTTAATAATAAAATATACAATAATCATCATCATCATCGTTGTATGATCATATTAGTACTATTAAATTAATCATCAGTCAAAATTATTTATCCCCTTAAATAGTTTTAAATGGTTAAAGCTTGAAACAGCTTTAAAAAGGCTGGACCCACTAAATAGTTTTAAAACATACTGTAGCTTGACTGAACTTGACATGACGAGTTGCTTGTATCTTAGGAAGCTACATCATCAAAGCAGCTTCCACTGGATTCTATGCGAATGGCGGTAACCCTGCGCTTAAATGCCAGTAACCACAGATTCACTATTATACAGTTGTACTGCATACTTAACACCAATCCGGTCAAGAGGTGCTGCCACTGCAAACGATCTACAACACATTGTTTGGATTAAAAGCACCAGCTTAATGACAAATGATCAATTAATGAGCACTCAAATCCCTTTGCCCTCAGCAAAACCACCTCTAATGCGTCCTCCCGTACAAACTGCAGCCAGAGGATGTTGAAACAGGATCTGTATAGTCTTAAAAAGGGAAGCAAAATGTTCATTCGTGTTGCCATGGTTCATTGTGGAGAACGTCTCCTACACACACACAGCCCACAGATCTCTCTCTTCCACCTCCCCCGGCCAGCACGCACAGGAACGCTGCATCTCTTCAGCCTGAGAATTGCTCGACTCCCTGAAGAAGAAGACATTTTAATCTACTACAATCTTGCTGAAGCCATAAATTACGCCAGGAAGGAGGATCCCTCTTTTGTCTCAGCTTAGCTAATAGGGTTAATGGGCAGGGTCAGGGAGGGTGATTGGGTGGCTATTACGATGGTGATTGATGAAGCGACAACTGCCTCATCTGCTGTTTACCCAAGAGCAAGAGTTCCACCTGCACACCATCCCTGATGAAAGAGATGGCGTCATACAAAGCCCTATGTTCAACAGATATGAGAAATAAATAAACAAGTGCTGCCACATGATGAAATGTCCTTGCTTGACGATCACTATGGCAACACCATGGCAACAGCTGAAGCTGCAGTGAGACCTGTGAGGCTATGCATGCTCTCAGGAAGACTGCAGCTCTACTGATCTTAAACTGCTGCTCTTGAATTAGCAAGTCATTTTGCAACCCATGCTGGGATTTTTATATTTATGTTGTGAATCTTTTTCTCACAATATTGCATTGAAACTTTAGGTCCTTGTATTCATATGTTTTTATTCATATAATTTCCTACAGTTCAGTTATGAGAATACAACTATGATATTGCGATGCATCACAATGAGAATTTATGCATGCTGGTGATACATATTAGGGTGGGTATGTCAAAAATATGGCAACGTTAAAGAGTTCCCATAATTGGTTACATAAACGATAATGTAACATCAGTTAATTTGCTTCCTAATTTCACCTGTGCCACACACACAATAAGGTATGTTGGTAAGTGAATGTGGGGGCTAGCTGTGCTTGAGATCTTGGTGGGCGAATGATGGAAGCTTGGCACATCATTGCAGCGATGCCTTTACCAGAAATAGATCAACAGAAACAGGTAGAACATGGACATATTATACAGATGTGCCACATCGACACATACTGTGTGTGTATATGTATATATATATATATATATATATATATATATATATATATATATATATATATACACACATGTACATACAGTCTGAGTCCAAAATGAAAATATGGGATTTAAAACATTATTTAGACGTGCAATTAATTAGAAAGTGATTAATTTGACACTTTTGAACAAAGATGCATTATGATGCAAACAGCATTTCTAGGTTGTTAATGAAATAAGCAAATATGACAGTGATACTCAAATCATGCAGGATAACATGATCATCAGGTTTTACACCAACTTGTGGAGGTCATGTAATTTAAGTGCTGCTTAACAGTAAAAGCAAAAAGATAACACTAAATACTAAGAGTGTTTTTACATTTTGCATTTTAACTCATTTTTAACTTAAACTTATGTTTATAATATAATTATAAATAAAATTAAAACATTAATTTAATTAAATAAATTCATAAAAAAAACAACAAAAGGAGACTCAGACTTTGGGATGGCATTGTACCCTTTAAACCGGACACAAAAAGGCCAAAGAGAAAATGGAATTACTGTATCACACTTTCTTTTTCATTGGCTGCTTCAAAACCTATTCATATTTTAGTGAAATGATAATTAATTAGGCAGCCCAGAAGTGGAAGCACTGCAACAAAAACACATGACCTGTAAGAATTACTATTGTCTTCAGATGCCATGCTCTTCCTGTCTCTAAGTTTTTGTGGAAAAACCGATCAACTGCTTTGCATTTTTTCCAGTTAAATCATTTCCCTCTTTCAGTATAAAATGAGTTTCATGCTCATAAATAATTTTTGATTCAAACCACAGATCTGCATGTATTTTGCTTTCTCATTAAGTCGATCCATGACTTCAAATGGCCCATAAATCTAACAGCCATTGGCTTCAGATTACCTAGGAGTCTTTGCAATAATTTTCCTCTTTTTAAGATGGATGAAGCCAAAAAACTTTTTTTTTATGCTACACAGTATGTGCCATTTGATACATTCAGCTGTGACATATAAATATGGTTAACATTGATTGAAGATGCCATATATCATGCAAATAGCGAGTTACGTTTTTTTACACCAAGGTGGATTAATAAGTCTAGGTTTCCAGAGAGACATAATAATTTAGCAGTCTGAACGTGTCCATCTCTGCAATACAATGCAAGGTGAAGCAAATAAAAATGTATTACTTTAAGCTAATAGCATAGAAAATATCAGATGGATCACAAACTTTCAGCTAAAGGTTTAAAGGGATAATTCGCCCAAAAATGAAAATTCTGTCATTATTTATCCATCCTCCAAATCTGTGAGACTATTTCAATAGTGGAACACAAATGGTGGACACTATTTGAATCCTGGCCACTGTAAGTAAGATATAAGTAAATGAAAGTTACGACGGGGGCAGTTGAAGAAGAAAAAAAACCACCCTAATATTATCATAAAATGGTCAACATATCTCGTGCGCTCATTAAAACTCAATGATTAAATGATCTGGTCACAGCAGTTAAGAGCTCAATGGAGGGGAAGATTATCAATCAGTAATGACTTTAATTTTGGTCTGTCTATCAGAAAATCCTATCATCAGCTCCAGAAGGCTTGGAAGATGGAATATAGCACATGTTTTGCCCCTTTTTTAAAGTCTGAAAGCTCCTGTCCCCATTCACTAACAATTCTGCACAGGGGCGACCATTACATTACTCAAAATGACCAAAGAGGGGTCTGGGAAAGACATGAGGATGATTAAACAATGATAGCTGCAATAGTACATCCTTAATACGTTTTCAGTGTTCATAATGCCTGTCCAACTCCGCAATGATCTAGTGAGTTGCATTGGGTTGCATCACAAATTCATGGTTTAACCTATGCATACAGTATATTTCTTTGCTCTTATATCACTTCATATCCAATCAGTGTACCAGACTCAGTAAGGCAAGAATGAATTGCACTTCGATTGAAAAAATATATTTGATTGTCTGCAGATGACCCAACTAAAGCTACACAGAATCATACATCCATATTCATGGATGGCTTCTAACTGTTACCTAACACATAAATCCCAAATCGTGAGCTGAAAGTTTCAAGCGTTCCCAATATTTCCAAACTCTACTTTCACAATATCCCAATAAAAGAACAAACTGTGTTGTGTAGGTACCTTTGGCGAGAATTGCTGGTTTGGCCTTTTAAAACATTCATAAAAAAAGAGATCACAGTGTGGTAACAGAGTCAATGGCAAGAATTAAAAGGACTGCCTGTAAAGCCCTTTGTTGCAGCTTCTTTTTGTCCTGCTTTCATTCCAGGGCATGACCCCCCATGACACAATGAGCAACCGTTTGTCCTCTGGATCAGAACCAGCCTGCCTGATGGACTGCTTTTTTTAGTCTGCTCCCTCAGGTCACTTATGGCCAGGAAGAAAATGCAGAACCGCTTTGACTTAACCGCTTCATATGATTAGATTCAAGAGGACTATCATTCACCAACTGAGTGCTTTCTCTACCTATGGGAAGCAGATACTTCAACTGTCCAGTATGATTATGTATTGAAACTCTCAATTAAATGGGCCTTCACAAGCAAATATAATTCACAGAACACATCAGTAGCTTCTTAGCTGCACTTTCTTACAAACAAAGTGAGTATTCAGTCAACTGTGCGAGCCATTTTTCCGCTCCTAATAATGTTAATAATGTGACGTTACACCAAAGTTATTACCATTGCAAACATGAAGGACAAACTAAGCAAATAAATGCCAGTCATATTATTATTAAGAACTGAGACGTGTTGATCGATGTACAGTAGATGTGCCACTCCAGACATGAAAGTCTTTTTACTGAATGGATAACATACTGGCACTTGCTTTTTAGTAGCAAAAGCTAGTAGACAAACCAAAGATACATTTCCATTCAATATCCATGTTGTTCATGGTAATACTGTATGTTACAATATGTTACCGTCTTTGCAAACAGTGAAAGGACAAACTAAGCAAATGAATGGCACATTTAATTCTGCAAAAATTAGGAGTTGCTGAAAGACGTAGATGTCTCACACTCCAGTCAGGAACCCCAAAAAAACCAACCCCTAAATGGCTAAAATATGCATTCTTGAGAGTTCAACTAGTTTACAGTGAGGTTTCCCCACACTTGGATCAAAAGTACATGTGAATCCCAAGCAGCAGGTGTGCTGTGGCAAGAGTTACCTGGCTCGCTCCTGCCGTGATGCAGTCGCTGAAGGCACCGCGTCGCGTGAAGAAGGCCAGCAGCTGCTGCCAGCGAGAGGAAGACGAAGGCAGTTCTTCACTGGAGCTCCGCTTGGCCCACTGCCTCGGTTTGGACCCTGGGGCGGCATGTCCGGATGCGGTGTTGGCCCGACCGCCTCGCGGGTACAGCGTGTTGTTCCCGAAGATGTAGTTCATCACAGCCCTTGGGGCCAGGACAGAGCCGCAACAGCTGTCTAGCGCCGAGGCAGTTCGGAAAGTGGAAGCGTGGCAGAAGAGGGAGGGTGCACCTGGATAAGGTTACAGCATCCTCTCACAGATCCGACAGCGGAATAATGTAAACGTGAAGTCGGAACCGACAGCTCAAAATCCATTTGTCGGCCAACTCACAACCTTCCTGTCCTCGCCAGCTGGGAGATCAAGTGTGCAGCATTCTCATGCTGGAAGGTGGAGTGGGCAGCAAAAAGGGAGGAGGTGATCGAGCTGCCCACAAGCGGTGCACGCTACTCTGGGCTGTGACTCCAGCTCCAGATGAGCCGAGACCTGAGAGAGGATCAATGAAGGACCAGGGAGCTCTCTGTGCATGGGGGAGAACCTAAGAGCCTGAAGAAGCAGGAAATGGCTTCAATTAACTGGCAAGTGTTGCAGTCTAAAGCTGACAGTTCTCCAGGGATTCTTCTTCTAAATGGACTGGGGCAACAAGATTGTCCACGAGCAGGTATCAATCACATCACTTTCTTAAAAGCAAAAGAAAGCCTTCCACTGCGCATTAAATATAGATGCTGGCATTCGTGGTGGTACCCTGATGAAAAAGAAACGATTGGTGGTGTTGTAGTCCTTTTCTTCTTAGGCATGGCCACACTCGGAGGACTCCAGTTTTCCGGCTGATCATTAGAGCCAGCCGAGCCACAAAAACTATTTCAGCAAAGCTATTGATTTTTGCCTCCTCCTTGCACTTTAGGCTAAAAGCTTCATTGTCGGAAAAGATACGATTACCTACTGATTATAAAACTTTGTGCTAGCAAACATACCCACGGCTCCGAACGGGAGAGAGAGGCATAGATCCAGAGGTAAATCCAGGAAGCGTGCGTGCGCTACGCATTCAGAAGGAGATGATGATTCCATGCTGTCTGGATGCTCCTCCTGACACAGATCGGCTTTCACACGCTGCAGTCTCTTTCCACACACATATGATTCAGTGAGGGGGAGACAAAAGGCTGTGCCTTCACAGGCAGAAAAGAGAGAAAGCGATTGCAAAAATAACCTCGTCTTTGTTAATAAGACAAGAATTCCTGCAGATTTCCACCACGGCAACGCTCCGCAGTCAAACCTATTGACGGCGGCTCTGTGCTGGTAAAAACTATCCAAGGTGTGCCACAGGTGTCAAATGAGGTAACAGACATTGTCACAGCTTGTGCCTCTATTCCCCCAGGATCAAAACCATGGCAACAGCTTCCACATCAAATAAAGCAAGCAACCCCACAGAGCCCGAGCCCTGCCTTCTCCTCCACCTAAATAGCTGATATTCACAGGGCTTTAATAGAAATTAAAGAACCACTGCAATGGGCCTATTACAGTACAGCATCTGATCGGAGATACTGGCAACTGTCTTCAGTAAGACTGGCAATTTTCAAATTAGCTCAAGGAGGAAAGAAAAAACAAACAAACAAAACCATGATGCCCTTCTGTGGTTAAGGGAAATAATGGCACTAAAGCTGCTGTAAAAAATACTGTAACTGCATTTTATAGAAATACAGGACATTTTCTTTTGAAACATTTACTAAATATATGATAAAAGGGATACAAATTAAATTAAAATACATTTTAATTTTTACATTTAAAAAAATGAATTAATTTAATTTAATTTAATTTACCCAATTTAATTATTTAATTAAAAATTATTAATAATTATATTTATTTTAGAAATGTAAAAACTTAAAATATATATATATATTTTTAAATTTTACAGCTCTATTTGAAACTCTATGCAACCCAACAACGTCACATTACATTGGAACAGATCTACGGTGCCCGGGAGCTGACATGTTCGGTTCACTTAGTTTTGTCGTGGCCATGACATAACTCGTGGGAACGTGATATTATGTCGTGGCCACGAGATCATTTTGTCGAGTTAACGACAAATCGTCGAGTTGACGACAAAACGATCCTTATGTTGAGGGAACGACATATTTTTCTCGCGGCCACGAGTTTAATGCGTAAACAAACCTACGTGATCATAGCAACCCGGGATTATGAAAAATGGATAAAACATTTTTATTAACATTAAACATTTAATTTAATATTTGTATATTGTTATTATTACTACATTAACTTATTAGGGCTATATTTTTATATTCATTGTTATATATGCTTATTTCCCCTTTCAATTTGTGTATCGCTTTACCTAGTTAACGGTTTGTATAATTATGCTAGCATTTGTTATCCTACCATATATTTTGCAAATAAACGCCTGACAATTATGCCAAAAGTTTTGACTTTATGATTGTATTTATGCCCATGTGTGATGATAAATGAGTGTGTTGTGTTTTCATTTACAAATGAAACTACATGAATGATTAATTCCTCAACGAAACACTACAGTATTTATAATTATGGTCTATTAATTAGCAGAAATAAAATGAAATGTTAAATTTAAACTGCATTCCAGAAAAAATTCCAGTCAGCAAAATCAAAGCTTTATTGGCATGACGAGCATTTACAGTAGGCTATTATTTACAAAAGTATTCAGAACTTTAAGTAAAGAGATCGAAATGAAGGGAAAAATTTATATAAACGAATATAAATATATAACCAATAATAATAGGCTAATAATAATAATAATATACAAATAATACAGGAAAAAGATGATCAGTTAATGGACTTACAAGACTGTAGGATGGATCAAATTTTTTTTATATTTTATATTATGCACTTTCGGCAACATTTATTCATGATAAACTTCATTTGAATGCTGACTATCGCACGTATACAGTCCGGTAGCCAAGGCTTATGGTTAATATAATAATTTAATAATGTAATAATTTCTGTAATAAATAATACAATAATTTCTTAATTCAAAATAATTTATATGTTATATTAATGCATACATCTCTGATAATCCCGGGTTGCTATGGTCACGCAGGTTTTGCATATTAATTTGAGACATTCCCTCAAATTAATATCTCGTGGCCACGACATATTATCATGTTCCCACGAGTTATTATGTCGTGGCCACGACAAAACTAAGTGAACTGAACATGTCAGCTCCCGGGCACCGTACAGATCACTGCCTTGAGACAATGCCTCAGGACATGCTTTCCAGCATTCTCATTTAAATTTGACCTTCTAAATGTTGAAGTGCATCAATAATTGATCAGCAATTAAATAAAAACACTGTGCATTTATTTTTCATGAGTGTTGCTGTGTTGCTGTTGCATGCCCCTCACCATGGCTTACCGACTTAATGGACGCCTCCAAAATCCAGACCCCCAACGTCATGGCAGCTCAAGACTCTACTGTTTGACTCACACCGTGTTAAATGACTCAGGACATTGAGCTTTATGGTGCAGTATATTCGGAACAATGATACTAGACTGTTCTCTGATCTAATTAAGTGTCCTAAATCAACCGCTGGACTTGATAATTACACAGTAATGTAAGTTTAAAACTTTATCCAAACCTTACTATAACACTGATAACTCTAGACATGTAGTTCTCAACTGGTGGGTCACCACCCTAAAAATGGCCCACAGGAGTGAAGGGAAAAACAATGCTGAACGGAAATAATAAAATGCAGCTAACCATAATACACTAGCTTCACTAGTACATAGCTATGAGAATAAAAAAAATGGATAAGCTTATTGATTTTTAAAGGGAGGAAAAATGCTTCCTTGTTGTTGACATCAACGTCCAATCCAAATCAAAGTCTATTTTAGTATTTTAGAGCAAATTCATCCATTCAACTTGGTAGTAGTAGACAAAATAGATTCCAACATGGACACTCTGTCATTCTCAAAAATTATTAATTAAACTACAACAACTTCAACCAAGACTACAAGAAATCCAATTTAATAATAAATAAACATGGTTTCTCCAGATCACAATTTTGTATGATTAATTATTGGCTACCAAGAGCATAAAAAGTTGAGATATATACAGTACTGTGTAAAAGTCTTAGGCCATTAGTATTTTCACCAACAAAAAATGGCATAGTTATTTCTATGTCTTGCTGTAGTCAGCAGGAAATATCAGTTTACATTTCCAAACATTAATTTTTCCATTAAATCTAATAAAAAATAAAATTGCAAAAATTGCAAAAAATATTAATGGCCTAAGAAATTTGCACAGTACTGCATTTCCACAATCAGTGTATGTGATGTTAAATTGTTTAAGCAGTTTATTAAATTACTATTATTCAAATAAAACGTAATAATATTATGAATAAAAATTGTTTATGCAATGCGTTATATCTTACCTTAGGACTTTTTCTTTTTTCACCGTTTTATGTTAAACTATTTTAGTACTAGATTGAATCATCTGATGTAAAATCTGTGTCCTGAAGCAAAACTGCTCTAGGCTTTATTGCACTGCTGATGAAGCACTGTAGAACTGCAAAACATATTTTAAAGAAAAGACAAGCTCTTTGTCTCGTTGATGGACACGGGATTGATATTGCACTTTTGAGACTGCCAGAGCAGAATGTCAATGTTTCAACACAACATGTTCAGTTCAGCCAATGACATGTAAGGGAGAGGCGTAATCATTTAATTACTGTACAGCTCATATATTTCCCTACAGAGCAAAAGACTACAAGGCAAGCAGTAATGTGGGTTCTGAAGACTGTGTTATGCCACTTAAGAATATAGAATAGGAAAAAAGGAAACCATTGCGAATGCATAAACATCAATGTATCACAGGCACATTACTGATGTCAACCGCTATTTTGATGTCACTATCTGCTTCTTTTGTTCATGTGTAATTTAGATTATTTTTATTAATAATGGTAAAATGTAGGTGCTGCTTGTCTGTGCAAAATCACTGCAATATCAGAGCATCCTGGGATGTTGCCAGCTAACTAAGATGCTTGTGGTTGCTACGTTGCTTGAAAGCTCACGTCAATAAAGCTCACACTCAAATCTATATGCTATTCTGGTCCCCAGATAATGTCAATTTAATTGTCCACCTACCGAAAGCAATTCAACGGCTTAGAATATTAATGAATAAACATTCATATTAATTTGCTCCTATTATCAAACAATTATGCCTTAGCGAACACCATTAATTAAAATCAATTTATATGACACTGGTGAGGCAATGGGGTACAGCACTGGGGACCATTGGAGACCACAAATAAAAATGCTTCTGTTTCGCTTTTTTTTTTTTACCCAAAATGTATTCAGACTTTATTGTCGGCATAACAACTACAACAGCTGAACTGAAAAATGATTGTGAATATCAGTACTGATTAGTATTTGGAATGTTTCTCTTTTGCTTTAATGACAGCAGCACTTGAACTCAAGGAAAAGTAAAACCTCACGATCATGTCATTTATTTGTAATACAACATTTATTTGTATTAAAATGTATTTCCAGATTTAAAATTACATTTTGATTTTCAGATATTTAGTGGCGACTTTTGGACCCCACTGTCTATTACATTCATACAACTGCATAACTTAAAATGAAATACAAATTAAATTGAAATATTAATTTTAATTATTAAATTAAAATGGAACTACATAAATGATAGAAACCTTTATTCAAGCTCTGTAATCTTGACAATACTGTGGTTTGATACATAAATATAGTTATTAAATGGATCTAATGTAAAATACCTTGGGCAGGATTCCTTACACTGCTTTTGTTTAGTTACAAAACAGAACCCATTTTCTACAATTATTATACACTCTCACAAATACAAAAATGTTCTCTCACAGACAGACACATTTGTTGAAATACTTAGACTAATTTTAAAGGGGCCTCTCCATTCTAATAAGCAGCTGTCTCTTTTGTTTACCACCTCACAGTCTCTGAGCCGTTCCCTCTTTCCCCCCCAACCACCAGCATTATGAGCAATCAATCGATAGCACAATGCAAGGACAAAAGCCTCTCCGTCTCAAGGCTCAGGCTCTCTGTCTCAAGGCCAAATTAATTTCGGCAGCAAACACGCAAAGAGATGAGCAGTTATTTCAAAGACGGAGTGTCGAGCACAAAAAATGGCATGTGGTGATACTCTACATTTGAACCTGCATAACTTCTGTCGGCAGACACCGCGTGATTGTTCCACTATCATTGCAGTAAATTTTCCTTTCATGCTTACAGAGACACATTTACATAAAAAGTATAAAAATGCAGAACCATTGAGAGACTTTTAAAATGCAGCATAGCTAATGATAAGAAATACACATGGGAAAGGAAAAACCTTGTGAACACGAGGTTGAACTACTGAAAAACTGGTTGTAAAAGTTTTGTACTAATATGACTCATTTTTTTTTAAATTATTTTCACATTTATTTTTTAATCGATATTGGAATGACTGAATATGCAAGCTGATTTGTAAATGATGAAAACTCTTTTAATTTACTCACCCCATATTATTTTCTTTCTTCTGTGAAACAAAAAGATACAGAAGGAAGAATGTCACACTAGCTCTCAAATAATGCTAACCGCCAATAAATAAATAAATACAAATCACACACACAGACACACAGACACACACACAAGCGTAATAAAAGTATTTGAAAGGTGGTTCATACAACTCATGCTATTCCAAGTCTTCTGAAGCTGTACAATAGAACAGATATGTTTAGGAACAGATGGGCACACAAGTCATATGAACAACTTTTAAAAGTTACTTTCACATTGATTTAAAAAAATATATATTTTGGGGCTTGACATTATAAATAAACATCTTTTATTGTATAGAAATAGTGTTGTTTTTGGCGGCCTGTTTTAATTTTAGTTTTAGTCTAGTCTTTGTGTGAAACTGTCATTTTAGTTTTTATTAGTTTTAGTCACATTCATACTCTTTTTAGTCTAGTCAAGTTTTAGTCGACGAAAACTGATGACATTTAGTCTAGTTTTAGTCAATGAAAATTGTATTTTAGTCTTGATAAAGGTTCGTTGACGACTATATTTAGTCATCATTTTCGTTGAGGAAAGCAACACTATATAGAAAACAGCTGCACTGACACTCAGCCTTTTGCATTCTATGGAAAAAATATTATTGGGTTAAAACAGCATAACTAACTATTGACCTAACTATTTTGGGTAAATTGTCACTAAGTATTTTGAAAAAGTGACAACAGCAGATACAATTTGGTAACACTTTAGTATAGGGACCAATTCTCACAATTAACTAGTTGCTTATTAGCATGCCTATTATTAACATATTGGCTGTTTATTAGTACTTATAAAGCACATATTCTGCATGACCATATTCTACATCCCTAATCCTACCCAAAACCTAAACTTAACACCTACCTTACTATTAATAAGCAGCAAATTAGGAGTTAATAGTTTGTTAATAGCGAGAATTAGACCATAAAGGAACACTCCACTATTTTTGAAAATAGGCTCATTTTCCAACTCCCCTAGAGTTAAACAGTTGAGTTTTACCATTTTCGAATCCATTCAGCCGATCTCCGGGTCTGGAGGTAGCACTTTTAGCTGTAGCTTAGCATAGATAATTGAATCGGATTAGACCGTTAGCATCTCGCTCAAAAACGACCAAAGCGTTTGTATATTTTTCCTATTTAAAACTTGACTCTTCTGTAGTTACATTATGTACCAAGCCCGACGGAAAATGAAAAGTTGCGATTTTCTAGGCCGATATGGCTAAGAACTATACCTAGCCATATAATATGCATATATGATATGCATATTATGCAGCGCCTGAAAACAGGCTTATTGGAAGTTATCTAGCTGGGGATGGTAAAACTCAACTGTTTAACTCTAGGGGAGTTGGAAAAAGAGCCTATTTTCAAAAAATAGTGGAGTGTTCCTTTAAAGGGGACATATCATGAAAATCTGACTCGGTACATCTACCAACCCAGAAAATGTGAAAAAGGACAACCCAGTAACTTTGTTTTGGTAAGCCTTTCTCTGCAAGCATGTGAAAGAAACGAGCCGCTCAGATTTCGCTCCCCTAGTGACGCACGAAGGGGATCTTATTATAATATCACCACCCCTCAATCTGCACGTTTCCACCCACGGCACTGCTGTCACTTAATACACAGATCTAACATAAACATGCAATTTCTTTCCCAGCTGTTTACCTTCACAGACATAACCGACTGTGTTTTTGTAACTTACTGTATGTGTTTTAAGCATAAACTTCAGTGTATTTGACAGTTTAAGCGCAATAAGATATGAAAGACTAGTATTCACGTACCGTGTGACAGCCGCTTCCTGTGCGCTCAGAAAACACTATATCAGAAGTTTAAACTGATATGGCTTTAAAACGCATGATTTCAGCGCGACATACTGTACATGCTTATCAAAACCAAACAGATGGGGTTTTTTTGGCAGAGTATTTGAGGTACGAGCTGTAAAGACACAGCCCTATTCTGGAAAAGGGGGCGGGGAGCAGCAGCTCATTTGCATTTAAAGATACAGGCACGGAAACAGTGCGTTTCTGCTTCCTCTCAAAATAGGCATTTTCAAAATTATATAATAAATTATCTGTGGGGTATATTGAGCTGAAACTACACAGACACATTCTGGGGACACCTCAAACTTATATTACATCTTGTAAAAATGGGCATAATAGGTGCCCTGTAAAATAAACTGTGACCTACCATTTTTATCATGCTAATATAGTAAAGAATAGCATAAATAAGTCTTGTTTGTCCATTTAGTCTCACAAACACAACTTACAATAATTGCAAGGTAAAACAATCAGTAATTTGTAAAAACTTTTCACTACCACCAAAGTTAAACAAAACAAAACAAAAATACTATAAAAGTAATTGAAAGTAATAAAAATAATAAACACTTTAACACTCTTACTTTATCTTGCAAAACTGTTGCATTCCACTGAGAAACTTCACGTTCACCCAAGAAACTTTTACATTCGCCCGAGAAACTTTTGTGATGGAAATAATATGGGGTTGGAGGAAAAACTATATTTCAGTGTTTTTGTGAGCAAATGCAAAGTTTCTCAAAAGAATGCAATACTTTTGCATGAGAACGCAAATGTTTTCATAGTGAATACAATAGTTTCTTGGGGAAACACAATACTTTTGCGACCGAATACAAATTTCACAAAAAAAAAAAATACATAATACTTTTGCAAGAGAATGCAAAAGCAGTGAATATATATCCCCTACCCCCATCTCATATTTTTTAACAACAAACAAACCTATGCTGCAGTTACTTAAAAACTGGGTAATCTGTGTGTACTTCAGAATGAAAATACAAAGCAAATGCTGCTTCTACCAAAAGCAAAAATATAAACTATAAACTCCTATAAATTTATAAAACCAAGTATGTGTACCTCTGCATTTAAAAAGAAAAGATGATGTTACTGCGGAGGCAATATTTTCCCCCTTTTGTCCCTCTTGTCTGTCCTGTGATTTACATGCACAGCTCAAAGTCATTCTGTCTGGAGCAAACATGGTCTGCGGGCATGCATTTCACAACCCTGTTTCACAGATATACTAACTATTACCCACCAGCAACTGCAGCTGCAATCTCTTGGTCCTCCTAATGCTTCTGATCAGACGTCGTCCCATCTTTTTGGCGTACCAAATAGAGGCCAGCATGTCACACGAGTCCTGAGGTGAAACCCGGCACCGCTTAGCATCCAGGGTTTGACGGACCGCCGGATACAGCAAAGTACTCCTCAGCACTGATCCCAACTCCCCACCCACCACCAGAAGCTGCGTCAAGGTGATCCCATGATGCAGTGCACGCAGGATAGGATCGTGATAAAGGGGGCTAGAGAACCCGCCAGAGAGCTTCACGGGTGAACACGTGGACCTGCATGCTGGCCGTAAGGGGATGTCTGGTGCTACGGGACTCTAAACTGTGGTCTAGATTCCCCAAGAATGACACAGCTAATTTTTCAGTAAAGCTGTATCTCTCCCCCTCCTCCCTTGCGTTCCTCCTCTTTGCTCTCAGCTAGACTAACGGAGGCTTTCAGGCAGGGAGAACGTGGTTCAGCGCAGACCGATGACTGGAACGCAACGCCGAAACAAGGCAGAGACAGCAACGTGGCTGGAACACCAAGAGCATCAGAGACAGACTGGCATAACTGGGTGTCATGTTATTATTCAGGTAGCCAAATCTTGTCAAACGTTACACACAAAGAGGTTTATAACACCTCGAGAAAGCTATATGTTAGTATTTCCATTCATCCCAGGTTGCTCTGCTGAAGCAGGACCTACCAGAAGTAGACAAACTTTATATTGCCATCTTTGCTCACTGGGTCACACTTTTCAAGCCAATCACTAGAGCTGTAAATGTCATGTGACTAATCACTCTGAAGACGGAGAAAAATGACATTGCTAATCACAGTTCCAAAACTTTCTCCAGTGACTATCCTGAGCTGACGTCAAAGGCAGCAGACAGGAAAAAGTTTAAGCCCATTTAACAAAAAACAAAAAGTTAGATTTTTTTTTTTTTTTTTTTTAAAGAAATAAATGCTTTAATGCAGCACTGAGAGTAAAGACATGTATAATGCTACAAAATATGTTCATTTAAATCAATGCTGTTCTTCTAAACTTTTTATTTACAAAAGAATCCTGAAAAAATTGTGTCACTATTTCTACAAATATATTAAGCAGCACAACTGTTTTCAACATTGATAATAATGAGAAACTGAATACTAATACATTAGAATGATTACTGATGAATCATGTAACTATAAAGACTGGAGTAATGGTTGCTGAAAATGTAGCTCTGCCTTCACAGGAATAAATTACATTTTAGAATGCTAAATTGAAAACTTTTTTTTTACTGCATTATTATTATTATTATTATTACACAATATTATAATATTATTTCACAAACGTAACTACCTCAAACATTTTTTTCCTGTCTGATACTTCATGCCATGTCATGACAGGCATTTACTTCACTACAGAACACTTTTGGAGAAGTGTCAAGATGCTAATGTTTGGGTTCTGGTAACAGAGTCTGAATACTTAGGACCATGTGATATTTCAGTTTTTCTTTTTTAATAAATCTGCAAAAATGTCAACAATTCTGTGTTTTTCTGTCAATATGGGGTGCTGTGTGTACATTAATGAGGAAAAAAAATGAACTTGAAATGAATGATTTTAGCAAATGGCTGCAATATAACAAAGAGTGAAAAATTTAAGGGGGTCTGAATACTTTCCGTACCCACTGTATATATATATCCACCAGGTTATATCCGCTCTTCAGGCCCAAAATATCCATTGAAGAGTTGGCAACTTTATCAAGGAAGAGCACATCTGAGTAATGACAGTTACTGTAAACGCTCCAAATATTCTTTTGCTCCGTTTCTATGAGGTCACCTCCTTCAAATCAAAACGGCGGTAAAACACCCAATCTTTGATAAGACTACAATGACATTGCCTAAAAAGGTTAGACACTTTAGCTATTTCTGCAACATTAAACAAAAACTGATACATAATTTATGCATCAAAAAGTGATCTGCGATAAATGTGGGCCTGTTAATCCTAACACAATCTTTGTGTTAAAAGGATCACCCTCAAATGAAAGTTGTCATCATTTACTCACTCACTTTCTTTCTTTGAAACGCTACAGAAAACAGAGTATATTTTGAAGAATATTAGTAACCAAACCGTTTTAGTAACCATTGATATACCATCATATGACGAAAAAAATATCAGTAAGTTTATAATTTTTTTTAAAAGAAATATTTGAACTCAGCAAGGATTCATTAAATTGATCAAAAACACTAATACTACTAATAAAGAATGCTATACAGGTTTGGATCAACATAAGGGTGAGTAAATACTGACACAATATTCATTTTTGGTTGAATTGCAATAAATAAAGCACCCTTTTAAGCGAGGCACTAAAATCCACAAGGCCCAAGATAAAATCTCTATATAATCTTTAGTCCCAAAGGAACATTTACTAAAAATAAACTGCAAAAGACAGCTTGCTCCGAAATCCTCATGGCTATGACATCACAACAATTACGAAATTAACCAAACAGCCTCACTTTAACATCAATGATGCATATTCAGTTTTCAGCAACTAACATTATACACATTAAGTGAACCTTGGCAAAAGAAGTAAAATGCTGAAAAAATAAAAAAAACTGATGACTCTCAAGGAAAATCAAGTGGAGTCTGAGCCTATCGGCAGCCATGCAGCCATTTGGTCTCCTTGCCAACAGTTGTTATGCATCACATTATTTGGTAACACATGGGATTTGAAGTCTTCACGCTCATGGTACACTAGAGCCCCACCACAGATCCACTTGTCCCCAACAGAGGCTACAGGCTAAAACAAATTACTGATTGTACCCGAGTCAGAAAAGCACCTTATTTGAATTCAAGGCAGAGACGCACCTCCACCTCCAGCTCCCATTACTTTATACGGCTGGACAAAACTAATGCACTTACTGCCCTGCAGCTCCAGCCACATTACTGCATTACTCTCCACTGCTGATGACAAGCACTAACGACATGAACAAAAATGGAAAATCTCAGGACCAGAGAATATGAAAATAAAAACTCAACCTCATGCCTTGCCAAAAAAACCTTATGCCCGTATTACTTTTTCAGTGGAACACAAAATGAGAAATGTTTTATAAATCTTTATACAGCCTTTGGCCATACAATAATAGGGTAAGTGAAGTGAGAAAGAAAATTCCTTTTTGGGTGGCCTAATCCTTTAAAAACTAAATTAAATAATAAACAGAAAAACTACAATTGCCTCATTTACTAGTACATTTTCAGGAAATATATTGGTTTATTACCTAAACAACACACAAAGCCCTGTTTTTGCATTTTTGGTTTTCACAGAAGTATGTAGAAAAGTGCTCTAACATATTTCACCAAAAGTAAACATAGACATCCATTCAAAAGACTGGGGTCAGTATGTTCAGTTTTTTTTAAGAAATCAATACTTTTATTCAGGAAGGACTCATTAAATTGATCAAAAGTGATAGTAAAGTCTTACACTGTCACAAAAAAATTATATTTAAACTAAATGCTGTTCTTTTAAACTTCCTATTCATCAAAGAATCCTGAAAAATGTTTATAACAGTTTCTACAAAACTATTAAGCAGCAGGCTATATTTAAATTAGTAACAACACTTGACAATATCAGTGTTTTACTGTATTTTTGATAAAGTAAATGCATAAGTGCATAACAACAACAAAAATCTTACCAAACCTCAAACATTTGAACTGTAATGTACAGTTATTCAAATAATATAGAAATACAAATAATACAGGAATACAGACCTCAAAACTGAAAAAGCCTTCTAAACAAATGGTAAATGTACAAGACATATTATAATACTTCTAAATACTGCTTAAACATGATTTGAGTCAAGACCTCATAAGACTTGCAGGAGACAAGTAATAATTTATTATCCTTCTCGTGTAAAGTCATGGAAAGGCTACAAAGTTGCAGCCAAAAATATACTTAATTCAATTCTGTTCTAGCTAAATGTTGTGACAAATGTCATAAAACACATTTCAATATAACATTACTTCAATATTAAATAACAAAGCAGCAGAGGTATGAACAGGCCTGTACCATCTGTTTGTGTAAAAGTCTGCATGCCTGTTAATATAAGCACGATGCATAGTCTTGTTTCACAACCTCCCCCAGAAAATTGTTGTTGCCACAAACCTTATAAACACCAAATGCCCACTTTAAAAAGGCGGTCTGACATTCTGTTCAGTGAACAAGAAACAAGTCTCGGAATGCGTGTCAACAGAGAAAGCTAAGAGTCACACTTCACTTCTTAAAGATACAAAAAATGCATAAACAGAAGAAAATCTAGCAAAACTTTCTACAACCCCCCCCCCCCCCCCCCCCCCCCCCCCCAAAAAAAACCTGACAGTATACGTGAACAGCTTCATGTAGGCTTATATTAGAAAAACAAACCTATCTTGAACAGGCACTCATACAGAACGTGATTTCATTAATCAAATGGCAAATATATCTTCTAAGCTTTATGTCAGGTTTGGACTTGGTTTGACCATTTCACCCTAAAGAGACAAAATGCTTTGACCTACTGATGAGCATGGTTTGTTAGAGTAGCTGTGCAACAAATTAAGCATGAATCATTTAATCCTCCTTGACCCAGAAACTGGCACAAGTCCAATTTATTGGAAAGCATTACATTTTTAAGAGTGTCACCAACAAAGAGATAAGGTCATTTCTTTCTTTCTACAAATACCATAAAAGGCCTGGCAACAAACATTTCACACTGACATAAAAATTAAACCGTGTTCAGCTACAAAATTGTTTGCACCTGTACTTGTATTTGCCCCAAAGGTGTCAAAATTGTTACTAATGACTTGTCACTTAAATCACTTAAAATGTATTTACAAAAATGCATAAGTAAAATCTAAAAACAAGAAACTCACATAGTTTTCAAGAAATTAAATATTTTTTTCATTTTAAGAAAATTATCTTTACAAGGTATATAGCACAGTGAATCTTAAACTGGACACCAAATACTCAAGTCAATGTGACATGGTGTTCACAACACATTTTACTTTGGTAATGGGATCTATTGATTGATTTATTTATTTATTTAAAAAAAGGATTTTTATTGAATAGATGGTGACTGTTGCATAACAGAATGAAGTCAGATCGAACAGAAGTCATCTATAATAATGCCTTAAAGGTATAGTTCACCCAAAAATGTGTCATCATTTACTCACGCTCAAGTTGCTCCAAACCTGTACGAGTTTCTTTCTTGTGTTGAAAACAAAACAAGACATTTTGAAGAATTTCATTTTTTTGTTTGTTTTTTTTAAATGCTGGTAACCAATCAGTTGACGGTAGCCATTGACTTCCATAATATTCTTCTTTTTTCGTACTATGGAAGTCAATGACTACCATCAACTGTTTGGTTACAAACATTCTTTGAAATATCTTCTTTTGTGTTCAACAAAAGAAAAAAACTCGTACAGGTTTGGAAACAGAATTGGAAATGATGACAGAATTAGCATTTTGGGTAAACTATCCCTTTCATAACCATTTAGCTATTGGTTAACAACTTGTTTCAGAGGAACGCATTATTGCATTGTGATTTAAAAATTATAAAAGACACTTTCTTTCAAATAATATTTCATAGTACAGGAAATTAAGAAATTAAATAGGGAAATTTGTGTCTTCATACTTATTGTATAAAATAATATGGACATATAAATTATATAGTCCAAACTACAACTTATCCAACAGAATTCTACATACATGCCATCTAACACTGTAGCATCTCTGCCACCTAGTGCTTGCACAGCAAACTACAACACAGTTTTCTCTAGATTATAAGCTTGTGCCATCTGTTTTATCATTTTTTGCATAGAGAGCAGTGGTTGGTGAATCAAACATGCAAATAAAATCCATAGAATCACACTGGGTTACCTGCATCAATGTGTCACTTTGAGAGTATAGTGTGGCAAAGGCAGGGGCTGGGACCTCCTCACCTCCTAACGCAGACGACCCATCAAAAACGCACTCCAGAGACTCTACCTGAAGAGGGGCACGCAGCTCAGGTGATAAATATGAGTAGCAAACACACTCTGATAGAAACACACACACACAAATATATGAAACAAATATGTACCCACAAGCAGCTTTAAAATGAGAGTGAAGTATGGGAAAGCATCGTGCCCTTCATTGAAACCCATGCAGCTACTGACATAACACAACAACTTCACTAAGCAACAAACAGCTGGCAAACGCAAAAACGAGTGAGGAATAGAATAATAAAGGGTGTGAGGTGAGTTCAGTCTAATGACTGAACCCTAATCACCCATAATGATGATCGTTCATAATGCAGCACACATATAAAGCACTCTTCTTCTAAAACCATGGATCATCATGATGAACTGCAGACACTCATAAAAAGCACACACTTGAAGTTGTGTGGCAGAAGACAGCAGGAAATTGATGTCATTTCCATAGCATGGAGTCATTCTGAGAATGCCTGGACAGATGGGTAACAATGTGATCACATGTGTCATCTGTGTGTCATACGAGAAGGTAAAGCACGAAATAGGTGTTCTCTGCAGTAAATGCTTGATATGAATCAATGAGAATAACTGGCATCTAATATGTCAACATCTAATTTGGACGGCCAAAGTTAAAATGATGTAAATCCTATATGTATTTGGGTTAACAAGCATAATTACTCATAGGCAGGTCCACATAGAATTACACCCACTCAACTCCACAGAAAGTTCCACAAAGTTTCTAAAGAACTGGAAGGACCCCACGTAATAAAGCTCAAGCGGAAACATAACGGGAACCGTTCCATACTGTTCTTAAAACCGTTCAGACCGATGGTGGAAAAAGCGACTGCAGGATTGAAACCCACACAATTCAAAGTTCTATACATACCCATTTGTGTTTGCTTAATATTTTGTCTTATTTGATTATGTTTTCAGCAGCCTATAAGAGTATTGTATTCTCTACATGTGCCCTTGTTCTCATACTGTAGATGCCATATTTATAACTAGAATTTTAATAATAATAAGAAGAAGAAGAACAATAAGAAAAACTTATTAACCAAAATTTGGATTTGTTCCTATTTATACTGATTTATCAGCACAGGCACTCTGACAATCTGACAGCGACACCATTCAAATGTTTGTGGTCATTAAGATTTAAAAAAAAAAAAAAATTACACTCATAAAAAGCACACACTTGAAGTTGTGTGGCAGAAGACAGCAGGAAATTGATGTCATTTCCATAGCATGGAGTCATTCTGAGAATGCCTGGACAGATGGGTAACAATGTGATCACATGTGTCATCTGTGTGTCATACGAGAAGGTAAAGCACGAAATAGGTGTTCTCTGCAGTAAATGCTTGATATGAATCAATGAGAATAACTGGCATCTAATATGTCAACATCTAATTTGGACGGCCAAAGTTAAAATGATGTAAATCCTATATGTATTTGGGTTAACAAGCATAATTACTCATAGGCAGGTCCACATAGAATTACACCCACTCAACTCCACAGAAAGTTCCACAAAGTTTCTAAAGAACTGGAAGGATCCCACGTAATAAAGCTCAAGCGGAAACATAACGGGAACCGTTCCATACTGTTCTTAAAACCGTTCAGACCGATGGTGGAAAAAGCGACTGCAGGACTGAAACCCACACAATTCAAAGTTCTATACATAACCATTTGTGTTTGCTTAATATTTTGTCTTATTTGATCATGTTTTCAGCAGCCTATAAGAGTATTGTATTCTCTACATGTGCCCTTGTTCTCATACTGTAGATGCCATATTTATAACTAGAATTTTAATAAGAAGAAGAAGAAGAAGAACAATAAGAAAAACTTATTAACCAAAATTTGGATTTGTTCCTATTTATACTGATTTATCAGCACAGGCACTCTGACAATCTGACAGTGACACCATTCAAATGTTTGTGGTCATTAAGATTTAAAAAAAAAAAAAAAAAATTTATACTTTCATTCAGCAAGGACGCATTAAATGGATCAAAAGTGACAGTAAAGACTTTCACACTGTCACAAATATTTCTATTTCAAATTAATACGGTTCTTTTGAACGTTTTATTATTTATGGAGAGCTTCCACAAAAAAATAAAAAATAAGCAGCAACCGTTTTCAATTCCAATAATCAATATATTAGAACCATTTATGAATTATCTAATAATAATTACACTAATAATAATGGCTGCCGAAAATTCAGCTTTGCCATCATAGGAATAAATTACATTTTAAAACATATAAAAAAAAACTGCTTTCTAATTAAATTGTAATAATGTTTCACAATATTACATTTTTCCCCCCTGTGTTTTTGATCAAATAAATGCAGCCTTGGTGAGCATAAGACAGTTCTTTCAAAAACATTACAAAATCTCACCGACTACAAACTATTGAATAGTGGTGTATATTCATAGGCAAATTTCAGCAAATTTAAAACTAGAAATTCATGATAGTTACATTAATGACAAAAAAACTATTAAAATAACCACAATTTATCACTCAGTGTTTCCAAATTATGTAATGTATATACCATGACCCACTTCTCTTACTCGTGAAGTGACGAACACGATGATAAAAATATCACAGCAGAGCTCTGCTGTGCTTCAGCACAGATATCATTATAGGCTTTTACAAGTATGCAGGCTAGTTACAGGACACTACAACTGTAGGACATGGGGAGCCACAAGATGTCACCTCCATCTGTGACGACAGTTCCAGCCAAGCACACAGGGAATCATAAGAAATCTCATAATCAGGCAAAAATCTCAAACATCAATGACTTTGAATCAATATGACGTTAAACAAACTGCATTTGCTTTAGGAGGTAAACTCGGGCTGTGTGCCACTGAAGCGAAAGGTTAAACAATCCGTTACTCTGGATGAGAGCATCCCTGTGTCTTGACTGCCAGTAGAGCGGTCTGTAAATAGAAACCTGACCAGGGGCATGTGGTTCATGTGTCATGTTCTGCGGAAAGCATGCAGTCACGTCATCATCAGGGCAGAGAGTGTGTAAAGCGAGATCTGATTCATGGGAAATTAAAGGTCCTACGGCTAAAATGTGACATTGTTTTAAATGGGAACCAAAAAATTTAAGAAAAAAAACGTAATCTTTAAAATAAACCTAAAAATAATTTTACTGTGCATCGTCAAACAGAATTACAAAATATGTATCATTTTGTACATCATTTAAAAATAAATAAAACTTGCTCCATATACATCTGGCTGAGCATATTAAGCTAAGCCAGGATAGTATTTTAACATCGAAAAATTATATTTAACTTAAACTTCTAATGAGCCTTACATTACAAACAACGGTCACAAGGTGGCGTAAGGCTACTGAGCTTCACATCGCCAGTCTGATTTGAAGGAAATTGTTTTGAATCGTCATCTTAATCACAATCAGAACTGTCATCGAACTATCCAAGTCTGTTTTGGTAACATGATTCATTTTGAAAAAAGAAAATACAACTAATTGCAAAGATGTGTGTTTGTAGCGTGCGTTCTCAGAGCTCATATTGTTGTGAGGGAGAGTTAAGAGAGGGCGCGAGTCAGCTGGGCCAGCAGCCAGAAAGCACCATCAGCCTAGAGCACATGGACTGATTTAGGAGGAATGCAGGCTCATAGTGATGACAGAGCGAGTGTGTTTTTGTGTGTGTGCGGGGACAGAGAGCACTAGCTCGTGCTCTGCGCAGCTGAGGCTGATCGGAGGTGACAGGCAGGGCTTGTCAGGCGCTGCTCTGTCGGCATGCGGGGAGCTCCACTGATCTGAGCCCAGCACAGCTCCTCAAACATCAGCACTACTCTCGGTGTGCTAAGAATCACGGGTTTTAAAACTGCAATGTACACCTGGCTTTTACAAACGATGAAGATTAATAGTAGTTTGGTGGTAGAGCTGTTCAAGACGTCAACAAATGAGAACACTAGGTCATTAATAGGCCTGCACTCTAGGAAATGCACAAAAAGCTCCATTAAAACAACATTTCAATGCCTGTCATTCATAACACGGTGTCCTAACCAGACATGATGAGACAAGTGACAACGAAGCAATTTGTCTCTTCATACTGGATATAAACTGCACAAAATCATTCACTGACAGACAAGCCACAGATATTTGATCTTTAATGTGAGTGACGTAGAACGTGTCCATTTTAGGTTCAAATTGATCATTTTATTATTTATCAATTTATATTTTTTTAATTTTTCAAGCTACCCATTTCTATTTTCTTTTCACTATTTATATAAATCTTTTTATATAAGCCTTCATGAGTTTATTTTAAATGGTCCAGCGTTGTGGCAAATGAACTTCTAAAATCATAAATATTACATATATTCTCTGAATTGATAAGGTCATAAAAGCTGCAAAATGAGTATAAAACGTCCCACAACGCAGGGCATCATGTCAGCTTCCTTTCAACAGTTAGGAGCGAGATTTTTGATTTTTTGAAAATTGCCACAGAAATAGAAACAAAATGATCAACAAAATATCCTTGCTGGCCAAAAAAAAAAAAAAAAGGTTATGGAAGAGTTTTTATTGCTAATTGCATCACATCTGGTTAGGAGACTGTAACGTTATGTGATATTATTTAATGTCTTTCCAATGTGATTGTAGTATTTCCAGAGCAGTTTGAAACACAATTTACCATACTTAAATCCATTCTGCAAAATTCTGCAGATTGTGTCCTGTAATCAATACAGAAAGAAAAAGAATGTGCAGATTCTGTGTAGGCCTAATCATGATAGAATTATTTTTAAAAATGCTAAATATACCCTGACCCTGAAAGGTTTCTCATTTGGCCAGTAAACAGAATCATTCACAGCTGAAACAATTAGTGTGACTGCTAACGTAAGGTACTAAAAACATAATCAGGCTATACATAATCTTTTTCTGACAAATGTTTCGCTGTGCATCCATATTTTAAGAGTTCCATCCGACTGCTGCAGAAAACTGAGTCACTGTACAGCAGAACAGTCTCTGTGGACTGGCTATTATGCATTAATGATGACCAGATAAACAAAGCTAACTGTGTAGAAGTCCAGTTTTTAATAAATAATATTGCTAAATCTTTCTTGCGTCTGCGCTTGCCATCTTCTCATTTAGCACACGACTTGCATTAAGCTTCTGCGATGAACTATCAGTCACATCTTAGGCCTTTATATGAATACATAGTAGTTACATATAATTAAAATTTTCAATTTGTGTGTGCTTGCTTTGTGCTTGGAGTACTGTGTCATTAGCAACATGTGCTAACACATACTGCACTTTGAATCAGCTGGGAGTCTATTTTCACATGCATATCATGAGCACTATTTATGTGTTATGTGTCAGTAGAAAGTTTGAAGCGTACAAGTAGAAATATTCAAACCAATGCCTTACGAGGTTCATTTTGGTTAAGAACAGCTTCTTATGTAGGAAGTAGATAGCAAGGCACTAGCATTTGGAACAGAGCGATTATTTTTCAAGGGTTGCATGCTACTGACCTGTTTTCTCAGCAGTGGACATGATATATTATACGCTACTCTATGTTGAACTTTATACAACAAAGCAGCTAGATAATATTACTTTGTTATAAGCTCAAATTCTCCAAATAGTACAACAGGTGAAAGTTGAGAATCTACCTGGCTGAAAAAAGCTTTTTTGCTGATCCTAGAATGTTTAAACTGGTCTTCCAACTTGGACAAGCTAGTGTTCAGTTGATTTGGCAAGTCTGCAAAACTAAAGCTACTTGATTTTTTTCTGTTAATCTAAAATAGTAAAAAATTATTATATAAAAAGAGATAATGTTATCTAGCTGGTTAAAACTGATGGGTACAAAAAGTAAATTAAATAAAAGTAATGCACGCAAGATTTTTAGTAATTAAAACAAATGAAAAATAAAACTATATAATTAGTAATTAATAAATAGATTTTTTATGCCATATAAAAAAGCTGACCTTATTTTGTGGTGGGACCAGAGTAAATAAATAAATAAACTGAAATGCTATACAAATACCAAACCAAACCAAACAGCAACGGATTATAATAATATTTTTAATATTTAATTAATAGATTTTTCTGAGCCATATAAAGGTTTTTTCCCCCTAAGAAATAAATGTTAACCTTATTTTCTGCTGGGACCAGTAAAAATAATAAACTAAACAAATTTAATTATAGATTGTGTTTGTGAGCGCTGCACGGAAAACATCCGTCAGCACTCTCATCTGAACTAAACGGATTCAATTAGCAAACTAATCATTAGCTGTAGTCTGAGTCTTTAATTTAGTGTATGTGAATGTAATTGATTTTGTGGGTATGTTTGTGCACATGTGTAAACATGACACTGATGGAGATTCTATCACACACAACATTTAAGCATGTTTACAGAGTGCACAGAGACACAGAATAGATGCCATGCAGCACAGAAATCTGTCATGGAGCCAGAGGAATGCTGGGAGATTTTACCTTCATAGGAGTGATGTGGGAATGGGAAACATAGCCGTGTACATTCTCAATCTGGGAGATGCTCTTCTCCGACACCTGCACCAGCTCAGGAGGACGCACATCTCCTGGTAGGTGTGGAGAGCTGTGTTCTGGAGGCGACGTGGTATCCTCATCCTGATATCGGTATTTCTGAGAAGGAGACAGAATGCGTACAGTTATAACACAATAATATATTAAACACATTGCTTATAGCTGCACTGGCCCAAACACGAATGTTTCATACACGATTTGATGTTGTACGCCCAGTGAGAGAGAGCTCTTCAAACCACAGGTAGATAAGGAAATGTTGAATATAGGATCATGTTTTAATGATTACACTGCAAAAAAAAAAAATAATAATAATAATAAATTATACATTTCTTAAAAAAAAAAAAAAAAAAAAAAAAGTTGTACCCAACCCAAATTAATACCAAACGTCATGCCTTTTTAAATTAAATGTTCTACAATCATAAAGTATTTTTGTTTTTAGATTTTAAAAAAAGATTTGCAGGTGAGGTGAGAAAAATAAAGTAGTGTTTCCTTTGCATTACATTTTTCTAACCTCACTGGTAACATTTTTTTTTAATCTGATAAAAAATAACATTTAACACTGGTTTAAGTCTGAGCCTTGGGCATTCAAATTCAAACCGCAATGTAGAATACTTATGATCTGAAGAAAAATAAAAAAAGACCTCACAAAGTTTAAATACACGACCGATACAGAACTGTGAAACTATTTCAACTTCATTTCTCTCTAGACCACACTCCTGATGGGATGGGAAACACTTTTTAAATGAGCCAGGCACCCCCGGATCCTACCCGCTGCACAGTCGTCACAGTCGACCCCAATCTGCCATGATTGTATGTGAAATATTGTTCTGTATCTTTCTTAACGGGAAACGCAAATTATTCAGCAGTGCCTTTTATCCATAGACATCCATCTTGTCCAGGTGCCTTGTTGACCCCGATACATATGCCCACCTCTATGGCATTCCTGGGATATGGGTTAGGAAATGCAAACACAAATCTAGAGGGAAGAAAAAGAGGGCAGGTTTCTTAGGGAAGGTAGATGCCCAAAAAAGTGGGACAACCTCCAAGCATGGGGGAAGACTGAATAGATTTGCCAACACGGAGATTCACAGTAGAATCCCATGCCCTATTTTAGCACAAAAAAAAAAGGTCCATTCAACTTATTTAAAATTACTTCAGACCTCTGTATCAAAAGCGCATCACAAGCTGCTACTGATGCAATGGTCTGAAGTTAAGCATAAAGACACTGAATCAAATTACATGGAATTGTAAACTAAAATAGTAAAAAAAATAATAATAATAATAATTAATTAATTATATATATATCATATGTTTTTCTTATTTGTAAGATGCATTTAAGTCTGCTAAAGGAATAATCTACTGGAAAATTATATGTGTATGTATGTATGCATGTGTATATATATATATATATATATATATATATATA
>NW_015505317.1:211826-223253 GCF_001515645.1 Sinocyclocheilus grahami | reverse complement strand
GTAATAGATGCAAGATTTTTAGTAATCAAAACAAATGAAAAATAATATAATTAGTAATTAATTAATTAATAGATTTTTTTGTTTTTTGCCATATAAAGTTTGTTTCTAAAAAATAAAGTTGACCTTATTTTGTGGTGGGACCAATGTGAATAAATAAATAAACTGGAATGTTATACAAATACCAAACCAAACAACATATATAATTATATTTTTAATAATGAACCAATAGTTTTTCTGAGCCATATAAAGTTTTTTTTTCCCCCCTAAGAAATAATGTTAACCTTATTCTGTGGTGGGACCAGTACAAATAATAAACTGAACCGTTATATAAATAGATAATAATATCTAGCTGGTTAAAAACAGTAAAAAGTCCACAACAAAAATAAAAAAAAACTCAAAAGTAATAGATATAACAATATTTTATTCATTAATAAATCGATTTTTTTTTCTATTTATTTCTAATCCATATAAAATTTGTTTAAAATTTTTTTTTACCTTATTTTCTGGTGATTCAACCAGCCCAGCATGAAAAAAAATGATTGTTGAGCTCTGGCGTATATTAAACAGACAGAGGAGAAGTCTGCTGCTGCTGCTGCTGCTACTACTACTGATACTTTGGTAAATGGGACGTCAAAATCCTAAGAAGTCTGCTGAGTCCTTTGCCTTGTTCTGAACAACTCAAAAGTTCAAACTGAACTCTCAGCGGGCCACAAAGCCAGTAAAATTGAAAGGTGAGTTTGAACTCTGAGCCACTGCTGGGAGAGAAAGGGACAGACGGGGAGCAGTTCTGGAGATGTTATTACACCGCTGAGTGCTTCAGTGACTCGGCTTCAGGCGCGCAGCCGCTGCCACTGTGGGGCCAGCTTGTCTGGATAATGAGCTGCTCGACTGGCTCAACGCTCTCTCGCTCTCTTCTGGTCCGTCCAAACTGAGCTAACGTCAGTAAAACCTAACAAATGCAGAGGGATCACTCACACAGCCATTCAACCAAGGAGGACAGGTCTCGGAAAACTTGACAGCAGTGAAAAACGAATGCTAGAAAGGATTTACACAGGCGATGTCCTCGACAATACAATGCCACTGCCCTAGCAGGGTGAACCTTGAGAATGAAATGCAGTTTGATGGATCCTGTATAGGACCTTAAAAAGTGGAAGAGGCCCGCGCCTGCTCCTCGTGCCCCTTCTGTCTCAGGTCTAACCATGCGGCTGTAAAACTGTCAGCTCTTGTCTGTTTATCTGGCAGAAAACATACCGAAGCCCAGAGCTCAGCAAACACAGCACTTTATTATAGATGCTTCACCTTGAATACCTCCAGGAGAGCTCCGTATCATGGCTGCACTTCCCACAGCTGCCAAAACAACCATATTCACTCCACAGGACTAAGCATCATTTGCATGATAAATGCGTAATCAGCATAATTTGGGATTATGAAGTCTGGCACATTCACCTCGGCTGAGCAGGTGTTGCTGAATATGTGAGGCCCTTCAAACAAAAGGCAAGCATTCTGTTTGACAAAAAAGGTGTCAATAATGAAATAAATTCTACAGTTTTAGAATAATAATAGTTTCAATTATAAACTGAGACATTGTTGTATTTACCAGACAGCACAGGCCCATTTGAAAGCATTTGACCTAATTATACCACTAGTGAGGTTTGCATTATATTTACCAGCTTTTCTGTGTCTGTGCGAGCATGTTTGTCAAATATAAAATTATATGTGGTGCACTACCATTCAAACGTTTGGGGTTGGTACGATTTTTTTAAAATGGTTTTGGAAACCATCTCTTAAACTCAGCAAGGCTGCAACATTAATCACATTCTGCAAAATCAGTAATATTCTGAAAAATGATTACAATTAATACATTATTACAAGATTAAGTACAATTTTATAAAAGATTCTTTAAATGTACTTGTGATAAAAAATTGAAAGTTTTTCTGGGTCACGTGTCGGATGATCCTTTATAAATCCTTCTAATATGCTGATCTGGTGCTCAAAAAACATTTCTTATTATTATCAATGTTTAAAATAGTTGGAAATTTTAAGGAATTGTTTGATGAACACAAAGTTCAAAATAATAGCATGTATTTGAAACGTACTTGTAAAATATTTAAAATGTAATAGTAAATTTTTTTTAAAGGTATTGTATTTTTTAATGTATTTCACTTCTCGTCCTGCAAATCAATTATAAAGATGTAGATCACTAAAATTAAAATTCTGTCATCAATTATTCACACTGATGCCATTCCAAAATGCTCTGCTCATCAAACAAAATGACTGTATTACTTCAGATGGAGTTGTATGGATTACTATTAAACTACCTTTATGTCCTTTTTGGAACTTTTGTTCCAATCAAAAACAATAAAAACAGCGAAAACATTTTTCATGTACAATCATACAAACATGAAATAGCATAGGGGTGAGTACAGGATTACAGAATATTGTTTTTGGGGTGAATAATCCTTTTAATCTGAAAGTTTCTGAAACATTGATGCTGGTTTCTATATGGTCCAAGCTGGTCAAAGCTGACAGACCATTTTAGACCAGCAACAAACTAGCTTTGATGTTCCAAAATAGCTTAAGCTATATTTTCCAGCAGGGCTGTTGTAAAATTAATTCAAAATAAAGTGCATATTTGATCACAACTTCATACGCCATCCCAATAAGCACAGTGTACTGTACTTCCTCTCCCTCTGTCTGCCCTTTTCCTGCTGCGATCCACAGGGCAGACAGGAACGAGACATGAGATCATCACATCCACTCTAACTTGTGCTTCAACCTGGGAGATGAAGAAAGAGCTGACATCTAAACAGACAGTGTGCTGTGAGCAGAATTAAAATAGTTTCTGCCTCTTGTATCTCTAGGAAACATCATGGCCCTCCCTCCTCCCAGCTGTCCCCACTGCAAAACCTAAAATTAAACTTTCAAAGCACATTGCAACTGCTCATCCCAAACTGAAGCAGGCGGAATTTTGTTACACTCAGACACCAGATGACAATACAAATAAAGCAACAATAAGTCCTATGGGTCACTTGCAAAACGTTCCCTGAAATAAACTTGTCCAAATACCTCAAAATGAATTGCTGGAACTGATAAACATGCAAAAACATTTATCTATTTATAATTAAATGATAAGAAACATTATTTTATTATATATCAAAGTACGTTCAAAAGTCATTTTTCGTATAAATAATAGAGTTAAACACCAATACATTTCCGGTTTGGTCTTGATGAATGTTTCCCTCAAACTTTTTAAATGGAATTTTAGTGGGTACATGCAACAAAAAAATAAATAATAAAGTTTGGGAAACACCATTTAAGTCTTTCATGATTAAGCATTGGTTAAAAACAAACAAGGACATGTTTTACTGCTCAAATTGGAAGCATAAATCCTAAAAAACAAATCAAGCACAAATTTTGTTTTCGTTACACATCAAAAAAGAAGACGGCTGTCTGTTTCTTGGAAGCTCTTCCTTGAGATGACTATAATTAACTAGCAGGAAGCAAACTCTAGGTCCATTATGAGAAAGCTCTGCATTACTGTGAAGAATCAATCTGAATAAAACAGGAACAACAGCCATAAGCAAATGCTGGGTGAAGACATGGGGTTTACAGAATTTAAATGGAAGCAGAGAAAAAGCAGCAAAATGAGAAAATGGCCCCTAATTTGACACATCATCATTGTAAAATGGATTGACTTCATGTCAACGATAGGCTGTTTAATCATATTTCAATAAGTTATCATTTGCAATTAGGTGGCATATCATGTAATTAATTAGATTTACTTTTTAATCAATTGACAGCCTAATTATCGCAATAAGTTCATAACATAAAATATTAAAAAAGATATTTAAATCCTTTATCATTTTTTCTTTTTTTTTTCTTCTAATTTCTGATCTATTGACAAGATTCCTTTAACTCGTTTACACCTAAGATTGTTGCATCGCTCACATACTTTCTTCAGGATTTTGAGATGGAATAAGTGTTGACCATCCTCATTAACATAGCTGTGCTGAATCAAAAACAATAAAAACAGCGAAAACATTTTTCATGTACAATCATACAAACATGAAATAGCATAGGGGTGAGTACAGGATTACAGAATATTGTTTTTGGGGTGAATAATCCTTTTAATCTGAAAGTTTCTGAAACATTGATGCTGGTTTCTATATGGTCCAAGCTGGTCAAAGCTGACAGACCATTTTAGACCAGCAACAAACTAGCTTTGATGTTCCAAAATAGCTTAAGCTATATTTTCCAGCAGGGCTGTTGTAAAATTAATTCAAAATAAAGTGCATATTTGATCACAACTTCATACGCCATCCCAATAAGCACAGTGTACTGTACTTCCTCTCCCTCTGTCTGCCCTTTTCCTGCTGTGATCCACAGGGCAGACAGGAACGAGACATGAGCTCATCACATCCACTTTGACTCGTGCTTCAACCTGGGAGATGAAGAAAGAGCTGACATCTAAACAGACAGTGTGCTGTGAGCAGAATTAAAATAGTTTCTGCCTCTTGTATCTCTAGGAAACATCATGGCCCTCCCTCCTCCCAGCTGTCCCCACTGCAAAACCTAAAATTAAACTTTCAAAGCACATTGCAACTGCTCATCCCAAACTGAAGCAGGCGGAATTTTGTTACACTCAGACACCAGATGACAATACAAATAAAGCAACAATAAGTCCTATGGGTCACTTGCAAAACGTTCCCTGAAATAAACTTGTCCAAATACCTCAAAATGAATTGCTGGAACTGATAAACATGCAAAAACATTTATCTATTTATAATTAAATGATAAGAAACATTATTTTATTATATATCAAAGTACGTTCAAAAGTCATTTTTCGTATAAATAATAGAGTTAAACACCAATACATTTCCGGTTTGGTCTTGATGAATGTTTCCCTCAAACTTTTTAAATGGAATTTTAGTGGGTACATGCAACAAAAAAATAAATAATAAAGTTTGGGAAACACCATTTAAGTCTTTCATGATTAAGCATTGGTTAAAAACAAACAAGGACATGTTTTACTGCTCAAATTGGAAGCATAAATCCTAAAAAACAAATCAAGCACAAATTTTGTTTTCGTTACACATCAAAAAAGAAGACGGCTGTCTGTTTCTTGGAAGCTCTTCCTTGAGATGACTATAATTAACTAGCAGGAAGCAAACTCTAGGTCCATTATGAGAAAGCTCTGCATTACTGTGAAGAATCAATCTGAATAAAACAGGAACAACAGCCATAAGCAAATGCTGGGTGAAGACATGGGGTTTACAGAATTTAAATGGAAGCAGAGAAAAAGCAGCAAAATGAGAAAATGGCCCCTAATTTGACACATCATCATTGTAAAATGGATTGACTTCATGTCAACGATAGGCTGTTTAATCATATTTCAATAAGTTATCATTTGCAATTAGGTGGCATATCATGTAATTAATTAGATTTACTTTTTAATCAATTGACAGCCTAATTATCGCAATAAGTTCATAACATAAAATATTAAATTGTAAAATGGATTGACTTCATGTCAACGATAGGCTGTTTAATCATATTTCAATAAGTTATCATTTGCAATTAGGTGGCATATCATGTAATTAATTAGATTTACTTTTTAATCAATTGACAGCCTAATTATCGCAATAAGTTCATAACATAAAATATTAAAAAAGATATTTAAATCCTTTATCATTTTATCTTTTTTTTTTCTTCTAATTTCTGATCTATTGACAAGATTCCTTTAACTCGTTTACACCTAAGATTGTTGCATCGCTCACATACTTTCTTCAGGATTTTGAGATGGAATAAGTGTTGACCATCCTCATTAACATAGCTGTGCTGATTAGAGTATTTATATTCTAATTGTAACTCAATCAACATAAAAAGCAGGATTCTATTTCACCCCAAAGTCAATTTTCTTAACATGAATTTAGAGTAGCTTTTAAACCAGAAATGCTGGATTCAGCACTCTGTTTTTGAGCATGACAGCCTAGTATCCATAATATAGGCTGAAATTCTTCTAGACCGCAGAAGAGGTTTGAAAATTGGCTATATTAACTCTTACTCCCAAAATTAGTATTAAAGGATTAGTTCACCCAAAAATGAAAATTCTGTCATTAATTACTCACCCTCATGTCGTTCTAAACCCGTAAGACCTCCGTTCATCATCGAAACACAAATGAAGATATTTTTGATTCATTCTTAGAGCTCTCTGACCCTCCATAGACAGCAATGTAATTACCACGATCAAGGTCCAGAAACGTAGCAAGGAGATCGGTAAAATAATCTGTGTGACATCAGCGGTTCAACCATAATTTTATGAAGCTACGAGAATACTTTTTGTACGCAAAGAAAACAAAAATAACGACTTTATTCAACAATTCGTCTCCCCACCCTACCGCCATTTTGGAGAGTACCCGCTGAACGCAAACAGCGTATGCTATTCTGTATCAGCTGCATCACGCGGATACGTTTACACTTTGATTTGTATGAAAACAACATATCCGTGTGGTGCGGCTGACACAGAATAGCATACGCTGTTTGTGCTCAGTGGGTACTCTCCAAAATGGCGCTAGGGTGAGGCGGAGGAGACGAATTGTTGAATAATGTCGTTATTTTTGTTTTCTTTGCGTACAAAAAGTATACTCGTAGCTTCGTAATATTATGGTTGAACCGCTGATGTCACATGGATTATTTTACCGATCTCCTTGCTACATTTCTGGACCTTGATCGTGGTAATTACATTGCTGTCTATGGAGGGTCAGAGAGCTCTCTCCGAATTAATCAAAAATATCTTCATTTGTGTTCCGAAGATGAACGGGGGTCTTACGGATTTGGAACGACATGAGGGTGAGTAATTAATGACAGAATTTTCATTTTTGGGTGAACTATCCCCTTTTATGGGTTCCAATTGGACTGCAAATACACTGTAATCCTTTCTAAATGTTATTGTAAATTTTACATATTATGATGCATATTTTTTTTTCTTTTTAGAAGCTGATCACATAGGGTCCTTCCAACAACATTGAACTTTCATTTTATGAAAAAAAAAAAAAAAAACTTATAATTTTAGTTTTTTTGTTTGATTGGGTTTTTCAGAAGAAAGAAATGCATACGTGTTTTGGAACAACATGACAGGGAGTAAATGATGACAGCATTCATTCTGGGATAAACTATTCCTTTAAGCTTGCACTTAGAGAAAAAAAGCTAAAACATTGTTATAGGTGTAACTTGTTTAAGAACCACTGGATTATACAAAACGAGACACCCTGGAGTGTGACATCATATCCTGTTGCTCATATTTGTTGTGGTGTAATTTTCCATGCTTAAACCCTTGTGTGACTGGAGTAAAAAGAATTCCGGATAAAAGTGGAGTTAGTTCTTTCCCTGGTCTGCCTTCGCATCCCTCCTTCCCCCATCCATGCCCTCGTTACATCATATGCACTCGGGGCAACCGCATTGTAAGACATTTTACACACTTCAGTAGGATTCCCTCTGCTGCTCTAATGGCTTATCAACAAAGACGTAAGGGGTGATCAATTCTAACATGCTTTATGTAACGAATTGCTAATGAATGATGCTCATGTGAGAGCATGTGGAACTGCCGCTAACAAAACGAGCTTCACGGTTAACTGACTAAAATGTAAAGTGCTAAGTTATATAAGTCAATATGTAAAAGGATCATACTGCCCAATGCAGATCTTCAGAAGAAAACATCAGACTGCATCTTGTACAGTAAATATCTGCACTAAACACCAATTATTTCCATTTGAGGAATTAACAGCTTATTAGTCCTATATGTCATTATATACCATGTAATGATAAAAATGTGTTAACTAGTAAAGATTCATTAACATTAATTGTGATACAAATTGACTTTTTTTAAGCTTTTACACCTGAATAAATACATAAAACAAGTGTTACAGTCATATCAACCTAGAAAAGATATTTTATTCTACAAAAGGCATGAACAAATTTCACAAAACAGTATGTTGACAAGACGTGACTGATAACGTTTATGAAGAATTCTCTAGTACAAAAAAAAAACTCACTAACCAAAAAATGTCACAGAGATGATTAATCATGTATTTTACTTCATTTTCTAATGGTTTCATCACTGAATTATAGTCACATTTTAGTTCCAATAGTAAGTGAGATCTTTTAAGAAAAGCGTACTGTAATTTCATACAGTTTGCCATTTTAATCTTCACAGCGGTTCCTATTTAAGGACATATTAGCGGCTGATGACAAAAACGGCAGGTGGGAAAAGTGAGAGGAATGGGGATGACACTAAACCTAATAAACAGCTCCACAGGCCAGGAGAAGACAAGCTGTCCGCAGCATACCAAACACGCTTCCTTTACAATCTACATCCCTGAGAGAGACGGAATTGGTATGACATCAAACATCCATCTGCTGACCTTTACATCAGGTCTACCAACCTCTGTAGCTGCCAACAAGCACGGAAATGAACACAAAAATATATCTAATGACCTGTAGCTGCTCCAAAGCTTTTTATGTGGATCCTCTGCAGTGAATGGGTGCCGTCAGAATGAGAGTTCATACGGCTCAAAAAAAAAAAAATCACAATAATCCATAAGTAATACCAAACCATAACCAAATAGTTGCTTTTGGCTAAAAAAAAATGAGTCCTCTATCCATAATACTGCTTTCGCCAGTAAAAAGTATTGTCTGAATCAGGAGAGAAATATGCACAGATCAAGCATCATTTACAAGCTAAACGGTCCAAAACAGTTCTAAACAAATATGTGACCCTGGACCACAAAACCAGTCTTAAGTCGCTGGGGTATATTTGTAGCAATAGCCAAAAAAAACATTGTATGGGTCAAAATTATCGATTTTATGCCAAAAATCATTAGGATATGAAGTAAAGATCAAGTTCCATGAAGATATTTTGTAAATTTCCTACTGTAAATATATCAAAACTTAATCACTTTAAAAGGTGATTTTCTCAGTATTTAGATTTTCAGATTCCAGATTTTCAAATAGTTGTGTCTCGGCCAAATATTGTCCTATCCTAACAAACCATACATCAATGGAAAGCTTATTTATTCAGATGATGTATAAATCTAAATGTCTTGGTTTTGTGGTCCAGGGTCACATAAGTCATTGAATTCTGATGTGAGAGGACAACAGGGGGATGGACTTTTTCCACTGGAGGAAGTGTTATTATGGACTCATATTTTGGCAAGAAGCAACAGCTTAAAGTTAAAACACCTTGATGTATTTGTTTCCGACCAACAACTTTTTGCAGCTTTTCATTTCACAAAACATTAATTGATGGACTGGAGTCATGTGAATTACTAGTGAATTTATTGTGATGCTTTTATTAGGTGTTTGGACTCTCATTCTCAAGGCACCCATTCACTGCAGAGGATCCATTGGTGAGCAAGGGCTGTAATGCAAAATTTCTCAATGCTAAACTGACCTACATCTTGGCCTGAGGGTGAATAAATTCTCAGCATATTTTCATTTTTGGGTGAGCTATACTTCTTAGGAAATGACTGAATGAGTGACGTTCTATACAGTAAATTTCCCTGATCACACTACAAATGCTGAAACACTGAAAACAAAGAGAAGTCCCGGAAAACTCAAATAAATCATAAAATCAACTGACTAGCCAACTAGGTTTTTTCCCATGGGATTTTAGAGAAAACATCTTCAACTAAAAGGATAAGACCTATTTTAATAAAATACTTCAACAGAAAATCATATCACTGGGTAACAGGAAAATAGAATAATAATTCAAACAGTTTAGTCAAGCATCAACTGAAGCTAGAAGTGAGCTTGAATTTAAATTAATTACATCATACATTTTTAATATAGATTTTTTTCTCTGAGGACCAATTATATTGTTAGTAAAGTTTTAAAAAACATCCCAGAATTCAAGTGTCAAAGCACTTCTCCCATGTCAATTGCATGTGAAATGAGAAAACAATGCCATCAAGCACTTCTCAGGTTTCAGGCTTGCTGCCAGGTCAAACAGTTTTCAACTGAGTTATTGTTTAATAACTCGTAGCTCTTAGCAAACATTACATTGTGAGAAGTTCATAAAACAATCTGTGCTGAAATGTTCCATTTCAAGGGACAGACAAGCTTAGAAGTTCACATAACATAGGACAAGATGTCAGCTAAGAAAACTGAAAGGTCAACAATAAAATACTCAAATCAACAGGTGATACACATACTCATAAGAACAAAATTGATTACAAAAGTCTTAAAACAGCAAACTTTCACATCACGCATGAAAAAAAAGCATATAACAGATTCAATTCCCACTTTCTGTGGCAACCACATCTCAGCAGGATTAAATCAATGCGACAGCTTAGCTCAGGAACTTCATCCGACAAATGCACAGGATCCAGGCAAAGCAAAGGAGCATCTGAGGAAGGATGCATTTGAGCTTTAATTATCAATGTGGGTTGTGTATCCAACAGGCTTCAGTCACATTGCTGACTTCAGTCAGGCATCTATACAGCTGGATGACAGCATGGACAGGGGTTCTGTATTACTTAAAGTTCAAACAATCTTCAGTCCCATTCCCACAAACCTACTCTAATTTTTATCTCCTCAGCACTATGCGAACCCACCAGATACCAGCAAGCTAATGCAGTTTTCAAAATAGATGTTGCTAGCTTAAATTTAAATTCAAGCCTTGTGTTTAAGATATTATACTAATTCTGATCAGGAATTGTTGAGGTATAACTATACGCCTGAACACCTGAATGGGTGTTTATTTTGTCGTCACTAAACCAATTTACTCTTGCAATTACATAATTATTATACATTGACATTAAAGAGCAACGGATTTGGCTATACACTACCACTCAAAACATTTTTGAAGAAATTAATACTTTTATTCAGCAAGGAAGCATTACATTTATCAAAAGTGACCGTAAAGGTGTTTACATTTTTACAGAAAAATGTATTTCAAATAAATGCTGTTATTTTAAACTTTCCATTCAAAGAATCCTGAATGTAAGGATAAAATAAACTAGAATACTTTGATCTCCTGAGAGGCAAACAATGCACTGGCATCTTCAGGACACCCCACAGAGGGGTGGTGCAGGAAACACCTCTCTCACACATGCATCTGTGCCTTTTCATCTCCTCCCTCCACTGGATTCACTCAAACTGGTCAAGAATATAATGTTCTAAATGAATGCAAATAAGATTTACAGTCATGTTTGGTTTCATTTGAATAGTTTCAGGGCAAGTGGTACAATGGTCTTAATCTTACTAAAAGATAATACAGATCCTAAGAGTTAAGAGAAACTTTGATCACCGTAGAGAGCAATCCCATGCAAATTACCTTTTGTTCCCATTTGAGGTGTAGACCACCCAGGTCTGGGACCTGGCTTAATGCAAATTCCAATTGTTTGTACAGGTCTCCATTTGGAGGATGTTTTT
>NW_015505317.1:204984-210963 GCF_001515645.1 Sinocyclocheilus grahami | reverse complement strand
GTAACCATGTATATGATTTCAGAATTAATTAAGTTGTACGAAGCGCTATCAGCTGTCGGGGTCTAGACAAAGGTGGTCTAGAAGAACCGCTGATTAATGTCGGAATATTACATGGGTAGCTGTAGGGGGCTAAACAGATTAGCCACAAACCTCTGAATAAGGATCAAACTGGCGAGTTTTGTGATCGTGGAGCCCACGCATAGCGGCCGCCGTGAGGCATCCTAAGCGACATAGATTCCTAGTGAACGAGAAAAAATACAAAGTAAAGAGTTAATTAGAATAATCGAATGTAAGAATAATCAGAGACCGACAAACAACCAATGTGCCTTTCAACCTAAATTAGAATTCAGATACTAAAATGGAGTCAGATTGAGTTAAACCTAAATTGAATACTCTGCGCGCTGAAAAGACCGAACACGCAAGAGACCTTCATCCGCCACTGGATACCTTCCTTGGACCAGGTGCGCGGACTTTACACTGAATGTATCTGGTTTCCACAAAAATATTAAGCAGCACAACTGTTTCAACATTGATAATGATAAACGAAGACTGGAATAATGGCTGCTGATAGCTTTACAATCACAGGAAAAAGTTACACTTTATTATATATTTTAGTTATTTTAAATTGTAATATTTCACGACATTACTATTTTTCTGTATTTTTGATCAAATAAATGTCTAGATCTAGAGCGTCTTTTGCAATACGATTGGAGCGTCTCCAATCATATTGTAAAGTGATTTAAGTCTTGAAATGCTTTGCGTTCGTGTAGTTTTACTTATTCATTATTGAGCAATTCCCTATCCCGTAAAACAGCAGCAAGATGCAAAACCTATACGTACAACATTAAACCAATGAGGCATTTTAAAAGACCCTTTAGCTTAGCTAAGCATCATTATTATAATGATTATTATAAAGAAGTCAAGATGGCGCCAGCGTGTTTGTCGGTGTTTTTACCTGTTCCAACTATGGTGCTTTATGTGGCTCTTTGCCAAGTGGTAAAACCATGTTGCGTTACGATCGTCAATCTCTTATAAGCATTCGGACGTCTATGTTGGCGTTGGGATCCCGGGACTTTGGTCATTGTGGTTTCACTCATCCTCCGGTTTTACTTTGGGTTCCTGTGGAGCTGCGTCGGCAATGGTGTTCCCAGCAAAGGAAGAGAGGTCGCAAGAAATGTGGAAAACGAGGAGGACTTCTGATTAAATATAAAAAGATTTTGGGCCACCCAAAGGAATTGTTTGGTGCCGCATGTGGACTACTTTATCCATGTGGAATTAAGACATGCATGGCTGGTACCCGTTGAGCCTAACGGGATGCTTCCTGCTCATCGGCGAGTCCAATGACTTTCACATCATCGGAACAGAGGAGTTAATTTCAGTAATCTTCGATCATTGAAAGGAGATAAGTGTATGAATTCTTTACAAGTTGATAACACATCTCTGTCAAGATGGCATTAATAAATGCGAGGTCCTTGGTGAACAAGACTTTCATTTTAAATGATTATTGCTCATCAAATAATTTGGACTTCATTTTTGTGAATGAATCTTGGCTTGATTCTTTGGACTTAAGTCCTTTGTCTGATCTTTGTCCTTTCAATTATTTATTTTTGAACTCGCCTAGAACCTCTGGGAGAGGTGGAGGTATTGCAACAGTGTACTGCAAAAATCATTTTAAATGTAGTCAACTGCCGCCCAGGAAGTATACTAGCTTTGAAATGCAATTATTTAGGGTTGATTCTGTTTCTTCATTGCTATGTGCACATATTTTTAGGCCTCTAAGGTATAATAAGGATTTTATTAATGATTTTTCTGAGTTTTTGTCTGTCACAGTTCCTACTTGTGATAATTTTTTTTTTATACTTGGTGATTTTAATATACATGTGTAATATATATATATGTGCTATCCTTCTAGGCCATTGGCTAGTGATTTTTTGCAGCTGATTGATTCTTTTAATTTTACTTAGTTTGTGTCAGGATCTACTCATAGAGCTGGCCATACCCTTGATCTTGTATTGTATCTGGGTCTCTCTATTACTAATGTTGTGGTAGATGATGTTTGTTAGTCTGATCATTTGTTTGTTTGTTTTGATGTTGCATTTCCTTTGCAGTAAGCAATAAGCCTGGCCATTTCACTCACCTCATCAATACTTTTACTGTTGAAAATTTTTCAGAGGCCTTTTTAGCTTCATCATTCTATCATGATTTAGAGTTTCCTCTTTCCTCTTCTGACCTTAGTGTGGATGGGTATTTTAATTCTATTTGTACAGAAATTTTAGATGAAATTTCACCCTTAAAGTACAGGGAATCTAAAAAGCAATCACAGCCATGGATGAATAGTGAAAGCCGTACTTCAAGGCAAATTTGCAGAAAGGCTAAGTGAAATGGAAGGAGGATGGGCAGCAAGTATCGTTTGAAATCTTAAGAGAAGCTTTGGCAAATTTTCAGTCTACTGTGAAGGTTGCAAAAGCTAAATATTTTTCGAACATAATTAATAAGAACTCAAAGAAGCCAAATATTTTATTTAACACTATTAATAAAGTGATTTGTTTCCTGCTCCTACTAATTCTCCAGAAGATACTCAAAAAATGTGTGAGGATTTCTTGCAATTCCTTGTAAATAAAGTTGATAATCTTCGGGCACAGATTATCCCAGTAACAACCTTTTGCTCGGAGTTAAATCATCAGAGTTAATTTAGTAATTTTGAACCTATTTCTCCATCTCAGTTGGAGCATATATTAACGCACACTAGACCTGCTGCACATCTGCCTGATCCTCTTCCTCCTCAGTTGTTGTTAAATTTGTTTGATCTTTTAGGTAATATTATTCAGTCTCTTTTTAATATTAGTTTAATCAGTTGAAATGGTTCTGCTTGTTTTAAACATGCAGTAGTCCAGCCACTTCTTAAGAAACAAAATTTAGATTGTACGGTTTTAAGTAATTATAGGCCTATTGAAGGTGTTGGAGAAGGTGGTTCTATCTCAACTTGCTTCATATTTAGATACGAATGCTGTTATAGATATGTTCCAGTCAGGTTTTATGTCTCTCCATAGTACAAAATCTGCCCTTCTCAAGGTTTTTAAATTATATTTTATTGACAGTTGATTCTGGAAAGGTAGTTATTCTTATTTTACTCGATCTCACAGCTGCATTTGATACCGTTGATCATGGTATTTTATTGCAGCATTTGGAAGATGTTGGTATTAGGGGTACTGTCCTATATTGGTTTAAATCATATTTAAAAGATAGATCAATCTCGGTTTGCCTTAGAGATTTGTGTTCTACATCGGCTAAATTAGACAGTGGTGTGCCACAGGGGTCTATCCTTGGGCCTATTTTATTTTCATTATATATGGGCCCCTTGGGCTTAATTATTCGTAAATATAATATTATGTATCATCTACAGTATATGCAGATGACACGCAGTTATATATATAAATAGATCCAAATGGCTCCCATTCCTTTGATGGACTTGTTCAGTGTTTAGGTGAGATTAGAGCCTGGTTGGCAAGCAATTTACTTCATCTTAATACTAATAAGAGTGTGTTGTATTGTTGGACCCTCTTCTACTTCCAAGGAAATTATAAGTAGGCTGGCCTCTATGAGGTTCAGTATTTCAGATCATGTTAAGAATCTGGGTGTTATAATGGATCCGGCTTTTAGTTAAACGGGTTACTAGTGTTGTGAAGGTTGCATTTTATCAACTCAGAATAATTTCTATTGTCAATTATCTCATCTTCAAAATGCTGCTGCTAGACTTTTGACTCGCACAAAGAGAAGGGAGAGAATTACCCCAGTTCTGGTTTCTTTACACTGGATGCCTGTAAAATTTAGAATTGATTTTAAGGATCTATTGATGGTTTCCAAAGCGCTGCATGGTATTGCCCCAAAATATATTGTTGACCTTTTGATTCCTTATCAAAATATAAGAGATATGAGATCCTCAAGTCAGAAGATTCTTCATGTTCCTAAAACTAGATTAAAAAGGGTGATAGGGCTTTCTCAGTGGCTGCTCCACGACTATGGAAACCTCTTCCAATGCACATTAAATCTTCCCCATCTGTGGATGCTTTTAAGTCTAGATTGAAATCATATCTTTTTAGTATAGCTTTTAAAACTGATCAGGATTTAATTTTTAATTAGAATTTTTGTTTGTGTGATGGTATGTAATGATGCTGGAAAGCACTTTGGTTAACGGCAGTTGTTTTAAATGTGCTATAGAAATAAATTTGTATTGTATTGTATAATTTAGACAGTTAGACAATCAAAATGAAACTCACACATCAACATGTTAACTTTCACATATAAACAATTGAAGTGGCTACTCAACATGCACATTGTTCTGTTTCAGCAAAGCACAAATGGCAAGGAGTCAACTCTGTGCTTGCTCTACACTACCAGGGATTGACGGTCACTAGAAATAAACAAGGGCTTCCCCGAGCCCTCCGATCTCACGCTTAGCAGAAAAGAAGGTTCAGCTATAATGACAAAGCTTTTTTGAACTGATCAGTCTGTGCAGGCGCAAAGTGACAAGCCAAAATCCTGTGCACTCTGTGCAAGTTTCAATGCTCTGAGACACAGAGAATGATGACCAACCATTCAGTCATGAAATAACGAAAAATAACCTTTTTCCCTGCATCCTATTCACAAATAGTAGATATAATTGGGACACAAGCTAAGACACCCAGAGGACCAGGCAGTTATGTAACTAAAAGATCTTGCCATCCCGCTCTGAACTAGATGAGCAGAAAATGGACCGAAAGGAATCCTGGGCCTGAGCTTTAGTCTTCATCAGGAATTAAAACTTTGATTGGGCTGCGTTCATTTGGCTTCGAGCTGAAATCAGTTTGTTTCAGCAAACAGAAGCCCAGAAGTCCCTCAGGATTTCTTTCCCAGACGCATGAGGTTTGTGCACAACAGTGGTGGAACGTAGCTAGGTACAGTCTGAAATTTGAAGAGCATTGAATTGAAATCTTGGTTGGAGAATATCACCCTTCCAGTGTCAGAGCTCTCACTGAGCCTTTCATTTTGTCAGACTAAAACTGGACAAATGGAAACTACATAAGACTTTCGACCTAAACCACACATGAATATTAGGATCACATCTAAAAGGAATGGATCATTTCCATAAGGGTGTAACCTGGAGCATATGTTCAGATCTTAACCCACTAAAGGTGTCATCAGCAAAATTATCCTTAGTGTGAAGATGATTAGAAGCTAAATTCCAAGGAGTCCAGCAATTAGAGTCCAAGGACCGTTTAAGCAACTGTCAAGTAATGCATCTTTCGGATCAATTTTGGTCAGAATTCAAAACAAGCCCTACCTTGCATCCAAACATAAGTGAGATGGTGCTGTTGGTGCATGCTACTTTACAGTGGCACAACATTGGCGAAAAGCAATCCAAGTTTTTGATGCTGGGAGACATTCTCTCGGTGTCCGGGCACTTCAATCCATCAGAGATTGAAGTGCCGGCCAATTGCTTCCACAAGCGCTGGCCGCTGCCTGCTTTTGACGTGTACCCTCATCTCTCGGCTCTGTCTGTGGCAGGGGGAGCAGAAGCAGCAACGTGATGCCTTCATCCAGCGAGCCCTTGTCAGTTGAGTCCACCGCTCTTCCGTCCTATCTCTTCGCTTGACTCGACTCAATCGGTCCGACAGCTTAAAGCGCTCCCGAAGAGAGCTGCACTTGAGGGAGATCTGGAGAAGCCATGCTGCCTGCCGTGACCAGGGGGTGGTGGGAGGATGAGGAGGTGCAGGAGGAGGGTTAAAGGGCAGCAGAGTGCGCAGGGTCTCGTGTCACAACACGAAGGACTCTGTGCAATCCATTAGCGCTGCTGCGCTTCCACCTGCTGCAGAGGAACCGCTGCCATGACTCGGAGGAGAGGAGAGCAGGTTCGGACGCTCTCCTACTCAACTATCCAAACAAGACGCGGTGCGCGGCGCAAAGAGAGAGAGAGAGAGAGAGAGAAAGAGAGAGAGAGAG
>NW_015505317.1:202334-204922 GCF_001515645.1 Sinocyclocheilus grahami | reverse complement strand
AGAGAGAGAGAGAAAGAGAGAGAGAGAGAGAGAGAGAGAGAGAGAGAGAGAGAGAGAGAGAGAGTGAGAGAGGAGAGGTAAGCAGACTGGAGGGGGAGGGGTGAGCAGTAGCGATGAGCTTATTACACAGTTCACCAGAGAGAAACTGAAGTGTTTCTGAGTCGAAGGTTGCAGCGTGAGGACCGGGAGAAGGGGATAAAAATGATCTGGACCATTCGGAGGTGAATCCGGGGGACACAGAGACTGCTTTGTCAACAGATTTACAATCGCAAGGACAACAGAGGAGGGAAGATATTGAATCAAACGGCAGATAGTATGGCCTCTAATGTACAGTTATTAAATCTGATCCCAAAAAGCAATATGTCAGTGAAGTTATAAACTTGACCTGAAACAGATGACAGTAGTTTATCATACACAAGGATATGTCATGCTTAGTGGTCGACCGATGTGTTTTTTGACAGCCGATGCCGATATCTTGGAAAGCAGGGTGGCCGATGGCCAATATAAATTTTATTTTAATTAATATTCAAGAAATTTGAAATCATTTGAAAATGGATTAAAAAATAAATGTGTAAAATAAAGAGTTATACTTTACATGACAAAGTATTTTTAACAAATAAATAAATATTTAATAAAAATATAATTAAAAAGGAAGTAAACACTGTAAACAACAGGGCACTCGGTATTCTGGGAAGTTTGTGTGCATTGGGAATCATATTTTTTCAAATAAAGCCAAGGTAACACTGATTTTACATACATCACACAGTGAAAATTACATTAATATGACAGTGGGCAAATGCATAAAGCACAGCATCATTTGAAATCACGAGTTTACGATCGTGCATTTTCAGCTAAGCTGAACTCTCCTCCTGTCAGCATTCAATTTGCACAGACTGACCGTCACGCAGAGAACACCCAATTTGTGCAGGTCACATGCACACTTCACATGATCTCACAGCTGGATTCGACTAAGTTTGCAAGGTTTGTGAAATTAAATGTTCATTATTCATTCAAAGATTTGTTTAAATGATATAAATGTGTATTTGCTGAATGCTGACGGCAAACAAGAAAGTATTATAATGTTTGCTTTTCTATTACTAATAATATATTACTTTGTATACATTTTAATTCCTTTGTTTAACCATTCTATCTGATTATTAGACAGACTTTTATCTATATTAGACAGAACTGTTAACGATGACAGTGAACAAGAGGGAGAATGTGAGCACTGTATGCTCAGGCGCGACCGTTCTGAGCGCCGTCAAAATAAAATGAACACATCAGCCAAACAGAAAAACTTATCAGCCGATGCCGATATTTGAAAAATGCCAAAAATCGGCCGTTATATCGGCATTGGCGATATATCGGTCGACCACTAGTCATGCTTTCCCATGTCAGTTCAATAGCTCAAACCTATTGTTTTCTTGAGTAAAACAACGTTCTAACAGTGAGAGCAGAGTCCAAAAATTGCTTTCATTGAGAAAATGTATCAGCCATGAAACTGAACAGTCCAAGTTATTGTGTGACTTACTGTTTACTGCACAAGTTAGTAACTGCTTCTCTGGTAAAACTGCACCTATCATAAAATTGTGAATATTTTCTTGTCTGTAGCCTAGCCGGAGTAATATTCAAAATTTTCATCACTAAATTGTGTTCTGGGGAAAATAATAAAAATATTATATAATAATAACAATAAAACAAAGTGTCTATTAACATCAAATAGACAATCTTTTTGGCTAATAATGTACATCAAACCACAAACTATCAAACCACTAAAAGTAAAACACAATTCCATAAAAATGTTGCTTTGACAAAAAATATTTTGTCCAATATGTAAAATGGGCATTAGTTTTAAAAGGATACCATTAAAGGTTAATTTCAGTATTTCAGGTGAAATTGTGGAGGTCCTCCTAAATTATGAAGCATGAGTTTATTAGCAGCCTGTAATAAATCTGAGTGTGATCTAGGGCTGCACGATAAATCAAAATGGAATCGAGATCGCAATTCGACAGAAGCTGCGATTGTCATGCGTATCTTTCAGTGAAGCACGGTTCTGTGATCAGCAGTAAATCTCCATCCAAAGGCCAGAGGGCGCGCTCGCGCTGAAACTCCAAATATGCCTCGCAGAAGAAACCCAGAAAATGCCTATCGCTGCAACTGAATAAACAGAAGATTCAACTGCTTTCATTGATTCAACGTGACTAATAAACACACGACTACGGCAATATACGGTTTATCTGAGTTCTTATTATTATAATTTTCATTCAAATAAAGTATATTTATAATGCAATGCCTTTATCACTGCTTAAATACTATGAAATATGTTGCGTGCCTTATTCGGTGTAAGAAGCCACATCATCTCACAGAAGGATTTATTTCAAACACTCGAATGACGTTATGAAGTCAGTTTGGAGTAAAAATATGTTATTAAATGTGGTATTTTCACATGCTTTCACATGGAGCAGCATTTACTTCACAAAACCATAGTTCACTGAGAAGATATGCAAACAGCTGTCATTATCGCAAACGATTTCAGAATCGCGCAATAAAATCGTCTGCGATTTTTTTTGCGTAACTTGTCAGTGAAC
>NW_015505317.1:196067-201324 GCF_001515645.1 Sinocyclocheilus grahami | reverse complement strand
AACTGCTTTCATTGATTCAACGTGACTAATAAACACACGACTACGGCAATATACGGTTTATCTGAGTTCTTATTATTATAATTTTCATTCAAATAAAGTATATTTATAATGCAATGCCTTTATCACTGCTTAAATACTATGAAATATGTTGCGTGCCTTATTCGGTGTAAGAAGCCACATCATCTCACAGAAGGATTTATTTCAAACACTCGACTGACGTTATGAAGAGTGAGTTTGGAGAAAACATGTTATTAAATGTGGTATTTTCACATGCTTTCAGATGGAGCAGCATTTACTTCACAGAGCCGTAGTTCACTGAGAAGCTATGCAAACCGCTGTCATTATCGCAAACGATTTCTTCGATTTCAGAATCACGCAATAAAATCATCTGCAATTTTTTTTGCGTAACTTGTCACTGAACTACGGCTATGTGCAGTAAATTCTTCTCCATCTGAAAGCACGTGATGTTTTCCTGCTGATTACAGAACCGGCATTACTATCAAAATGCGCATGACAATCGCATTTGATTAATCGTGCAGCCCTAGTGTGAACATTTCTCCTCTGCCCCTCCTCCCTCCTGCCTCCCTGCCACACTACATCATTTGAGCCATTACATCATCAGAGTGCAGGGAGGCATGCAGATCCCAGACTACTACAGCACAAACACACACGAACATAAACCTCTCTATTAGAAACAAAAGCTGCATCTGTTGCAGGACATGCCAGCTTCATCTGGCTACTGGAGGAAAATCAACCTCTCTTCATTATACAGCAACATGCTACTTACTACTACTACTACTACTAATGATAGTTTAACAAATAATTTCATGTCATTAAACATAAAAATTTCATATTTTGGAAATGGAAAATAATGGAAATGGAACATGGACATGGAAATAACTAAACAGGATTTGCATGAATGTTTTCATAATATTCACATTCAGAGTCACATTCTTCTGAGTGATTGTTAACTACAACTAAATTAGATTAAATATTGCTATTGCTAAAAAGGCTACATAGAGAAAGTTAAATTCTCCTTAACGGCCAAAATATAATAAGATAAGAGCCACAGTTTGCCTGGTAAAAATATTTCTGTGATTTTTGTGAATTAAGAACAGATCGCCATCCATCATCCAATCCTATCTTCAACAAAGTGATTTAATCTGGCAGCGTGACATTGGTGATATATACAATGACTTTTGGAGGAGTTTCAAAATTATTCATCCAAAGCTGAAACTTATTAACTTCTAAATCAATCCCTTCCCCTGAGAGTTTCAAGGAGAAAAGGACGATTTGTACGTAGATCCATAAACTTGGCTTGGTGTTGAAGCATTTCTTCAAGCAAAAGTTTGTGTATTGCCGTGTGCTCAGCAGTTTCTCTGAGAACAATGAGAATTTCTCTCCTAATAAATTGTGTACGCAGGCTGATGCTAATCATTCGACTGCCTTGCAGAAGCTCTCAGAGAATATCTAGATGGCAGACTGCTGAATTCCCACGATACCATCAAAGAATCAGATACCAGTAAGACTGAAAAAGTGTGTGCAGAGATTCACATCCATAAAGCGGAGAGAAACTGGTCTCTCATTGGCCAGATGAGTCTTTGTTCCAACATTAATTTCTGCTGAAATTTGTCTTTTAATACCTGGATGCAATCTTTTCCATAAACAGAAAAGGCTATGTGATGACGTGGAAGGAAAAGTTACCAAACTACACAAAAGTTATCAAGGTGATGACAAATTTTGGTAATATGCCATATGGTATACGGCCCTATAGCTCAGAACATATTCAGAGATTATCTGAAGGTGAAGACATTTTACAAGCCTGAAGTGTCATTGTAATCAGTCTATAATATGGGGCAGTTTTTTTTTTACTGTTCACATTTTTTTTGCCCCAGCCCTAATATATATTTATTTTAATCATTTAAAATCTAAAATGACTGCTATATTATGCTAAATAGATGTACGTTTTAAATTATGTACGCATAAAATTATTTATTTATTTATTTATATATAAATATTAGTGCTGTCAAATGATTAATCCATGTGTATATATATATATATATATATATTTTTTTTTTAATATTTGCATGTCTATATTTATATTATGAATAAATATATTTCATATATAAACATATTTTTCTGAAATATATGCATGCATGTGTGTGTGTATATATATATATATATATAGTTAGGGCTGCATGATAAATCGCATGCGATATTTAACGCGCATCTTGTCAGAAAGCTGGTTCTGTAATCAGCGGTAAATCTCCATCACGTGCGTGCTTTCACATTGAACAGCATTAACTACACAGAGCCATTGTTCACTGACGAGCTGCGCAAAACCATGTTCATATTCGCGCGATTTTTGGCGCAGCTCGTCAGTGAACAACGGCTCTGTGTAGTTAATGCTGCTCAATGTGAAAGCCCGCACGTGATGGAGATTTACCGCTGATTACAGAACCAGCTTTCTGACAAGATGCGCGTTAAATATCGCATGCGATTTATCATGCAGCCCTAACTAATATATATATATATATTCTATACTAGACAGACGGCCTATTACCAAAGTAAACCGTCATATTTTGTCTTATAGAAATTAGTCCAACAGATATAGATACGATATAGAGATTGCGCAAAGAATAATGTCTTTCACATACAGCAAAAATAAACATGACAACAGCCAATCAGAGCATGTCGCTAATAAGTCTGCGTGTCTCTGTGTGAATGAGTGGTGTGGTTTCCTCTACTACACAAACACACGTGACGCTTGCCATGTTTTCAACATCTACGTCTCAATATATTAGGACATGAACACATGAACTTCATCTCCAGAGCTGCTCTGAGAGTCATTTCACCTGCTTTACACCATTTCATTTGAGAAAAATCTACTATCAAATACACAGAGAAACTGAAACTGTCAAAACAAAAAGTTCAATTTAACTTAAAGAAATTATGACAGAAATATATTACTATCGTATAATAAAATATAATTCTTAGTAAGTAATGATAATAATATATTTTTTTTTTAATTAAAAACTCAACCAAGAAATTTTTTCATTCATTTTAATTTATACAGTTCAGCTGTGCAGCATTTTTTGACCAAAAAAATAATAATAATAAAAAATACAAATAAAAATGCAATGTTTTGTTGTGAATTAGTATTTTCATTTGATTACATTTTTAAAGATTGAGTACATTTTTAAAGATGTATTATTTTAATGAATACATTTATTATTTTATTGTATTGCATTTTTTATGTTAAATTTGTAATTTATTAATTCATAAATCACAGAATCTAGAGAAGAAAAAAAGGAAAACACAGAAACTAAAATGGATTTCATGGGGCCCTAAATTAAAAGGTAGCTACTCTGTTTACATTCATTCTCAGGGTCTAACAGACACGTCGAAAGCATTTCCTTTCCCATTAATGGTAAATGAATAACGTGATAAATACGGATATGGAAAAATAAATTATTTTATTATTGGACATATCGCCAAGCTCTAGTCCATCATGTATAAATTATGAAATGCCAGCATGAACACCGCGTTAGCTGAATAGGGCAGTTAGATTATGTTTAATTAAGTTTGATTACAGTGGGTCTTAATTCTTAATCATGTTTTAATTTAGGGTTGGTTTAGTTTCTAGGTGTGGATCTTTACATTTGTGTGTGAAGCTTCCAATGAGCTCTGAAATATGCAGTATCTGCACTCACTGGACTTAAGTGTTATGATGACACACAGTGGTCAGATGTTACTGTCAGACACCGAGAGCACAGCTCATTCTGAGGAAGAACAGAAATGTAGTCTAACACTGAAGTACCACCTAAATACCATGATACTTGAATATTACACAGTTCCATTAGATTTCTATCTAATACTCAGTCAAACACATTGTCGTATTACTTTTTTATGCAAGGGATCCAGGTGACTGGGGCCATTTTTCTTCTCCATCATATCCTGACAGAGAATGACCGGAGGAGCTGAAGTGATGAGAACAGGTCTGAAACAATCCAATTATGTCACAGCTTTGACATTAATGAAACAGAAGACAGAGAGATTTCATTCAACAGTGCTCATAAATAATTTATATAGCATTAAGTTGGACAAGGAGCATGTGAAGACAGAGTAGGGATATGCAGAGTTACATATTTTCAAAATCAATTAGTCAGTGATTTGTGTAAATGACTAGTCAGTTAATCAGTCTTAAGGAGGCTCTGTATAATTAGGCTGATGTTGAGTTCACCTGACTGATCTGACCAGTTTCCTACAGGCCATTTACATAAGATGTTACCTTGCATTCAAAAAGACCTAGATGGGTGCCCCGAAATGGAACATAACAGGGTCGAGACTTATTTTTAAATAAGCTAACACACCATCGTAAACATAACAGTCATGGTGGGTCGCTCAAACAACATCAAAAACTCAACATGGACTATTTAGACAACTTATTGACCATGACCATATACAACTGCAAAATCAGATATACACAAAAAAAATAAAAATAAAAAATGGTAACACTGGTATGCAAGATTAATGGATGCAATAATATTATTATTTTTTTAAATTAACAATACTTTAACAGTATTTATTAATACAGATTAATGTAAATGTAGATTGAATAAGGGCTGCACAATTAATCGAATTTCTAATCGCGATTACAATTATGGATGCCACAATAGGTAGTTTGCACATGACGTCACTGATGACGCGCGTGCACAATGCAGCTGGAGGGCAGGAAGTGATTTTTCTCCATAGAAATCACTAGCAGAACCTCAAAATGCCAGTGTTTTGCGTTGTTTATGGATGCTTAAATTGGCCAAACCGAGAAACCACAAGAAGCTTTTATCGCGTACGAAAATTTATTATAATATATTAAGATATTTATAAAGATATAAATAGATTGGGCTGCCACCTCTCACACATTGTGACAGTCAGAATTCACTCAGTGCTAAACGCCACACAGACACACGTAAATAAGATATTATTTGCAGTTCAGAGAGCTTCACTGATTATAACGGATCATCGTGAGACTGTGATCAATTGAAGTGAGTGACAGCTTTTTAGTGATTATATGGAAGCGCTATTTGCTCGCTTTCTAGGCTATAATCAATTCAGAATTTAAATAAAAGTTTTGTTTTACTGCTGCTAACAGGACCAACAGCTGTACCCTGTACATGGAGCTATATGTATATAGCGCAGCAGTAAAACAACTTATTTAAATTCTGAATCGATTATAGCCTAGAAAGCGAGCAAATAG
>NW_015505317.1:185306-191555 GCF_001515645.1 Sinocyclocheilus grahami | reverse complement strand
CATTAACTACACAGAGCCATTGTTCACTGACGAGCTGCGCAAAACCATGTTCATATTCGCGCGATTTTTGGCGCAGCTCGTCAGTGAACAACGGCTCTGTGTAGTTAATGCTGCTCAATGTGAAAGCCCGCACGTGATGGAGATTTACCGCTGATTACAGAACCAGCTTTCTGACAAGATGCGCGTTAAATATCGCATGCGATTTATCATGCAGCCCTAACTAATATATATATATATATTCTATACTAGACAGACGGCCTATTACCAAAGTAAACCGTCATATTTTGTCTTATAGAAATTAGTCCAACAGATATAGATACGATATAGAGATTGCGCAAAGAATAATGTCTTTCACATACAGCAAAAATAAACATGACAACAGCCAATCAGAGCATGTCGCTAATAAGTCTGCGTGTCTCTGTGTGAATGAGTGGTGTGGTTTCCTCTACTACACAAACACACGTGACGCTTGCCATGTTTTCAACATCTACGTCTCAATATATTAGGACATGAACACATGAACTTCATCTCCAGAGCTGCTCTGAGAGTCATTTCACCTGCTTTACACCATTTCATTTGAGAAAAATCTACTATCAAATACACAGAGAAACTGAAACTGTCAAAACAAAAAGTTCAATTTAACTTAAAGAAATTATGACAGAAATATATTACTATCGTATAATAAAATATAATTCTTAGTAAGTAATGATAATAATATATTTTTTTTTTAATTAAAAACTCAACCAAGAAATTTTTTCATTCATTTTAATTTATACAGTTCAGCTGTGCAGCATTTTTTTGACCAAAAAAATAATAATAATAAAAAATACAAATAAAAATGCAATGTTTTGTTGTGAATTAGTATTTTCATTTGATTACATTTTTAAAGATTGAGTACATTTTTAAAGATGTATTATTTTAATGAATACATTTATTATTTTATTGTATTGCATTTTTTATGTTAAATTTGTAATTTATTAATTCATAAATCACAGAATCTAGAGAAGAAAAAAAGGAAAACACAGAAACTAAAATGGATTTCATGGGGCCCTAAATTAAAAGGTAGCTACTCTGTTTACATTCATTCTCAGGGTCTAACAGACACGTCGAAAGCATTTCCTTTCCCATTAATGGTAAATGAATAACGTGATAAATACGGATATGGAAAAATAAATTATTTTATTATTGGACATATCGCCAAGCTCTAGTCCATCATGTATAAATTATGAAATGCCAGCATGAACACCGCGTTAGCTGAATAGGGCAGTTAGATTATGTTTAATTAAGTTTGATTACAGTGGGTCTTAATTCTTAATCATGTTTTAATTTAGGGTTGGTTTAGTTTCTAGGTGTGGATCTTTACATTTGTGTGTGAAGCTTCCAATGAGCTCTGAAATATGCAGTATCTGCACTCACTGGACTTAAGTGTTATGATGACACACAGTGGTCAGATGTTACTGTCAGACACCGAGAGCACAGCTCATTCTGAGGAAGAACAGAAATGTAGTCTAACACTGAAGTACCACCTAAATACCATGATACTTGAATATTACACAGTTCCATTAGATTTCTATCTAATACTCAGTCAAACACATTGTCGTATTACTTTTTTATGCAAGGGATCCAGGTGACTGGGGCCATTTTTCTTCTCCATCATATCCTGACAGAGAATGACCGGAGGAGCTGAAGTGATGAGAACAGGTCTGAAACAATCCAATTATGTCACAGCTTTGACATTAATGAAACAGAAGACAGAGAGATTTCATTCAACAGTGCTCATAAATAATTTATATAGCATTAAGTTGGACAAGGAGCATGTGAAGACAGAGTAGGGATATGCAGAGTTACATATTTTCAAAATCAATTAGTCAGTGATTTGTGTAAATGACTAGTCAGTTAATCAGTCTTAAGGAGGCTCTGTATAATTAGGCTGATGTTGAGTTCACCTGACTGATCTGACCAGTTTCCTACAGGCCATTTACATAAGATGTTACCTTGCATTCAAAAAGACCTAGATGGGTGCCCCGAAATGGAACATAACAGGGTCGAGACTTATTTTTAAATAAGCTAACACACCATCGTAAACATAACAGTCATGGTGGGTCGCTCAAACAACATCAAAAACTCAACATGGACTATTTAGACAACTTATTGACCATGACCATATACAACTGCAAAATCAGATATACACAAAAAAAATAAAAATAAAAAATGGTAACACTGGTATGCAAGATTAATGGATGCAATAATATTATTATTTTTTTAAATTAACAATACTTTAACAGTATTTATTAATACAGATTAATGTAAATGTAGATTGAATAAGGGCTGCACAATTAATCGAATTTCTAATCGCGATTACAATTATGGATGCCACAATAGGTAGTTTGCACATGACGTCACTGATGACGCGCGTGCACAATGCAGCTGGAGGGCAGGAAGTGATTTTTCTCCATAGAAATCACTAGCAGAACCTCAAAATGCCAGTGTTTTGCGTTGTTTATGGATGCTTAAATTGGCCAAACCGAGAAACCACAAGAAGCTTTTATCGCGTACGAAAATTTATTATAATATATTAAGATATTTATAAAGATATAAATAGATTGGGCTGCCACCTCTCACACATTGTGACAGTCAGAATTCACTCAGTGCTAAACGCCACACAGACACACGTAAATAAGATATTATTTGCAGTTCAGAGAGCTTCACTGATTATAACGGATCATCGTGAGACTGTGATCAATTGAAGTGAGTGACAGCTTTTTAGTGATTATATGGAAGCGCTATTTGCTCGCTTTCTAGGCTATAATCAATTCAGAATTTAAATAAAAGTTTTGTTTTACTGCTGCTAACAGGACCAACAGCTGTACCCTGTACATGGAGCTATATGTATATAGCGCAGCAGTAAAACAACTTATTTAAATTCTGAATCGATTATAGCCTAGAAAGCGAGCAAATAGTGCTTTCATCTAACGTTAATCACTAAAAAGCTGTCACTCACTTCAATTTATCGCAATCTCACTATTCCGTGAACTGCAAACAATATCTTATTTACATTGTGTCTATGTGTGGCGTTTAGCATTCAGTGAATTCTGACCGTGTCACCCTGTATCTATTTATATATTTCTTTATTAATATATTATTATCTTATATTAACCATTTGCACACACGAGCATTATCCGGCTTCGCTCCTCCCGACCGCAGACGCAGGTTTACAAGCCACTTTTTCCAACGTTTTTCAGTCAAATTCTTGAATTTCCCCCCCTTACGAGCAACACATTTTCGTACACGATAAAAGCTTCTTGTGGTTTCTCGGTTTGTCCGATTTGAGCATCCATAGCACAAAACACTGGCATTTTGTGTTTCTGCTAGTGATTTCTATGGAGAAAAAAAATCACTTCCTGCCCTCCAGCTGCATTGCGCACGTCATCAGAATCACGTGATTGCAAACTACCTATTACGTAATCGTTCAAAGTCCACTTGTTATTCTGTGTGCTTAAGATGCTTTTTTTTCTTTCTACATGTTATCTTAGGTTGATTTTCACATTGTTTTGAAAAAAAAACAGCAGAAGGGCTTATTGAAAAAAATGCTAATTAATTCTCTGCCAGCAGGAGGTGCTTTCGGAATGGCAGAAATACAGCGCTTTCCCCGGTAGGCAGTACAGAAACCTGCAGCGCTAATATTTATTTAATGAAATCAACGCCTTTTGAAGTTTAATCGTCACATTAAGCCGTATCACAATTCTTGTCTTTCCGTTAACAAATTTAAGACCTCCTGAAATCATAATTAAGACTTTCTTGTACCATTTAAGACTTTTTATGCCCTTAAATTTGATAGTTAAATAGAAGACTTTTTAAGGACCTGTCAACTTTCCTAATTTTTGAGAATGCCATCGTTTGATCAGTCTGCGCGCCGCTTTCGGCTCTCTTTACTGCACGCATGACTGCTGAACTGAACGTAGCAACAGTTAACTGTAGTAGCAACTAGGGATGGGCGATATGGGCTTAAAAATATATCTCGATAACTTCTGATATTTATTGCGATAACGATATCAATGACGATAATTTAGGGAATCCGGTTTCGTTAGAGAAAAGTATAATCGTTCCTATTTTTACCCAAAATAGGGTGTTGTGAGCATTACTGAGTACACACGTAATGTAATGACTGTTTAATTCAAGAGGGCTCCCTTGCGCAGAAACTCCACATATGCATAGTAGAAGTAATGCTCCAGGAAGAAGTATCCCGTGATCGCTGTAGCTGAATAAAATGCAGACAGAGAAATTTTAACGGAGGAAACCTGAAGACAATAAACATGCGATTGCACAAAATATATGGTATCTGTGCTCTTCAAGCAATCTTGGGTATTTTTTGTAAGGATAAAGTATATTTATAATGCAATGCTATTCGACATAGCCTTTATCACTGTATATAATGCTATAAAATAGTATGATTTCTGCCTTATTCTGTGATACCAAACCACGTCTGATCACAAAAATAAATTATTTCAAACACTCGATTATGTTATGAAGTTAATATGGCGAGCATGTCAATAAATTAAATGGACAACAGGTTTGTAAACGACTCGTACACATGTAAAACTGTGTCGCACACGTGCTACTGTAGTACATTTACTCAAGGCTCAGAGCGATTTTTGTCGCACTGTACAGCCCTATCCAAACCTGTTCCAGACTGTAGAAGGAGCTGCTCAATTTCACGTCCGCCTTCCTTCACGTCACTCCACACAGTCGCACACAGAAATATGTCAACAACTAGACTTTATCGTTATTATCGCGGGAAAACTAATTCTTATCGTGTGGAGAATTTTTACCGGTATATCACAAACGATAAGATATCGCCCATCCCAAGTAGCAACCCGTGGCGGTGTAGGACCCAAACGGCTCTACTGAGCTGACCTTGGTGTGTTTGATATAAATTAGATTTTATTAAAAAACAGAGTTTGGCATTTATTTCATAAATGTCAAAAGGCTTCGCGGTTCGGATTCAGATCAGAGTCCGCCAGTTGGCGACCCCTTATATAGAGTATGTTTAGGCCCCGTGTGCATGACTGACTCTTCCACACGGATGGTCCCGCCCTCCCCGATCTGCAATCTGTTACAGTGTCTCATACAGACGAACTGTTGCTCTTGAACAGCCACGTGTGAGCTCTCTGGGATAGCCCTGGTAAGCTATGGCGACAGCTCTGGAGGTATCAGTGATATATAAACACCTCTTTCTTTCCTACAATGCACAGAGAGTTTCAGCTCCAGCACTTCTGGAAGAAGATGAGGAACTCCCCTCTGTGGTCAAAGCGTGAAGCACAGAATCATTTTGACAATATGCTACTTGTTTCTCTCATGGAAATGCAATGAATCTGGTCAAATGCCTTGTTTTAACAAACAACTTTGAAAAACCTGGGCCATACTTTATAGCCTCAAGGATTCTGCAAATAATCAACAACTATTATTATTATGATTATTATTATTATTAATTAATTAATTAAATTATTAATTAATACTATTAATTAATATTATTATTGTTATATTATTATTATTATATTTTTATAATTATATTATAATTAATATTATTAATCTACTACTACTAATAATAATTATTATTATTATTAATTATAAATTAATATTAATGAATATGTTGAATAACAATAACACTTGTTAATATTAATTTAATATTAATTGATATATAATAATACAAAAGCTAGTAGTAACAAATACTACAAAAAATATGCTTTTAATTGTATTGTTGTAGTTATTTTTGAAGCAACAATAAAAGGTTTAAGTATACAAATGCATAAACATGAGCTTGTGCATTTGATAGTGTCAAATAAATGAAAACATAAGTAAAAAAAAAACACATCCTGTCAATATATCTAAATCACACAGACGTATTTGTTTAGAGACACAATCTCAATTACCGCTCATAATCATACGACATTCATGCATCTGTCTTTAGTATTATTATTATTTAGTGCAAGATTTAGGCAAATTAAGCATTGGCTGTTACAGGTAGGCATGGGCCGGTATGAGATTTTGAAAAATATCACGGTATTACGGTATTGTTGTTACAGCTCTAAAATGTGTTAATTTGAAATGTCTGGGTAAAAAAAAAAAATGCACATCCATTTAAATGAACTGAAAAATATCACAGATCGCTTGACGGAGAGTGAAACTCTGAAGCGCTCAGTCAGAGTGTTCTGTGAGTGAAAATATATCTGTGCTAATCATATACTCAGC
>NW_015505317.1:163363-184396 GCF_001515645.1 Sinocyclocheilus grahami | reverse complement strand
ACGGTATTGTTGTTACAGCTCTAAAATGTGTTAATTTGAAATGTCTGGGTAAAATATATATATATATATATATATATATATATATATATATATATTTGTATATAATATATTTTGAGCAACATACAGAATATTTGGAACAGTAGTATGTGTTTATTTTTTCTTTGATTTGTTTCTGAAATGCGGGCTGTCCTGCAGCTTTTGATGTGGATGGCTGATTTGCTGCTAGAGGTACTGCTGACTTTTTTCAAACAGTTATTTAATTTTAGTCATAATTCATATACATATAATTTCATATAATTTATTTATATAATTTCATATACATAATTTGATTTAATAATCAAATTTGAAGCATAAACAGAATGTTCTGACTAGCTTTGTGAAATTATACTACATGCCTGAACGAAGCAAACAGCAGAAGCTCTAAATGGGATGCAGATTCTCTCTCTGACAGCAGGAGGCTCTCATGGAACACCAGATACAGCGTTTCCTTGGTTATCGCAGTAAACAAAGCAGAGCTGCGCTGAAACACTGCTTTAATGTGAATTATACGAGATGAAAAGAAAATACCATCTAAACGTTTCTGAAGACAGTCAGTTCCCCTCAGAAACACATTCATATAAACCCCCAAATCAATATTTAGGATTTTCTTCCAATAGTTCGTGCATCATGAACAGTGAGTGATCTGCCTGCTACAGTATTTTTCTCTGTGCGTCCGTCTTCAGCGTCTCTGGCTTGTGTTAACGGGCGTTTAGAGACTTCAAATTTTCACATAAATGACATTTGAAAAATGATATGCATTGCAATGCAGTTTGTGCAAGTCCAGAACAGAGATCGGCTGCAATAAAACAATAAACAGCCGGTTGCCGATCGCGCAAGTTCCAGAGGAAGCTCCTTCAGCCGTCCCTACACACACGTGACTGACCGCTCGCTCGGGCCAACAGGAGGGGGAGAGGCGTGTTGCTCTCTACACTGCACTCAACCTGAAGGGATTCCTACACTTTCAGTCTTTGAGGAGACATGAAAAACAGTGCATACCGCAGGAACGGAAAATATTAGAGGTTTTGAAACCGTGACATTTTCAAATCGCGGTATACCTTTAAACCGGTAATCGGCCCATGCCTAGTTACAGGGTTCCGAAAGTCATGCAGGTGATACTGAACTTTTAATGATTGCTCATCAAACATTTATGAGGTTAATAAATATAATATAAACAGAATGAATAATTGAGTCACTCAAATATTTGCATTGAAGCACTGCACATAAATAAAAGTCACATCATTCTCACAAGCAAATCTCAAATTTGACTTGATTAACATTTGTGGTTATTTCACACAAAAAAATAAAATGGTGTAAATGAAAACAAAACTAACTTTCCATTTCTCAGGTGAACATACATAAACTGAAAAGTGGTGTGGCAAGACCTATTCACAAAGCTAGTTCATGCAGCAACACACTGAGCACCCCTGTTCTAGAAAAATACAGAGCAACTGTTTCAACTTTTTTTTTCTCCAGTTTGCATTACACTAGACCAGAACATTGTGGTCACCCGGTTTCCACCCCACACATACTATTTCCTGGTTCTGCTCAGTACAGTAGAGGGCAGTGTTATATTACTTTCTGACACTCAAGGATGCCAATGTAACTCACCACAGCAAAAAAAAAAAATAAAAAAAAAAAAGTGGGATTTGGGTGGTAAGGTTCACATGAATATTTAAAGTAGTGCCGGGCAACGATTAATCGCATCCAAAATAAAAGTTTTTGTTTACATAGTATATGTTTGTATGTATACGGTGTATATTTATTATGTATATATAAATACACACACATGCATGTATATATTTCAGAAAAATACATTGTTTATAAATTAAATATATTTATATATAAATTATATGAATATAAATATATACATGTAAATATTTTCAAAAAATATACTGTATGTGTGTGTATTTATACATAATATATAGTGTGTGTACTGTGTATATTTATTATGTAAACAAAAACTTTTATTTTGGATGCGATTAATCATTGCCCAGCACTAATTTAAAGGTTCCTTACACATTTTAAAATGACCTGAAAAAAATTTCTGGGGCTGGATTCTTGAAATATTCTTAAGAATAACATTCTCCCTAACTGCCATTTTATTTTTTATTTTCTTAAGAAGAAAAATACAAACATTCTTAGGAAGTATTTTTGGAAAAATAAAATATTCTTAAATTTTTTTCTTAAGATTGTTCTTAAGACATAACTTTAGAAGAATCTGGAAAATCATGACAAATAACTTAAAAATAAAAGTAATCACCTCCAACTTGTGTTAAATGCCCAAAGGTAAAATGTTGAATTAATTCACTGCGTTGGTTCAAGCATTACAACACACAGTTAGCACTAGAGGTCGACCGATATGGGTTTTCACTGGCCGATGCCGATATTTAGAAATCAGGGCAGCCGATGGCCAATAGGGCTGTCAAAAAAATAAATAAATAAAAAATCTAATTTCGAATATTCGTTGAATTAAAAATAATAATAATAATCCACATTCGAATGCAAAAACGTTGCATTCAAATTTAAGGTCTGCGTCAGCCGTCAGGCAGCCTTATCAGTGGCGCACGAGATGCGATGACGATGAATGTGTCATTGATTGCATTTTAATGCTTTTGTTAGCCTATCCAGTTGAACCCACTAGATGCGGCGCTGCTACGTTGTTCATTCATATATTGTGGAAAACGAGAGCATCAGTGTGGAAAAGATGTTGTTTACGTCAATATTACATACATATTTATCACATTTTCTAGAGGGACATCTATATCAGCGTTGCACTCGCGTCTCGCGGAGACATGTTTAGAAAGCCATGTAAAATTAATGCAAGTTCAACTTTTAAAAAACGTGTCTAAAGACGTTATGGCGTTTTTTCCCCATCCCACTCTATCTCATGTATTTAGTAGCTTACTCTTTGTGATTGGTTTTCGGTCATTTGTATTAAACTATACATACATGCATGGTGCTGTTTTTTTTTATTGTTTAAGCAAACTTTATTAATTATATATGGTTTATAAACATTATGCACTTTTTTTCAAAGATAGTCGTGTTATTTTATTACGCTTTGAAGAAACGTGCATACTATTTGGCTCGAAGCGCCCTCTTGTGACCTCAGGAGAGAAGCCAAAAGCTTTTTTCCCCCTAACTGAAATTATGCCTTTTGAATTCGAATATGATTTGAATTTCGATAATATTTAAGTAGAAAATTCGAATTTAGTTTTTCAGTAATTTTGACAGCCCTAATGGCCGATATATCATGCCAATTTTTTGGCCGATTTTCTTTTTTTCCCTTCATCTCATAAAAGTGAGTTTAAGTAAATGATTATTGCAGGGTACAAGATAGTAATAGTAGTAGTAGCCTAATTCAGAGTAATAATACATGGCTCAAAACTTAAGCACCTTCTCAAAACAGTTCTGAAGAATGCTTTTTGTTTATGTTTGCTGACACACCAGTGTTTCCTACAGACTTGCAAATGCAAAGTCATTCTCCGCCAACAGGAGGCCCTGTTGGAGCGGGAGATATAGCGGTAACGGCTGTAATCAAATAAGCACTGCACTCACAAACGCTACTTTAGCAGGCATTACAGGAAAGAAAAACGGTCTGTTTTGCCCTGCAATCATTAGCTGAAGCTGTGTGAACAAGAAGAGGCTGTAGAGTGAGAGTTGCTCCGTCTCTCACACAGCCAGAGAGAGATTCTCCAGCGTTCCGCAACAACGCTTAGCTGCCCAAAGATGTGCCTGCCTAGAAACCGGCCTAATTTGCAGCACAATTGGCTGATGCCGATTAATTTAAAAAATGCCAAAAATCGGCCGATCAATCGGTCGACCTCTAGTTAGCACTATAATACATTAAGACTAGAGATGTGCATGAATTCTCTGAAGCGACAGCAATAATCAGCAACATAAACATTGATTGGTCATGATTAAGCACAATTAATGATTAAGGATCATGATGTGGTCCCATGCCGGCTAAACACCCTCTGGTTCAGCCTTCTGGCAGTAGCCACACCCCAAACTCTCGCTATAGGTTGAGCTGGAAAGAGTTTGACGGATCTAAGCAAACCGATCTAAACGTTGGGAGGCTCGATGCTTACACTTTTGAGGGAGATAAAACCATAAAAGGCACAGTAAACTGGGTTAAGAGAATGTATTTAGACCACTGATCTATATAATGACTGGATTGCTCATTGCGTTTTAAACTGTCGCCAGGCAGTGAAGCCACCAGAAGTGTTGGAGCCGCCATCTTACTATTCCCTACCGCAGAGAGCATCATTGACTGACAGCCAAAACACTGACCTAAATCACCCGATTTGAAGCATATCAGTCACATGATTAATTTTTAAAGGGTTAGTTCACCCAAAAATGAAAATTAGCCCATAAATTACTCACCCTCAAGTCATCCTAGGTGTATATGACTTTCTTCTTTCAGACGAATCCAGTCGGAGTTATATTAAAAATTGTCTTTGATCTTTCAAGCGGTTTCATGGTACTCAGCGGGTGTTGCATGCATCAGTCCAAAAGCAGTTAAATAAAATGCGCCCATCCATAAAAATAAAAAAAAGTCTCTCACACGGCTCCGGGGGGTGAACAAAGGCCTTCTGTAGCGAATCGATGTGTTTTTGTAAGAAAAATATCCATATTCAAAACGTAATAATCACTTTAATCTAGCTTGCGCTCACTGTTGTACACTGGAAGCAGTTCCGGGCGGATGACGTATGAGGTCAGCGCTGCACATGCACAAGTGAATCTCGTGAAAACCAAAGTTTGTTAACAGGAGCAAAAGAAGCAAAGTTTCCTTCCTTTAACAAAGGAAAACCAGTCTCCTCTTGGCTTATATCGAAATCCTCCAACATTCTTCTTTACAAATCCTCGTTTTGTACTTCTAATTAGTGACCGTTGTTTTGTTTTGATCTCTCCCCTGCGCTTCCGCGTGCTTCACTTCTGAGCGGCGCATGCGCAAAGCCGACCTCCATACGTCATCCGCCCGGATCTGCTTCCAGTGTACAACAGTGAGCGCAAGCTACATTAAAGTGATTATTACTTTTTGAATATGGATATTTTTCTTACAAAAACGCATCTAATTATACAAATCCAACACATCTTTAACGCGAGTGTACATGTTGTTTTCACATTCCGACTTAAAAAGCACAACTCTGGAAATGAGAGCATCCGAGGAGCGCCTGAATGCAGTAATTACACTTGCTCTGACGGCAGCAGGTAGCCTACCATTAGCTAGCTAAGCTAAACATTCTTTGATTAAAATGCCTAAAGCTAAACTTCCCTTTTAATGACTTGCAATGAGAAGCGTTTCTAAACCTGTTGTCCAACAAAAGAGAACGCTATAACGTTTTTACTCCGCAATTGCTTCCTTTTGTGATCTGATGTGGCTTCTTGTCACAGAAGGAGGCAGAAAATATGTTCTATACTGTAAAAAGCATATGGTAAAAAGACTATGTCGATTAGCAATGGATTATAAATATACTTAATTCTGATGAAAATACCAAAGATGGCTTGAATAACAGATAAACTATACATCGTCGCAGTCGAGTGTTTATTGTCTTTGTTTTATCATTCTAAACGTTTTTATCTTCTGTTTACTCTGTTACAGCGATAGCAATGCCTTTGTCCATATTAGGGATTTCCTGAGTTCTATTCCTTCTGTGATGCATATGTGGAGTTTCTGCGCGAGGGCGCCCTCTGGCGTCCAGTATGAATGTGTTTATAGCGCTCAATAATGGCCAATCCATCCTATTTTGAGTAAAAAAATTAATAAATTAAGTATCCGGTACCGGCACCGTTTTAAAAGTATCGATTTGGCACTGGTATCTGAAAAAACCCAAACGATACCCAACCCTACATGTTAGGTGATGTTTTATCATTAAAACTGTATGATTTCCTATTCATTCAATAGAATGTATGGGAATACAAATATGGCGGTGCGGTGGCTTCACTTTTATGACGTCATGAGCAATCCAGTTCTCTATTATAGATCAGTGATTTAGACAAAAAATAAATTCACCATTAAGAAAATATTTGAGAATTTTTCAAGATTTGCACTTAGGAACTTCTTAAAAGTTATCTTAGGAAATTTCTTCTTTCTGAAGAAGATTTTCATGAATGTGATCCCTTGATTGTTTTATTTTGTTCTGAATTTATGATTCCAATATCAATATCTTTATACATCCCTTACCTCTGAAATGGCACTTTCTCTGTCTGTAAACATGAAGGGATTGTATGGCTTGCAGGTGGTGACCTATGAAAGCTCAAACTGACTCATGGCTCCTTCACATCACCTCCAGCCCTTCCTGCCTCCCACACAGAGCAAAATCACGCTGACACCACTCCATCAGTTGAGCCCACAGATATGAGCTCTCAGCAGGCAGAGACACCTCACCGTTCTGTAATCACGCTCACTTCAAACATAGACAGACATTGCATGAACTGCGAACAGAACACGTGCTGCAGGGATACCCATATCTGCTCCGAATGTATGGCCACTAAATTGCATAAATGACCCCACGCAGCCGATTTCCCAGCCGTGCTAGTTTATAGTCATATCATTGCACAGATTCTTCTTTCAAAAATTAAATAAATAAATAGCCTAATACAGAAAAAATGTATTTAAACTCAAAATCAGTATGTCCATTCATTCAATCAATCATTCATTTATTTATTCATTCAATTAATAATTGGTAAGTTATTTGTTCATTCATTCATTCAATGTGTTACTCGTACATTAATTCAGTTAGCCATGCATTCATTCATTGTATTATTCATGCATTCATTCATTGTATTATTCATGCATTCATTCAGTGCATTGTTCGTTCGTTCGTTCATTCATTCAGTTAGTTACTTAGTAACAGTGTATTATGTTGGATAATATACAATCAGCTGGTCATTAAAAGTAACCAATTTAGGGTGATACAAGGCCTGAAGATTACATATTCACTTTGACATACTACTGAGATTATATAAAAGATTATATTCATAAATTCTAAAAATCTGTAAGAAATGCAGCTGAACATCATTTATAGTTTTACTGAAGCCACAATGTAATGGGCCTATAATCAAAGTTTACAAATCCAGGGGGAACTGACAAAGGAAACTCCTTTAAATAGAGCTGCTTCAGATGACTAAAATAAATACTGAATCCCCTTATAATGTGGTGTGGAGATGACCTCAAACTGTATGGAAAAAAAGAATTAGAAAGCTGGTGTCCCAAATGCATCTCCTTATGAGGAGAATAAATGTAAAAAAAAAAAAAATGCAGCACTACATATTACACATTACACTACACTATTCTCACACATTTAGGTTTTTAGGCAGACCACAAGCATTTCTTAAATACCCTCAACACAGGATGGCCTGATGGCCAAGAGCCAGTGTGAGAGTTTCAGCCAGTGCTGCATTCTTTAATGCCTTCTAAGGGTTAAACACTAATTTTAAGTGATGTATTGAACATTGCTGCTGTGAATTTTGTATATTTAAATGCATCACCAAGCTTGTTTTTTTTTTACAGCTAATTAACAGATGAGGATGTTGAAATTGCATGAACGACTAGTGATTTTTAATTATTTAACTTAATTATTGTTATTACATTTATTTTAATTAAATAAAAAATATATATTTTATTTGTATAAATATTGTAATATATTTTTTTGTTTTTTGTTTTTTTGAAAATGTGAAAGTGCAAATGTTGGCAAGGCAAGTGCAAATCTGAACTACATGGGGCACAGTCCCACTGGGCCAGTAAAAGAAAAAAAAATCCTTACTGTTAAGCCTAGTTATAAACCACTGATGTCCTAAAAATGTTTTAACTAATAAAGATCATTCTGTCTCCTCTACTAAATATGGATTAAGCTACTCATATTTTCACACTTACCAAAGCAGCAGCAGTGAGCTGTTAATATGTCATAAGAGGAATATTTAAGAGGAAGTAACATTTCATCTCACCTTCTGAAAAACAGTTTGCCCTAAAAACTAGATTCTGACTGTCATGACTACATGCTCGATTTGAACGGTCCCTTTATTAAATGTACTTTGAATCTCAAAATAGGTATTCATAATCGGTTTACTATATGAATAATATATGAACCCTCCTGATTATTAACAAATTCCTCATCCTCAATACAACAAACGCTTAAGACATATCAAAGTGATGATGAATGGTTTCTTTCCAGCCGAACTAGTTGCAGAGCTGAAAAAAAAATATTTTTTTTTTTTTAAAAACCCAAGCTGGGCAAGACCCAGGGAAACATGCCCAGCTGTGACATGTGACACAGAGGCCATGGATCTGCTGACAATAAGACTGCAATAACTCACAGTAAATCACAGGACAGATAGAGCTACAAACAAGATAGGCAGTTGAGTGAGGGATTTGGGTTTGTCTAGGCATAGGAATTTCCAAGAAGGGATGTGCAAATCTACAAATTTTCATAATTGACTAGTCAGCGCTTTAGCTGACTTACTGAATTTAGTGATTTAGCATCCACCGCACCAGTGTTATTTTAGGATGCATTTACATGACAATGACTGTACTAAAAACGGAAATGTTTTTCCTGTGCAATTTTGTACAGATGACAACTTTGTCAAAGCAATCTGTTCACACGGCTCTGCGAAAACAACTAAAAACACTATATTATGCATGCCAGGCAAGTAGTTGGTGATGTCACTTTACCTGCGCACATACACACTCCTATAGACTGAACATGTAATATGTATGCACATGATGTCAGTTTTTACAAATTCACATTTTTATAGTTTACATGGCAACGATAACGGTATCGTTTTCAAAAATTTGCACTTTTCCTTTTTCAGGCCCCCAAAACGCCATAGTCATGTAAATGAACAGCCAAAACAAATTAAAAAAGTTTTCCATTTGTAGTTGAAAACGGTGTTGTGTTTTTGTTAATTTTTTTTTTATATTTTGTTTTCATTTTTAGTTTAGTTAAAGTTTTAGCAATTATGTATTTTTGTTATATATATATATATATATATATATATATATATGGCCAGTCAATATTCTAAGGTACACTACCATTCAAATGATTGGGGGTGGGACGATTAAAAAAAAAAAAAGCATGTTAATGAAGTCTTATGTATGGAAGCCCGTTTCCGCCACTGAATAAAAAAGGTAATTGCGACTTTTTATCTCATAATTGCGTGATACAAACTCGCAATTCAGATTTTTTTCTAAGAATTGCGTTCTTCAATTCAAAAAGAACTCGCGATTGCGAGTTAAAAAGTCAGAATTGTGTGATATAAACTCGCAATTGAGTTCTTTGAATTGAAGAACGCAATACTTAGAAAAAAAATCTGAATTGCGAGTTTGTATCACGCAATTCTGACTTTATAACACGCAATTGCGAATTATAGACTATAAGCCTCATAGTGTGTGATGGAAAACTACCTGTGCTGTGTATCGTATACTCACATTTTCAGTAATTTAAATCAATTTTGGCACAGTATATCACCTCTGTGCATCTGGATTTCAGTAGAATTTTTTTTTGAAGTCCCCTGTGAGTGACTTAAAGGACTGTGGTGATGCTTAAAATATGCAATGCACAATGGCCAGCAGCTAATTGTGAGATATAAACTCGCAATTCTGAGAAATAAAGTCAGAATTGTGTGATATAAACTCGCAATTGAGTTCTTTGAATTGAAGAACGCAATTCTTAGAAAAAAAATCTGAATTGCGAGTTTGTATCACGCAATTCTGACTTTATAACACGCAATTGCGAATTATAGACTATAAGCCTCATAGTGTGTGATGGAAAACTACCTGTGCTGTGTATCGTATACTCACATTTTCAGTAATGTAAATCAATTTTGGCACAGTATATCACCTCTGTGCATCTGGATTTCAGTAGAATTTTTTTTTGAAGTCCCCTGTGAGTGACTTAAAGGACTGTGGTGATGCTTAAAATATGCAATGCACAATGGCCAGCAGCAAAAAAAAAACAAGCTGACAGTCTTACTCAACATACTCATACACTGACAGGTAATTTATTCCTCTCAGACCAGCAGGGTCACACTCAGGGGTGGGCGGCCGCCTCCAGCTCCACCGCAGGTGTCTCATTAGATTGCCTGTGCTACCCTGTCAACTCCACTGGAGTCAAACTATAAGAGTGCAGCTACAGCACAACACAGACTACACTGGTCTGTGTCTTTTTTCTTTCTCTCTACACTAGCCAAGTACGAGTTTCATCTGGACATGACTTGTTCTTGCCTTAAGTGTAATAGAACCTGACTGATTGTGCCAAGCCCCACTTTAACATTTAACCCTTAAATACCTCGGGTCTTTAGCGACCCGGGACATCATTCTCTACCCTCTCCCTCCTTCATTTTTTTAAGTTAGACATCAACTTTCTTAGTAGGGCTGTCAAAATGACTGAAAAACTAAATTCGAATTTTCTACTTAAATATTATCAAAATTCGAAATATAATCGAATTAAAAAGGCATAATTTCAGTTAGGGGAAAAAAAGATTTTGGCTTCTCTCCTGAGGCCACAAGAGGGTGCATCGAGCAAAATAGTATGCACGTTTCTTCAAAGCGTAATAAAATAACACGACTATCTTTGAAAAAAAGTGCATAATGTTTAAAATAATGTTTATAAACCATATATAATTAATAAAGTCGCTTAAACAATTAGAAAAAAAACAGCACCATGCATGTATGTATAGTTTAATACAAAGGACCGAAAACCAATCACAAAGAGTAGGCTACTTTCTTCATTTAAAAACATGAGATAGAGTGGGATGGGGGAAAACCGCCATAACATCTTTAAACATGTTTTTTAAAAGTTGAACTTGCATTCATTTTACATGGCTTTCTAAATATGTCGCTCTCTGCAAGACGCGAGTGCAACGCTGATATAGATGTCCCTCTAGAAAATGTGATAAATATGCGTTCTGTGTGAACGGCTTGGTTTCAGTTTTGACGTAAACAACATCTTCTCCACACTGATACTCTCGTTTTCCACAATATATGAATGAACAATGTAGCAGCGCCGCATCTAGTGGGTTCAACTGGATAGGCTAACAAAACCATTCAAATGCAATCAATGACACATACATCGTCATCGCATCTCATGCGCCACTGATAGGGCTGCCTGACGGCTGACACAGACTTTCAATTCGAATGTGTTTTTGCATTCGAATGGTGTTTTTTTTTTTTATTCGATGAATATTCGAAATTCAAATTTTTTTTTTAACAGCCCTATTTCTTATTATTCCTCAATCTATTAATTATAAACAATATAACAAGAAAAAAATAGTAAAATATAAAAGAATGCCAGTTTTCTAATTAATTTTTTGTAAAAAGTGTATAGGGTTGCTAGAGACCTGAGGTATGTAAATCTGTAAGTATTTTTTCCTGCACAACTATATTTACATATCTGATGACTCAATATGTGCAATGCATCTTTTTTCCTCAAGGTGGCACTGTTTGATACACAATGATGACGTGACATTTCAATGAAATATAAATGTCACTGTCATTTGATGATGGATGTGGTGAATAAGCTGCCAGTGATCAAAATATTGAATATGAACTCACTGAAAACGATAGTTTTGAGAATATGCTTGAGATCATGAATGTGAGGCAGATGCTGAATGTACTGTGGAAGTGCACTCTGACAGCGATGGTAAAATCATCTGCTCAAATTGAACCTTTTTAAGTTTCAAAAGGTACCGTAATATGGTTTATTTTATTCTTCTGTAATTGTTCTTAAAATATCAAGAGACTTTTTTGCTATTGCAGCAGTTGGATATCCATCCGTGCTGGATATATTAGTCCGGGTCACTAAAGACCCGAATATGTAATAATGATTGGCGTGCATAAATAAATTCATGCATTTAGGGTTAAATGGGTCATGACATGAAGAATCTCTTTTTCACAAATAAGAGGTCTACTATAAAAACATCCTGTACAGACCATTATATATATGTATATATATATATACACACACAGTATATTAATTGTGATAAAACATTAATCCTAAATTATCATATATACGATGAGCAGTGAGATGATAAAATGAGAGATTATTAGTCAATCATAATCACGTGGGTATTTTTTCTAAAGAGTCTTAAAGACAGTGTTTCAGACAGAGAGCCACAATGCGGTGGAAAACATCACGTTCTGCAAAAATACAACTTTTTAAAGGGGTCTTATTATGCTTTTTCACTTTTTTAATTTTAGTCAGAGTGTAGTGTGTATGTTTGGGCATAAAAAAAGATCTAAAAAGTTAAAATCTCAAAGTCCACTCCAAAGGGAGATTTGGAAAAATTTCATTTTTTAAAAATCCCTTTTCAAGAACTACAACGAACGGCTCGTTTGGACTACAGCGTTTGTTTTCCGGGCTTTGTGATATCACAAAGCGGCTCATTGGAATATCATTACAAATAATTCCTGCCTACAGAAATTCGAATGGTTGGGGGGTGGGGAGGGGTGAGGTTGTGGTTCGAACGCTTGGTTGAGAGAGTGCATCAGACGAGACGACGAAGAAGAAGTGCTGCTGCAGAGTTAGTACATCAGAGAAAACGAAGAAGACCTGCTGTGCTGTAGCGTCAAATTTGACATCGGCATGTCTAGAACAATTCTTACAAGTATAACACAACGTAGCTGGGCACCGCCGGTGTGCCTATACTCATAGAAAATAAAGTATTTGAATTTTAAAGATGTGGCGCGTCTTTAAAACATCTTTCTTTTCTTTTCACTTGTCTTCTCTCCTACTCTGAGCTCACATACTTCATTTTACATCCAAGTTCCTAATAAAGCTGTTCTCATTTAGTGTAAGGTTTAGGCTAAGCTAACAAACTAAGATGCAGCTTGCGTCTAACAGCCTGAGGTTTTATGGTGAAGTGTTTGATCATCTCTGTACATCCAATATTTTTGTGATTTTTTGTAGGAACACAATAGCAACACTGGAGTGTTTCCTCGCTCCAAATTCAAACAGACAGCCAACAGCATGATGGAGGTCTCACTGCACCAGACTGGATCTCCCCACAGGCGTCACCCACTCGGCAAGCTCACCACAGTGTACATATGAGACACAGACTGAAAGAAAGAGAGAGCCAGAATGGGGACACAGAGTACTGCACATAGTCTAAAGAGCGAGATGAAGTCAGAAGGCAAAGACTAGGGCTGTCAAAACACTGCACAGACAAATCGCATATATTAAGATGTATCATATAAAAAGTAAAAATAAACAAAATTATGAAAACGCGATATAATGCATTAGCTACAGTGTCCAGCACTAAAGTGTGCATGTGGGGGCATTAAGCAAGTGAATGGGAAGTGACTCAGTAAGCGTGGAAGTGCGAGTGCAGAACTCGGCCACAGCGTCCGACAGCTCCCACCTGCTGTCACCCCAGCAGCTCTAGACGCCGACACACGTATCTCACCTCGTTGACCTCTGCGATCCCTGCTGACATCAACACAGCAGTACAACCAAACGGTGCTGTATAGCGACAGTTGTTCAACTACAACAAACTATTGTCAAACTGTCACTTGATTTAATTATTCTAACAGAAATTAGCATTAACTATGAAAAGAGGACAATCTTTAACATTTAAATAACTTGATTGTTTGAAATGCAAATACATAATATAAGAATGTCAGCTATATTTTCCCTGTAGAAACAAAAAGGTTGTGAGGCAGGACTCGTGTAAAACCTTTTATCATACTTCTAACGAGACCTACATTCAGAAGAAAGAGAAACACAGCTTCAAACTGGAAGAAACTGCGACATCACTTCCTCTTCATGGTGTCACTCACCCAAATCTCGTGAAATATCACTAAAATATTCCTACTCTGCCATTTTTAATTTATAGGTAGACAAATCTGGTTAATAAGACAATTCTTAACAACAAGATTTGCATTACTTCAGCTGTCAGTATCACTGATCCTTAGAAATCATTATAATATACACTTTTGACCAGCATTCATAGTCCATTATTACACTGTATAACCAAAAATAGTTCCTGACAAATATGAAATGTCCAAAGAGGCTTTAAATATTTTCGTTTCATATGCATATAATTGTAATATGCCATAGAAACAGCACCCACATTTACATGGACCAAACTCATATAGAAAACAGGATAACCAAGCAATATTTCTCTCTATAAATGGCACTCAAAGACAGAAATAACCCAGCATGACACATGAGCAATTTTAAAAGCAAGATACTTTACATTCAGTCCCTCATCTGAATCCTCCATTTAGCCTGGGTCGTCCTCTCCAGTCTTCACAGAATGACACCACGCAATGACCTCGAGTAATTCAACTGCTCATTAACACTTCTACAGCTTATTCTTGTAGGATCTACTCAAGTGTATTTCAGCTGACCAAGACAAAGATCAAATTCTCTTGCAGTCAAAAATAGGCTCTTCCAAAGACAATTAAGGGATAAATGCTAAGCTACTTAAAGCTTAAAAGGTAAGCCAAGGAAACATTTACTCTACTCAAAACTCAAAAAAAAAAACTAAAAAAAAACCTTCTTGGCAAAATGATAAAATATTTACCTCATAAACTGTAATTTCATTACGTGCAATTAATTTGTATCAAAAAGTTGTGTTTAATTATTCCAAATGTGTAATATACAAGTTAAGACAAGCTTTTTGTCAACAGACCTCTAAAGACCCATTAAGTAGCTATGGAGGACCTCCAAGAATATAAGAACATCTCTGGGCCTTCTGAACACACATAAGATAAAAGTTCATAAACGTTCCAAAAAGTTAAGTGCTAACAGCAAGTTTTTGCTGCTATGGTGGTAGAGAAAAATTCAGAGCACATCTGCTGCACACAAACCTGCAAGAGAACTCAAATGAACCCAGCCAGAGCCCTGAGAGAGAAACTCTCAAAATCCACAATCCCAGGATATGGTGAGCTGAGCTCTGATGGTTATCCGTAATGATTACATCTGTGCAGGTTACAACTATTGCAGGAATCTGTCCAGTAAACACATTAACTAAAAATAGAATAGTAGTAGTTTATTAAAAACAGGTTGATTTACTAAGTTATGAATCGAAGGAGGTGATAATGACAAGTTTGATTTACTATGTAAACATACTCTAACTGTAAACTCCCTTCCCGGACCACCCATGCGCACGCTTTGTAGTGTTCAACGAAAATCTCTAGCTAGTGGTCGAATAATATGGACTTTTTGATAGGGCTGCAACAAACGATTAATCTAACGATTATTAGACCGATTAATCGCCGATTATTCCACTGATTAATCAGTAGACATTGACTGGTTATTCAGCTTTTGCAATTAGTTAAAATATTGAGTTATACATATTCTAACAAATAAATAAAGGTAATCACTTCATCTTTTGAAAATCATATGTAATTACAATTATTATACAATTAATTTATACAACTAAATATATTTGGCACACAAAAAGAGATGACAGAGAAACTCTCTCATTCACCATTTAATTAGCTAGATGAAAAAGTAACTGAATGGCATTCTGCCTAACATCTCTTTTTGGAAGTCATATGAATAAGAAACAAAATAAGGCAAGTAATAAGACTCTTTATTTTTGGATAAACTATTTTATTCACAACATAATCTCTCTTAAAATACCTTATAGGGTAATGATAATCAAAACAGTCCTGAGCTATCAAGCTTTGATCTCTACAAACCAAACTATCACTTTAATGAAATAATATTTTTTCCCCACTAATAAAAAGATTTTATCATTATCTAGCTCCACACTGAAGAGCTGCTTTATAACAGAAAATCAAGTACCTAATGTTTCAGTTAAAGAGGAGGAAGAACACTGGTCACATAGAACAAAATGTTTCGGTGCAAGACCCTTTACATTATAAAACATTATGAATTGGCTTCAGGGGGGAAATTATGACAAGTAGGTATAAATGATTGCCCCTTTAAGTAATCAGAATTCAACACCTGAAAAGAAGACAGGCTAATTGACTATCTTTCTATGGTTGAAATCAGGGGCACTTGAAAACATATTTTAAGTTTAGTCACATCCACCAGTCACATAAAACTGACAGTGTGCTGCTCTCTGCAAACCATGCTTATGTTCTTCAAAGAGAGGCCCTCGAAAAGAGCAAACCACTCAGTAAAAAGCAAACCAATAAAAGGGGGAAGAGTTAAATACTAAAAACACTTACACTAAACAACGTATGACATTCTTGTTAAAGCAATATGCATGTGCAAGACCAAGCACTGAATTTTAAATGTCAAGATTTATCTAGAAAGGAACTCTACAGACAAATATAATGCACTCCCTGTAGAAAAAGCATCTTTAAAGCACCACAGATTATATAACCATAATTTTAGCATATTTCAAGTGCATGCCTGTAAGTGTTCAGACACTGCAAGTGCTCCGCATTCAGCAAGCGCCCTCTTTATGTGCAAACCTGCGAAAATAACTGTTGAGAGGACTCTTTGAAGCAGGTGTGCGCTTAAACACAGTTAAATAAATTCTGATAATGGATCAAATCAGTAGACTATGATCTCCGTATGCTAATTTCTTTCAGTACTTCCAGATGGCTGGGTCTTGAAAACACTTCAGCATTCTGTTATGGTGATGAGTGATCATAATCAGCATTGAACGATAAACGACTTTACATTTTAAACACCTTTTACAAATTTCACCCAGGTACTCTGATCACATTAAGGTAAGAACACCCTGGAATGAATCTAATCATCACAGTTCTAGTGACACACATTTGTGCCAGACTGAAATGAGAGCCATTCATCCTTAAATATTGTTTATATAAATAAGTTGACAGAAAGAAATGTTTCTATACAGCAGCACACAGAAACGCACTAAATAATGTCTGTATCAACAGGTAACTGAAGATGATTCCCATTATGAACTCACATTAGCCTTGAGTAAAGCCTGCATCTTTAATGATTCACTTTTTTATTATTCTAATTTCTATTCCAAAGTGTCAGGCAGCTCCTGATGATTTCATGCTCTCAGATGTGCAGCCAACAAATACGGTTAAATTTTTTCCCAGTTCCTCCTCATGGTCACTCAAGAGGAGTTTTGATCCTCTCTCAAACCATACTACACTGTAAAACCCAACTTGTTTTAATTGAGGAAACCGGTTGCCTCAATTCAATTAAGTGTAGAAACCAATAGTTATGAGTGCTGTGAACTTATATCATTCATCACAAAGAATATTTCCTAAAATGCAATTAACCTCCACTCAATTATTTTTTATAACTGAAACTAAACTCTAACATCTTAATTTTATAACACTGACTCGTCACTACTAGATAGCAGATGCTAGCTATTAATCAGGCTAAAGCACACATGTGCTAATATAACAAGAGACTGCAAGTACCAATACTACTCGCCAAGTAATATAAAGGTAGTCTTAACATGCTCGACTTAAAGGGATGGTTCACCCAAAAATGAAAATTTGATGTTTATCTGCTTACCCCCAGGGCATCAAAGATGTAGGCGACTTTGTTTCTTCAGTAGAACACAAACAAAGATTTTTAACTAAAACCGTTGCAGTCTGTCAGTCTTATAATGGAAGTGGATGGGAATCATGGCTTTGAGAGTAAAAAAAAACAAAAAAAAAACACACAAACAAAACCAAATTTAAACCCTGCGGCTCGTGACGATACATTGATTTGTTTTGTTTTTTTTACCTCTGATGCACTGCAATGTCTGAACTGTACTGAGCGCGTCCTGGACAGCCGGCGCCTGATGCATCATCTTCTTCGTATTGCTTTACGGCGGATCGCAGACTTAGAAGTGCATTACCGCCACCTATCTCTCAAATGGACCACTGACACGCCTAATTGAGATTGTCAATGGTCCATTTGAGAGATAGGGGGCGGTAATGCACTTCTAAGTCTGCGATCCGCCGTAAAGCAAGAAAAAGAAGACGCGTCATGCGCTGACTGTCGAGGACGTGCTCAGGACAGTTTAGACATTGCAGTGCATCAGAGGTAAAAAAAAAACGATATAAACACGGTTCAGTTTCTTGCACAGACCGATCGTTTCGTGTCTTTACACGTCAATGTATCGTCACGAGCTGCAGGGTTTAATTTGATTTTGTTTGTGTATGTTTTTTTTTTTTACTCTCAAAGCCGTGATTCCCATCCACTTCCATTATAAGACAGACCGCAACGGTTTGAGTTAAAAATCTTTCGTTTGTGTTCTACTGAAGAAACAAAGTCACCTACATCTTGGATGCCCTGGGGGTAAGCAGATAAACATCACATTTTCATTTTTGGGTGAACTATCCCATTAACCAAAGGCTCTACGCAGAATGGTATTCACCCAAAACTCATAACATAACAGACATAAAACCCAACATAACAACACTAACAGATCTCCCCTTATATTAATCGTGTGCAAAAAACAACATTTCAACATTTACACTCCCATTTAATCTCAAGCAAAGCATGCTGGGAGCTATAAATCTGCTGTAATGTATTCCATTTGAGTTCTTCTCAATATAATCAGTTACGGAGTTCACATATCTATCAAGTGCAAAGAAGTTTCAGTAATATTTGAGTAAAATGAACTCATTTAAATTTAATAAACTTGACTGTTAGGTTTGCCATTTTTCTTAATCTGAAAGAGGCTGACAGTCCTAACACAAGTGATTGACAGCAAAGATCTGCAAATATGCAGATTAAAGATGTGATGGACAACTAGTTGTTGACTGCTCCTTTGTTCACAGCACGTATCAACCTCTTTCGATTCAATTCATTTATGAGCCCCTGAAATCTTTAGGGAGTCAGTTGGTTATAAAATGTGGTTGTGTAACTCTTTCCTATACAGACACCTCCTAAATATTCAACAATTAAGCTCAAATACCACTTTCTAACTAAATAACAGCCTAATCAGTGCACACTGCACAGTGTGATGACCTTTTGCGGCATTATTTCTTATCAAAGTAGTCATACAGGGTTAGTAATTAAGAGGTTTAATACTATTAAGTCAAATGTTTACAGACAGACAGACAGATAGTAAACAAACTTTGTGATTGCTCATTTGAATCTCCTAGCGATAGTTCTGAAACCAAAGATTAAAGTTGCACATTTGCCCATCTAAATTTTGTTCAATGTATAATCATAATGATCTGTATATTAAACATACTATGGACAAACAACATGGAGAACATTGCAAACACATACATAGATGCCTTACCTTTGTGCTAACGATACATAAACAGTCCATTCTACAGAGTGCGACCTCTCAGCATCTCATTCCAGCTGCTCTAATCCTGTCGCTAAAATATGCGAATACATGCATGAAAGCATTGGGCACGCGACAGGAACTTACTCTCAGTTGAGCAAACAACATACGCATCCACATACTCAAAGAAGTCAAGTCTGCATCACCTCATGTTTCCTTTCCGCGGCAGTGTGTCGGGGATGCTGAGGAGGAGGAGGACGCCTGCACTCATATTGACGCGCGTTCAGAGTTGATAGGAGCACCACAGGGAGACTGACCAGCATAATGTGCTCCCCTCACCTCTGAATGTGCGCACTCCAACAGCACGTCACTGTGTGGGTTAAAACGCCTCTGCCCTGCAGTTTCAACATCAACCAGTGGACTTTACGTTTTGCAACCAAAAAAAATTTGCTAAATGTTTGCAATGTTCCAACTTCGTAGACAGGGTCCTTAAAATTCACAATGACGGTGATAAGCAAACAACAAGACGTAAAAGCTGAACTGATTCATGTTATTAATCAAGTAAGCAGGGTTGTTTTTATCGTGTTATGCGGAGATATAATGTATCAGTGATTTTTTTCCCCAATTAAACATATTAACCCTTAAAAAAAAAATACTAAGTATACTAATACAGAGAGAGAGTCATATTTTGGTTCTGTCATATTATCAAGAAAGCTATAGTAAAATCCTAAAATGTATTACGCATGTTATTACATTAAACTCAGAAATATTTTTCTGATCATTAAATATTTTTCTAGACATGTTATGCCCAATTCCTGTTACTTACATGCTTTCAAAATCACAGTGGAGATACAGAAGTTTGAAATAAATAATAAAACACCACAAAGCTACATCCTCTATGCCAGTGGAGACATTCAAACACTCATCTGGTTCATCTGAGACTTCATAGAAATGAGTTTTATGCATTGTTAAAACACTTTCGATTCACAGCATGGCACATCACTTCCAATCCCAACAGAAGGAAAATCTACCCACTCTCTAGAATGTGAACAACAATTTAAATGAAAAATGCATGACCAACCCTTATCAGATTTAAATTAACATTATTAAATAAGATAACGCTTAATGTTCTGCATTTAGTGTCACAGAACTCCAATGTACTATTTTGGAGCAACACATTTAAATCAGTCAGAGGTTTAACACGTCACACACTCAGCATCATGAATTTTAATTACATCTTCAATTATCTTTCAAGCACAAGTTTAACAAGTACTGGATGTCCTGAATAGGTTTACCAGAGCTGAATCATTACCATGACTTCTGAAACTGACATTGATATGACAAAAGAGTGTCTCTGAATGATTTTATATAGAACCTCTGTATAAATATAGACACTAACTACAATTCAAGTTCTTTAGTTAAGCAATAAAACATTCACAATCATACGGTTTATCCAAATATCATTACAGCTCAAACAAAAAGTTAAAGGGGTCATATGATGTTGCTAAAAAGAACATTATTTTGTGTATTTGGTGTAATGAAATGTGTTTATGTGGTTTAAGGTTCAAAAAACACATTATTTTCCACATACTGTACATAATTGTTTCTCCTCTATGCCCCGCCTTTCTGAAACACGTCGATTTTTACAAAGCTCATCGGTCTGAAAAGCAAGGTGTGCTGTGATTGGCCAGCTATCCAGTGCGTTGTGATTGGCCGAATACCTCAAGCGTGTGACGGAAATGTTACGGCCCTTACCATACTGTGATGCCCTGTCCGGCCGCAGTGACCATTATAAACAAGGCATTTGTTGCATCCAGTGGGGACATAATTCGGATTATAATGACTTGTACTGTC
>NW_015505317.1:159243-162397 GCF_001515645.1 Sinocyclocheilus grahami | reverse complement strand
GCCTTCTTTCTTTGCGTGAACATTTGGGCGGCGTTATGCAAATCTCACATCGTGACGTAGACATGTGGGGGCGTGTTAGAACAAGCCGTTTTAGGTAGGCGTGGCTGACTCTTAACTTTTAAAAAGAACATCTCTTTGGATTTGAGACTTTAGTCTTTGCAACTTTACAGATCTTCTTTATGCACCAAGAGCTTGTAATACTCCAACGAGAAAGGAAAAATTTAAATCGCATCATAGGACCCCTTTAATGCTATGTAACTTACATTTTAAACAGTCACCTTGTCTATTTTTGATCTGACAATGCAAATAGTTCCTACATACCCAAAGTAGTGACCATTGCGTGCCTTTAAGCTACAGTTTAGTTTCAGAATTAATCTGTTTTAAGAATGAATCACTGCATGGAAATTAACTGCTTCCGCAAGAATAAAGACTGCACCAACAATTGTCATAAACACCAGCAATTACTCTAAAACCAATAATGGCATTCAAGAACCACATACGGCATACAGCAAATATGCACCTCTGAGAGGTATATACATCAATGTTCTGCTTACCTCTTTGCTTTGGGCATTGACACTGGGCACAGTTTCTGTTGGTCCAATGGTACTGGGAGGGCCAGTGAAATTCCATTCATTAACTGGAGGAAAAGGTTCCCTGGTTTTAAGGCTTGACGGCTCTATGGGCTTATCCTCATTATCCCGGAGGCTCACTTCATAAAATTCCTGGATATCTGAAAGAATTATGAGGTTACATAATGAAATGCATGTAATTAATAAGCCACCAACAGAACTATAATCCCTACAAATGTTTACAGAATCAAAGTCAGAATCAAAGATACAAACTTTTATGAAAATGCAGATTTCACATTATTTGCACTTTGATGCCTTACTAGAACAAATTTAAACCCATTTTGCAGGTACTCATTTACATGGCCATGTGTAAATAGATAATGAGATCCGTAAAAACATGAGCAAGTGTAAATACATTAATGATGTTTAACCTCAAAATTACAACCTGTATACGGCTTGAAGTCCTAACATTGCAAGACCGGAATTTGTTGTAGCCTGACTCCTATCTTACGTAACAATGATAAAATTACTGATAAAATAAGTACTAGTGCAGCCAGAGTTCATTTAGGTGTAGATTTCAGATAAGCCAAGCCCAAATTGAATTCAGACAGCATCAGTCTTACTCTTTCGCTATCAATCACTACAATGAGTCAGTGGCGTCATACTCGTTTTGTGTGTGTGTGTCTGGATCTAATAATTTATTCAGAAATACATTAAACACATACAAATGATGACTTGAATACATGTGCTCCTTTTTAAATTACAGTTCAGTTGTATATTGTTCATGAGTCATCAAGTCAAAAAGTCTAGCTAGTGTATCAGTAAAAGTTTAGTGGTGGTAACCAGATGGCTGCTGGTTGGTGCAACGGACCACTTGAGAAAGGCATGTTGCTCTGGGGTGATTGTCCTTACAAATACAATACAATACACTTTTTACAAGTTGTTTTGGATAAATGCATCATGGATAAACAGTTATAGACTACTGCTACTAAATTTTACACCAAAAATAATGACTGCACCAAGAAGGAGTCATCTATTGACCATTACACTTTCTTCAATACGACATTACAAAATTTTATTGAAAAAGCAAATTGCATTCATGTTTACATTTTCTAAAAGTATTGCACACCATGTCTACCCACACATAGCAGCAAACATGTATGGAACATACTGAGGATTTCTGTGTGCAGTGGAGTGAGATTCTGATTAAATCATGTTTAAAAACAAATTTTCAGAGATACCGCTGTCTCCATAAATGTTTTCAGTCAGATGGACAAATAATAACACCATGAAGCATGAATACTCTTTATGGTTGTAAACAGCACTTCCATGGATTCATGAAGAGTCCAGGCCAAACTAAACGATGGGAGTTTAAATCGTGGAAAAATAATGGTAGGGATGCGCTGAGTTGTAACCGTCTGTGCACAGCAAAACATTAACTGAATAGAGCAATGATGCATTTCAAATGCCTCTTAATTAAGTACTAAAAGACTTTAGTAAGTATGCACAACGGTGCTTTGATTTGTCCAGTGGGGGATATAAGGATGTTCTAAATTACAATAGGGTAGGCCATACTACACTCTAAAAATCTGTTAAAATGTGGCACAATGTACTGTATTATTATGATCCATATTGATTTTTTACAAGTGTTTTATCTGTATTTTGAATTTTGCACTGCATTGCATTGTGTTTTAGTTAACGGAAATGTCTGTAATATTGATGGATAAAGTCCTGGCAGAAAATTACCAGTACATTTTCCATTTTTAACAGTATAGACAGTTTACAACAGTCACAGATTCATTACAAAATCTATTTTTTCAAAAATATCACACCACAACCTTTTTTGAAGATGCCCACTAATGTAAGTGCAAAGAGCAGCCAGTATAAAACAAATATACAAAAACATTTCAAGTTCTTTTTATAGCTATTTCTGGATATGTTCTGTTGGCCTTTTTTAACAGTAAAAAGCTTATCACCACCACTTTCCTCTTCCTCTTCTTGATCTTAATTGCATATCCATTTTTAACAGTATAGACAGTTTACAACAGTCACAGATTCATTACAAAATCTATTTTTTCAAAAATATCACACCACAACCTTTTTTGAAGATGCCCACTAATGTAAGTGCAAAGAGCAGCCAGTATAAAACAAATATACAAAAACATTTCAAGTTCTTTTTATAGCTATTTCTGGATATGTTCTGTTGGCCTTTTTTAACAGTAAAAAGCTTATCACCACCACTTTCCTCTTCCATTTGATCTTAATTGCATAAACTCCCAAAAGAGCCTGCTTAAAAGAGAAACTCAAAGGATTTTCCCAAATTGACAAATTTACTTGAAATTACTGCACATATAACACTATTTGGACTACATTCCCAGCAAATACAAGCCCAGGGAAGCCAAGCCTAGGGAAAAATAGGTCAAATAGATTAAATATTTTACAACCAAGCATTAAAAAAAAACGAACAGAACTTTCCATTCCTAAAACTTTTCAACTTTTTATATTTTAAGTGTCTTTTAGGAGAAAAACTAAATATTTAAATTGCAATGTGCAAACACTTTATTTGCAGTAGAATAAAGGGGGGG
>NW_015505317.1:123154-158591 GCF_001515645.1 Sinocyclocheilus grahami | reverse complement strand
GGTCAGGGGGGGGCGGGGGGACTGCTGTGATACATCATTGAAAATGTCAAACTTGTCAAAAGATAAAGTCAAACCTGTTCCACGATCTTAGCACAACAAGACAAGTGTTAAGAAACTTCCTTGAGGAAAACATGTTTGTTCTAGCAGCAACTTACCTATGAGGGACTGAAAGAGTGTACTCTGAAATATATTTATGACTCTCTCAATTGAATGTCTGAGATGAGGGTCTCCAGTCTGACTGAGTTTCGCTCGGTATTCCTCCAGAAGCTGCAGTGCCCTCTGAGCATCTGAAAAACACATTATAAAAACCCTGCTGAGAAACACTGGCCAAACATAAAGTAAAAATATATTTTAAAATATATTCAGAATACATTTTGTCCCATAACTTATAACTTATATATTAAAATACTGGCTACACAGCATTTTAAATATGCACCTTTTAAAGAAACCTTACCTTTCTTTCTCACTGGCATGATCAAGACTCAAAGATTCAAAGTCCCACAACTGTTAAAGGGCGACTGCTGTAAACCATTGGAATGAATGACTGATCACTTTCACTTTCACTCGCGTCCCTTCGATTTCGTTGTGATCAACAATCACCGGTGATCGCTGACCGGGTCAGACTGACATGTGAAAGCTCGATATCAACAATCCTCCAATCCAATAAAACTGTTAGTGACCGCTTCACTCATAACCCTGTCAAGATGCGGCAGGACCCCCGTGGACACTTTCAAACAACTCTCAACTCTGACCAACTTTATGCAGAACGAATGAATGGAGTAAATCAGCAGATCGCATAACAAAGATTTGGAAAAACGGTTTCCGATCTGTTGCAAAGGAAGTGGTAGAATAGGCAGAAGTACTAATAATCCCTGCTGAAGTGCAGGTAAAGTTCACACGCAGACGGTTCCCGTTCATACATCTCTCCCGTTCCCCCCTCACTGGCGTCTCGGATCCGCACACGTCCGGAATCCAAACTTCTTCAGCGCACCACTTCCTCTTTCTTCTAGTGTGCCCGAAATTCCCAAACTTTCCTGCAAAATGGCGACCTTGATATGCAAGCAGATCACATGATCTACTGATCTACTGCCTTCCCTCTGCGCTCAGGTTTCTTCACTCAGCTGCTGCGAGAAAGCAGCCGGTGAGAGAGCTCTTTATTAAGTTTATCCTCACTTTAAGTAATGAAATCTGGAAAAATTATATAAGAACCATAGAACACCAATCTTGTTCAGTGTATATGAGCTTACTGTGCAAGTACAGCAGAATATAGGCCTATATGTTTGTTGTTTAAATTTGTTTTAAACCAACAAAGCAATTTTTATCTATATGGAGCATATAGGCCTATGTCTTTATTTATCTGTCGGTAGATGTACCATCTCATGACATCTGATCAAGACTCATAATCCATCAGCCTGCTTATGCTGATGAAATGGCTGCGATTGAGGTTTATAGTCTCTTGAACGGCCAGCTGGAATGATCAAAATCCTGCTTTACTTACTGATTGTCATTGGTACTATCACTCAGAAGTATAAAAATGAAAGACGACTTAAGTCATTTTATTACACATCACTAAGTTCCATTTTTATGATTTGAGTGGAGTTCCAAGAGAATAATTCCTGCTATTTCGTAAATAAATGGCTACTGGACATTGTACAACTTTTTAATTTCTGGTTTTTCATTTTCATTGAAAGAGAGACAATATATGCCATAACTGATCGATTTTAAATTAATTTTAAAGTGATTTGATATGAATAACTTTATAGAACTAAATATTAATATAGGGACCCCAGAATAATAGGCCTACAGTATTTGAATAATATGTTCACATGTGCCTGCTTCAATGGAAAAACTGCACCGGTCACACATTATATGCATTCATTCACCACTATTTAATGTTTTGTGAAATTAATTAACATATCTTTTAATTGTTTATTTTTGTACGGGTTTTTTTTTCAGATTGAGGCAACTTGTTATATTTGCATTGTGGCATCCAATCAAAGGCATACTGTTACCAGCAAAGACAAAGTCTGGCTAAGACTGGCTTTTGTTAGTTGTTTTGATGTATGAAATGGCTTTTGTCAATTGACTCTTGTGAAGGGTGGATGTCGAGTCACAGGGTGCTGTCACATTGCCACAGCTTGGGTGGGGTGAAGTCTGTCACTCACAAAAAAAAACAGCGGTGTCTTTTTAAACGCCCATTCGAGTCAGTGGTTATTTTCCAGAGCATTTCAGACACAAATAAACTATGCTATGAATGACTGTACGAGCAGAAAATATTCACAGATTTACAATGATCCACTGAAGAAATATGTGTGCAAATTGAAAGCCAACTGAATACAAGTGTTGGGGAAAGTTACTTTTAAAAGTAATGCATTACAATATTGGTTTACTCCATAAAAAAGTAACTAATTACGTTACTTAGTTACTTTTTATGGAAAGTAATGTGTTACGTTACTTTTGCGTTACTTTTTAAATCTGGACAGGGCTTGCTTGTTTGTTTTTAAAATAAAAAAGTAATATTTTTGGCAAATATAAAAGCCTTTTCACACCAAAAGTGAAATGAATAAGCCTCAGGCTGAAGGGAAAGTAAATTTACGTCCGTACAATGCAGAAGAAGACATTTCAACACACTTCAGCAATAAAAAAGACACACAAATGTTTGTCTAGAGTGATTTTTGCTTATTAGTATGTTTGAACTGGATCATGGAAGGTCAGAAGCAAAGACATTGGTTAATAGAATGGGATTAAATACATAAAGGATATTTGTGTTGTTTAACATGTAATTATTGCAGATTTGCGTCATATTCTGAGTTGCATTATTTTTATTCATTTTGAGGAATACTGAATGAGTTTTTTGTGTGTGTGTGTGTGAGTGAGATGAATTAATGCATATTCATCTTTATTTTGGAACTACAGTAACATTTTCTGATTTCTCTCAACATGGGGACAGGAGAGCTGTCAATCAATCAATTGGGGAAAAAAAGTAACTTGCGTTACTTATTTGAAAAAAGTAACTCAGATATTCTCTTGTAAATTAAAAAGTAATGCCTTACTAGTTACTTGAAAAAAGTAATTTGATTACGTAACTCACGTTACTTGTAATGCGTTACCCCCAACACTGCTGAATACTATGTCTGAGGATTATTTCCACAGTTCACACCGCCCACACAATTCAACAAGCCTTGACTTGTTGTAATGTCTTGTTATGACTATAATAAATGTATTCTTAGTATACATATTCTAATATACTGTTTCTTAGAACCTGATTCCCATAGCATTGCTAATGACCCAGACTGTATAACGGCCATACACGTGAAATAACATTTTTCATTAATTTGATATTATTAAGCATGTAGATTTACACTTTCAATTTCTTAATGATTTATGGACAGTTACTTCTTGATTTTCAGCTGCTTTTAATAAATAAAGCTTTCATCCTTCGCTGACTATGTATAATTACAGTTGCACACACCCTCTGCTTTCTTTGGAGGCATGTTAAGTGAAGAGCTTTGACATGGAATGCATGGCTGTAACCGGACCTGAGCACTTGCAACCCTTCATTTTGAAGCAGGGTGCTTTACATCACATGGATTGTCTCATAATAAAGAGCACTTTAAAACACTATTGGAATATACATCAAGGGTATGCATATGATTCATACATAGATCCAGAACATACATTTCAGACTACAGACCACCCACAGTCTGTTCACTGATCTCCAAACACATATTGCAAACAAAAAATGGCAAGAGTTGGCTGATACTGCAAGATTTAATCTGATTGGCTGGTGCTACACAACTTCTGGGATTAGTTCAACTGGAAACAAGGTTTGATGCAATAAGCGCTTTTGAGGAATAGCTCATTTCTGGATTTGGTATTCTGAGTTTCACTAAGTAAACTACTTAGTAAAGTGTATATTCCAGAACAGATATTCAATTTTGTTTTTGAGTATGTCTGTGAAACAATCTGGATGTATCACTTTTAGACGGACAGAATTGCTGAATCCAAATGACAAAATTTGCTCTTATTTTATTATGGGGTGCGGGTTTCTGTACAGCTGGACCAACACTGCCATGCAATAGTTGTCTATAACCAGTCTGTTATTTTATATATCATGACATCAGATGAATCCGCACCGTGATTGGTCGTTTTTCATGTCGGTCAGACGAACTGTTTCTGTAGGTGGTTCTCAACCCAGACTTTATACTTTATACTGATAGATAGTCAAAAGTCTGGCTATGTGAGATTAGAAGCCGCTAACTTAAGAATGCCTTTTAACATACATTTTCTATGTAATAGCACATCAACAAGGGGAGTGTGTGACAAAGTTAACCATAACAGTGCTACTGTATATGGCACTAGATCTTGGATTTGAAGGCTAATACAATTTATAGTCCCTCATATAAGCCATAATATATATATATATATTTTACTGTAAATATGTTTATTGACAGAAACTGGGAGTATTAATGTATTAAATTAACCACAATTATTTTTGTGATTCCAGATGTTTCAAGAACAGTATGTTTTTTAATAAAACAATAGTTGTGGTGGAAAATAAAAAGCGTAAAAGGAAAATAAATATTCAGTTTATGCCATGATTGTGTGTGTGATTTTTTAAAAAGCAGTTTAAGTTAGATTATTTGAATAAAACTTCATTTAAATAATTTTAAGTTGTCCTGCAGTCTCCTCAGAACTTTGCTTTTTGGGCCCAGACCCCTGATTGAGAACCACTGTTATAAAGTAAACAGCAATTATCATATGTGACTGTCTCATTGAATTGTATAGGCAGGCTAAAATGATTCTTGGCACCCTGGAAGCAATTAATCACACAACACTAATGATCCCAGTCAAAGAATGCTAAGAGATTATTGTCAGCTCATTTCTCATCTCACCTTGCACTGGCAAATTGTTAACAGCTACAATAGTGTCATATCTGGCACTTTCAGATTTTCTGCTCTCTGAATACATCTGATGTGATTTTTACAAACCATCACCCTGATGGTTATTATCAGATAAATTTTTAAATGGGCTTCATATTATAATAAATGCATGATTTGTTTCATTAGATTAATAGTTTCTATTGTATCAGTTCATGGACTTTCACATTCATGGTGTCTGTTTAATGCCAATTTTAGACATTCTTTTGAAAATGCATGACTTTTTCACTATGTCAAACAATGACTAGTAGCACTGCCTTTTTCCATTTAGTGGAATCCTTTGTGCTTTCTAGCATGGTGGTATGTCTGAATATGGCAAGGTTTGAATGCTTCATAGCAGACTCAGGAATAACAATAATAAAGTAATATGCATAACAATTGTGTTTCATTTTCTTAAGCAGTGGTATTGCATCACTCAGAGTAGATCTCATTAGTGAGAAAGCAGAGATCCAGCAGTTAAGCTGCAGATCAGCAGCACTGACAAACTGTCTCATAGAAGCACATATCATGTCTGCACCTGTTATGGGTTTTCATTATTAGAAATGAATGAATAACACTGAACAAAAGTCATTTGGTTTTAGTGACGACGTGGATTCGCGAAAGGTAGAACAAACTGTGTGAAGCATATAGTGTAGCATTACATGAAACAGAAGCTCAGGTGGACACTTTCATGAGATAATAAAAGCTGGTAAGATGTAAATCAAGTTATAATACACAGTATTACACGATCTGTTTTGGATATATTTATGAAAGTGTATTCTATTTATATAAATACTCTATATTGTAATAGGTTTGATCATTCGTTGTGCAAGGGTCTCTTTTGTTTTTCATTGATTTATAAAATCTAATAACTATATATAATTATAATTTAATTACCCCGTCAAAAAAACACACGTGGATGCATTAAGACAATGCAATATATGGAGTCAATATCCATTCATCCATTCGCTTGTTTGCTTGGCTGCAGGAGCCTGGGAGAAAATGTTGAGTTGTTAATTAATGTGTGTACTGACACCATGTGGATACATGCAGTTCTTTGCCTGTTATTTATGGTAGGCCTACAGTACATATGAAGGTGAGATTTGTTCCAAAACTCTAAAGTTTGTCATATTAGTGTTACATATGTTGCTTTAATGTTATGTCATGCCATGTAAGGAACATGAAGCAACGTTATGGTTGTGCTGTTGTGTATCAGTTGGTCAGAAGTCAATCAGTATGAATTATAAACCAAGTTGTTACAAAGCTGTATGAATGCCTTTCTTCTGTTGAATGCGAAATAAGATATTTTGAAGAATGTGGGTAATCAAACAGTTGAGGGTCACCACTGACTCCAACAGTATGGGGAAAATACTATGGAAGCAACAAATATGGGACAAACAAATGTTTGGCAAAAAGAAATCTTTAAATTCTTAAAATGAACTTCTTTTGTGTTTAGCAGAAAATAAAGAAATTCATACAGCTCTGGAAAAACTAGATGGGTGAGTAGAATTTACATTTTTTGGTGAACTATCCTGTTAAATATCTTATAAAAAATTCTAAAAGTATGTTTAAAAGGGAAAAATCAATTTCGAAGAATTGGGTAAATTCCAAATTTATTTAGTTATAAATTATATATCTTATATGAAATTCCTGCATTTCACTCCAGCTGATGGATTAAATGCTGATTGGATTTAGTAAATAATCAAACACCCTTAAAGGGATAGTCCAGTTGCAGGTAGCCATTGACTTCCATAGTATGGGGAAAAAATACTATGCAAGTCAATGGTTACCAGCAGCTGTTTGGTTACCAACATTGTTCAGAATATTTTCTTGTGGGTTAATAAGAAGAAAGAAACTCATAAAGGTTTGGAACAGCCTGAGGGTGAGGAAATGATGCCAGAATTTTTTTTGTGTGACTGCAGGTGATGACATCTCATAGAAACTCAGTGTGATCAGTGTAGCAACAATTAACGTCCACTAGATGGCGATAATAGCCTTTAATTGTAAGCAGCACAACAACAAATCATCAAAGTGCCTCCTAAAGTGATGCCTTATAATTGTTTGTTTAAATTATTGCTGAAAACCAATTGATACAACTTAAATACAGGTACATTGTGAAATGATTTATTATTATTAAGTTAGTGTCAAAAAAAAAAGTTGTCCCCCTTTGTGACAAGTAGGCCTACATACCACACAACGTTACATTGTGTGTCTTATATGTACAAAATGTTCAGTAAATATTATTCCTGAGAAATAACAGGAAAAACAATCCCATCCTGAAAAAAAAATCAGGAATAAACGTAACATTTATTCAAAGTCTCACCTGCATAATTTTAATTTGATCTGTCTTAACAGACGAGGTCATATATTCAGCTCATATATCATAGTCATATATCACATGTTTTAAAGGTTTTTTACTTTTATTAAAAGCGTTGGCATATATAAATATGTAATTAATATATAACAATCTATTAATGCATATCATTTTTGGCATAAAAAATTAAATAAAGAGTAAGCAAGGGAATTTAAAACTCAAAATAGGATGTATACAACTATACTATCTACACTATTAGTGAAACAGAATTACACCCTCCCTAGTACATCTGTATATGTGTCTAAATGACAATTAATTGTTAAAGTGCAATCTGAATGACTGAATCTCCATCTTTAATTAAGGCTTGCCTGTGATTCCTAAATAAAGTTCTCACACATTTGCCATGGCTATAAATTGCTATATAAAAGCTAACATTTAAATTGGTTCTCATTGCTGATGACAAAAATATAAAACAGGTTTTTGAAAACACCACAAGGTGGCATGAGAGACTTCAAAGCAGTTTCTACCCACAGCCTCTGGTGTGATTCTTGCTCTGTTTATCCAGAAGCAGCCAGATCACTAACTGGACTGAGAAATTCACACAAAGAGAAAGACACAGAGCTGACACACTCACTCTCACTATTGTTCTTCCACGGATTCCTGAAACAGAGAGGTGAAAATGACTGACCAATACAAATTTGCACCATGCCAATATTATGAAATCCCAGGATGCCTACGCTTGGCCTTGGGATGATGCATTGCATGAATGGAATAAGGAAGGAGGCAACAAAGATTTAGAGCAGCACTTGAATAGAGGCAGTTCTGTCCAACATGGATTCTACTGGACTAGAGACTCTTGGATTTTCACAATCACCAAGCAACAGAGGGACTTACTAATGTCTTATTGAGAAGATATGTGAGTGATGTCAATGTTGCATTTAAATGATTAAATATAATGTAATCAATATGATAAACAAATTGTATGTTACATTAAAAGCCTACAGTGTAGCAAGGTTTTTAGAATTAATTTTAGTAATAAATTTAAATGCTTAATTATGCTATAATTATACTTTAATTATACTGACAGACGTATTTACAGGACGTGAAGAGTAGGAAGAACAGTGATAAAATCTTTCTAACAAGATTCCCACTAGTGAAACATCTAATGATAAGCCGATTTAAAGCCTTGTTAGCACGAAGATTTACATTTTTAAAGCTGCAGTGCTGTTAATCCTTACTGTTACAAAACTGCACGGGGACTCAAAGGCTGAAATGTGTTCATGCGGTTTAAGGTTCAAAACACATTATTTTACACATACTGTACATTATTGTTTCTCCTCTATGCCCCGCCTTTCTGAAACGCGTCGATTTTTATAAAGCTCATCGGTCTGAAAAGCAAGGTGTGCTGTGATTGGCCAGCTATCCAGTGCGTTGTGATTGACCGAATACCTCAAGCGTGTGACGGAAATGTTATGCCCCTTACCATACTGTGATGCCCTGTGCTGTCTGGCCGGAGCGTAACATAAAACCATGTCTGCATTTGTGATCGGAGAAATGACAAACAACAAGTGCTACTCTACACTGCCCAAAAAACTTGCGTTTGAATCATCAGTGGTAAATTCTTTAAATATAAAAAAAAACGTACTTACAGTCTGTGAGTCAGAACTGCTGGCATTGTAGTCTACTCTACCAGGATCAGGTAACAGTCATCCATAAAATGCGCTGGACACATCTGAATATTTGGGTTAAACTGTTCTGGAACAGTGTTGTAAATACAACTTAACCACTGATTTCTAGTCGTGTCCTCTTTTGGAAAACCAAACAAAGTAGTTTCGCTTTCACAACGAAACAGCCTCACACACCACGGCCTAGAGTGAGCGGAGGCCTGCTTGAGTGAGCAGAGGCGGGCGGGCTTGAGAACGGCATGGCCGGCGGATTCGACGATGGAGCGTCCGGCGGGCTTGCGGCAACCACATGTGACGACCCTGGGCTGGACTCCGCTTCGTCCACAGTGAAAGCCGGTTTGGCAATCGACTATTTCGTCAGCGACCAGCACGGATCAGCTCCAGGCATGACGAAGCAGATATTGTCCTCTTTTGGAAGACCAACCAAAGTAGTTTCGCTTTCACAACGAAACACACAGTGCCTTCACAACATGGCGGCAGTGGCAACAGTACTACAGCGAGAATAAAAGTTACGCCTTCTTTCTTTGCCTGAACATTTGGGCGGCGTTATGCAAATCTTCCCACATCATGACGCAGACGTGGGGGCGTGTTAGAACGAGCCGTTTTAGGTAGGCGTGGTTGACTCTGAACTTTTATAAAGAATATCTCTTTGGATTTGAGACTTTAGTCTTTGCAACTTTACAGATCTTCTTTATGCAACAAGAGCTCGTAACACTCCAAAGAGAAAGGAAAAATTGAAATCGCATCATATGACCCCTTTAATCCAGAGAAACATACAGAATATCAACAACCAGGAGAACAAGACCAGGGGCCCGTTCTTCGTACGTCGCTTATTACATCCGAGATGATTTGAAAGATTCCAGATCTTTTAATCCTGATAACTGATCTCTGGCTAATGTGGTTCTTCAAACAAATTTGCGTATTAGATTAAAATATCTGGATTAAATTGTCTAGGATTACTGCGCGTTCTCGTGTTCCTCGAAAAGGGCAGATGTATCGATACTCGAAACCACGATCAGCAATTGGCTGGCAGCAAGAGAGCAACCTAATGACATCCTATCATTAAAAAAAGACACCTAACGAAAAACTTGACAAATTTCTGAACCTTTATAAGGAAACAGCCAAGCGAACAAAACTACATGAATGGTATAATAGAAAAATTAAATGTGCACCGTTTTTATTTTATTTTTTTTTTACATGATTCCCAATTATTTATATTCATCCTTTCTAGTATTTGTAAAGGCTTTACATTTTTATTTCAATGTAGTAATTAACAATTCATTTAATTTTATATTTGAACAGATTTGTTACGTGACAGCATTAATTAAAGTTTCTTAAGGGTCAAGATCATTATCTGCATCTCCTGCGCTCCATCAAGCAACTTGATAGCTTAATAGCTGTCAGCACTCAAATTAATGCTATATTATCTGTATAGCATGTGTGTAAGACTCCAATACAATTATGAAGTGATTATTTTATGATGAATAAATCTTTCAGTGAGTAAAACTGGCTGTGTCTATAGTATTGAAGACTACACAACATTATCATATTATCTTTAAATTAATTTTTAAATGATTATTATTTTAAATTATTGACCCTGGATTAGTAGGGTACTCTTGTAATAAAGTCGCAGTGGTAGCGGAGAGATTTAAAGTATCAATTCTGCTTAAAAAGATGCCATCTAATCCTGTTTACATGAAATAAGCCTGTTCCCGAGCAGGTTTAAGTTTACGGACCTGTTGCTATGACAGCAACTCCGGGATAAGCTTCGAAGAACCAAACAATCCAAGATCACGCCAAATCATCAGCAATCAAATCCAGCTAACTGAGTTAATGACGTACGAAGAACGGGCCCCAGAACCAGGATAAAAGTCTAGAACTGACGCATACAAGACTTGAACCAGGCTTATAGGGTGAGCAGGCAGGGTTAAGGAGACACAGGTGCAAACAATGAGTGCTGATGAGTCTGGGCAAAGGATTATGGGAAATGAAGTCCAACACTGAGTGACAGAGGTATGGGATGGAGTGCCCTCTGGTGGTTATCAAGGGCACCCCAGCTGGTGATCGTGATACTCTAACTGTAATCATACTTTTATTATGTAATCATACTAAACGATTTTTTTAAGTGATGCTCTCTAGAATGCTATTAATGATTCCTTTTATTTAATTACCAGGCAAATGATTCTGTGCTACCTGTCACAGGCCCTTGATATCTGCTTGTGGACATATATTGCATGTGCAAATGGTGGAATTCATTTAGACATTCTGAACTCTATTGATCTCTGTACTCCATTGAACACATTCAACAATGACCTGCATGCAAAATCAATGTGCTTCAAATGTGTGCTCACAATTCATTTAATTTTATATTTGAACAGATTTGTTACGTGACAGCATTAATTAAAGTTTCTTAAGGGTCAAGATCATTATCTGCATCTCCTGCGCTCCATCAAGCAACTTGATAGCTTAATAGCTGTCAGCACTCAAATTAATGCTATATTATCTGTATAGCATGTGTGTAAGACTCCAATACAATTATGAAGTGATTATTTTATGATGAATAAATCTTTCAGTGAGTAAAACTGGCTGTGTCTATAGTATTGAAGACTACACAACATTATCATATTATCTTTAAATTAATTTTTAAATGATTATTATTTTAAATTATTGACCCTGGATTAGTAGGGTACTCTTGTAATAAAGTCGCAGTGGTAGCGGAGAGATTTAAAGTATCAATTCTGCTTAAAAAGATGCCATCTAATCCTGTTTACATGAAATAAGCCTGTTCCCGAGCAGGTTTAAGTTTACGGACCTGTTGCTATGACAGCAACTCCGGGATAAGCTTCGAAGAACCAAACAATCCAAGATCACGCCAAATCATCAGCAATCAAATCCAGCTAACTGAGTTAATGACGTACGAAGAACGGGCCCCAGAACCAGGATAAAAGTCTAGAACTGACGCATACAAGACTTGAACCAGGCTTATAGGGTGAGCAGGCAGGGTTAAGGAGACACAGGTGCAAACAATGAGTGCTGATGAGTCTGGGCAAAGGATTATGGGAAATGAAGTCCAACACTGAGTGACAGAGGTATGGGATGGAGTGCCCTCTGGTGGTTATCAAGGGCACCCCAGCTGGTGATCGTGATACTCTAACTGTAATCATACTTTTATTATGTAATCATACTAAACGATTTTTTTAAGTGATGCTCTCTAGAATGCTATTAATGATTCCTTTTATTTAATTACCAGGCAAATGATTCTGTGCTACCTGTCACAGGCCCTTGATATCTGCTTGTGGACATATATTGCATGTGCAAATGGTGGAATTCATTTAGACATTCTGAACTCTATTGATCTCTGTACTCCATTGAACACATTCAACAATGACCTGCATGCAAAATCAATGTGCTTCAAATGTGTGCTCACACAAAAACTGTGGTTAACACATCTGCTATTCTTGGTTTAGATACTGTCTGATAGTTACACCTAATAATAAACAACACTGACAAATCATACACAAGACTGCCATTTATTAAGACATTACGCAAGACAAATATACATTCAGAATCATTAGCCAGCAAAATCATGTAGACATGATGAGCCTTTGGTGGTTCTCATGAGAGCCCATGTGTGTCCTGTCTTTTTTAAATTAAAATCCAGTTCGTTTTATCATTAGAGTGACACCCTTATGCCCTGACCTCATTAAAGTTCATGAAAAAGCCCTTTGAACCAGCAGAAACTTGACCACATATAATGCAGCATTTACTTTTGGCCCACTTCCCTCAGACAGACTTGCTTTTTCTCCCTTCGTAGTAAAAAATGTAGACACCTCTAGCTATACACAGTTCAAGCATAATAATTAGCTGAGCTTGTGCTGAGTTGAATGAATGAGATCATTTGTTTAAACAGTTTCATTTAGTCTACTTGTTCGCTTCTTTTCTTTTCAAAGATGCTGTCATCAAGCATTTTTAAGAGAGTTCATTAGGCAAGTGTCATCTTGTATGCTGCTAAAATGTGGTCATGGCATCTTTCTCACCACATTGTATACAGAGGGTCCACTTTTTTGCAGGTTATTGCTTGTTGGAAATGAATCATTCATAGACCACAGAAGAAAAAAAAAGGATTCTGGAATTGATCCATCTTCCTTAGATCTCCATGATCTCCTAGATGGATCCATTTCACTTATGCTCCCTCATTCTAATTCCACTCTAGAAGTTTCCAAACTACTCATCTCAGCCTTGATCTTTTACTTTCTTCATATGTGCTTGTTTCCCTGTGTTGTTGAAAGCATGATGGCCCAGAACTCTGTCTGTCTGTTGTTTCCTCTGGCGGCGTGTCCACCTACTTGTGGCACTGATACTTTCACTCCCTACTTCCCACAAGATTTTGATTGGCTGCTAACTCATTAAAAACGGCTTGTTTTGAAGTAATTTAGCACACACCCATGTCTTAGGTAAACAGACAGAATGGTGTTTTTCCTATACATAATATGACCAAATGAACACACAATATGCAGTCTGATGCCAGATCAAGGCTTGAATGGCCAGTGAGTCAGCGTGTCTATAAAGCAGGTCACATATCAATTCTTCTTTTAGAGTTTGTATCTGGTGCTCATGATTGTTGGTTGTACCTCTGCCAACAGTCAAAGACCTGACAGCAGTCGTGCAACATCAACTCGTCCCTATAGTGCTCCTTTCTGAAAGTTTAAAGCCACCAAAACTGAAACACTTTCACTCTTTCTAGTTCTGTTTTGGTTTTGTGCACATTTTCCAATATGTGATGTTTTTGTCTGTTAGGCTACATGAATGCAATAAATGAAATACTTTTGTAATCTTTAAAATGTCTGTAGTTTAAACTGAAATGTTTAAAAAATTTTACGATACAATCAGATCACTTTTTGAAATGGTCTGTTAAAATGACTATATTCAGCCAGTAGCTAAAAATAGCTTCCAATGTTTAAACTTCAAAGTTCAGTATCATAAGTGCTACATCAAACACTAACGTAGTTGACTTACAAATTTGCCTTCTTACAAAAGAAATGTGTTCATGTAATGTACATGAATTATCTTGATCACGTTCCTAATAAACTTTTTATGCACACACACACAGACATATACATACAAACTCAGTATATATAAACATGAGCGATGTGGCCTAAAAATGTGAAATGAAAGAATTCACACAGTCAATTTTATTTAACGCAATATAATTTATACCAGATCTTGGAGTCTTAAAGGCCTGAATAATTTACATTGATGTACATTTAATTTCGACAGGCTGATGAAAAACATGAACTGCATCTGAAGATAATGCTGGTTCAATTATTCTTGCCCATACAGCTCCAACATTAAAAAAAACTCATGAAAAGTCATAAAAGGAAAAAAAAAAGAAAGAAAAAAATTTAAGAACTCACAAAATAAATTTCGGTTTATTGTAGCACAACAAATTTCACACATACATCAAACAGGCCACAAATAGATAGCAATTTCATAGACAAGAAAGAAAAGAAAAGAAAAATCTTTTCTTTTGGCCTTGTCCTCTCATACAATCCAACTACGTATTATACAACTGATGTACATACACAAAGTTACTGGAATGCTTTGAATTTATGTTTTTCTGCAATTTTTCATTTCTTTTTTGATTAGTTTTTTTTTTACAAGTTTCCTTTGAGATAACATGACATGGTCCAACCACAAGTAAAATCTATTTCATAGAGAAGCATAAACTTCAAAGCACCGTTTGGTAACCAGAGATCACTGTCAAAAATGGCTGACCTCCTAACAATATGTACAAAAATATAAAATGTAAATAAAAATACAAACAAATTTTTCCTTTTAAAGTATTTTGTAAGAAGGTAGAGCTTTGAAGTCTTGGTTGTTTCTACAAAATCTGCAGTTAGGTGTGTGCACACGGATGGTGGACTCTACTTGATGATGACCATGTTTTTCCTCCCCCAGTGGACAAGGAGGGATGAGAAGACTTCCAACAAAGTAGCTTCTTACACATCAGTCTTTTGCTTCTTGGTTTCAACATCATCCTAAAAAATGTGGCCAAGCAGAGTTAAAACACTGCAGTTCATAAAGTCAGATTATACACGCATCTAAGGATTCCACTGATATAGTGGAAATTACCTCATCATCATCATCATCATCATCCTCAGCTGCTCGTTTTGCTGTGCCACCCTCAGCCTCATCATCTTCATCATCATTATCACCTATAATATAGTTATTAATTCTTAGTAATGCATCTTTGTTTATATGCCTTAGTCATACCTGTCAACATTCGGGTACCAAAATATGGGCGGAGGGGCAATTATATTCATTTAGTAACATAAATATATCTTAGTGTAGGCTATATCTTTAGAGTTTTATAATTCATTATCTTCTTGTCGATCCACCAGTTCACTCATTGAAAGATGCAAATTCATTCTCTAGCAGCAAGTGGCGCCTTTCGTCAGGAATATAGCCGTTTCCCCCGTAACCGCAGTAAACAAAGCAGCGCAGCACCTGACTTTGAAACTTGCAGAATCAATTAAATAGCCTTTTGAAGTGTAAGCTACAGTATATCTCATTATACATGTAAATATGCATTTACATGTATATTTAGTTTTTTTTCACTGGAGCGCCACCTGAGTCTTCTCCTCCCATTTCTACCAGTGATCACTGTTTCCTTCCCGCAGTACTACCTGCGCACACATCAATAGCATCACTGTTGTAGGCTTCCAAGTTGAGGGGACAAATGGGTTGGAATGTGTATGCGTCGATCGTGTGAGAAAGATGCGTTTCATACAAGATCTGGCAACTGGACAGCCTTGGAATTTGTTGCCGTGATTATTCATATGATGAGGTTTCGCCCATCCAAAAAAAACGGGAGTTTTACCGGAAGCGAATGTAGCAAACATATAAAATAGCCTACGCCCAGTGGGATTTTTTTTTTTTAGATATACAAAGATTAAAAATACAGGAGAAATACGGGAAAATATTTAGACAGGATGATAGTGGGATAGAACGGTAAAATACGGGAGAATCCCAGGAAAAACGGGAGGGTTGACAGGTATGGCCTTGGTTGTCCACACATAGGTGGAGCTAGAGCAGGATGTTTTTTTAAATCATTCTCACCATTCAATTAGTTTACTTAAGGCCTTACCTTCTCCATCATCTTCCTCGTCTTCTTCAGCCACATCATCATCTTCCTCATCTACTTCATTTTCTGGATCACCATTCTCCTCACTTTCCTAAAAAAAAAAACATTATGAGTTATCATGGGTAATACCTGAGGTCATTTGGAAACTATTAGAGCAGTACTGGACAATGAAAAAATAAAGTTGTGGAAACTTACTGTATTTCCGTTAGCAGGGGCATCCTTTCCATTTTCTGCCTCCTCAACCTGTTTCTTTTCTTTAAGGTCCTAAATGAAGAAAAGAAAAACGGCTCTGTAATTGCTTCAGTTACTTATGGTGTAGTAAATGAAACTAGACCAATGCTGAATTCACATCCTCTCTTATTTGTGGAACTTGCTTTTCATTATTGAATGAAAATAATTTCACATTTGAAACGCGACACTTCCACACTCTTTATTCATTGGATGTCTGTCTCTTCCATCCCCGCCTGGTTTAAAGACCATATTGAGGTGTTGTAATTTGATACGTCCATGGCGTTACCGCCAATGCGCGCTGTAGTTCAGTTAATAATCCACATCACTGCGCTTGATAAAGACACGCCCGCTAAAAAACTACAACTCCCAGCTCACAATTAGTGACGCGCGAACTCGACCAAAGAGAGGCTGGACCGACAAACCTCGGAGAGAGAGAGAGAGAGAGAGAGAGAGAGAGAGAGAGAGAGAGAGAGAGAACAATAGCGTTGTGCTATTAGGCCTTTAACAATTTTTTTTCAAACACTATACTGTTGTTCCCTCGAGAATTACTATTATTCTTAAGAGAAGCCGTTTTATTTATCAAATTATTGCATCTTTGTCTAAAAACGCAGACTTTTCATCGCTCTGAATACCACAGGATGTGCTTCCATTCAGCAGCTCGCTCGGTATTAAGAAATGTAGGTCATAATCCTCAGTTTTTAAGCCGGTTAGCGTCTACATCACGCCTGCAACGCCTTCTCACACCGTCACCATTTACATGCCGCTCTGTACAACCGCTGAGCGTCAGTGAGCCGTAGATGAATGCTGAACATATCGAACTTACAGGATAGTACTGACCCATATACTGATCAAACAAACAGCGTGGGCAGAAACCTTTTAGCTGAAACGGAAATCGTCTCCGTATTTCATAGGCAAACTTAAAGAGACGTAACGTTATGCTTATCAAGACCTGAACGCTGCAAAAAAAAGCTTAACAAAGAACAAACGGGTCAGAAATGTTGTGCCCACAACTGGTAACGCTAGGCGAGTCCAGTGATCTTTATATGATAGAGAGACTGAGCACTGAGCTTGGTAAGTCCGGTGGAAAACGATCGTTTGGGTTGATGCGCTGAACGGGGCCGTTCACACAGTACGAGCTCTTGCGCTCGAAAGCAGCTCACGTTAGACGGAGCGCAACGGAACGGAGCAGAACGTGGGGCTCTCGAGACGCGCTTTTAAAAGTTAAACGGAGCCACTGCGTCTTAAAAACGCGGCGCCCGTGCACAAAACGGTAGAATAACAACGAAACGTGTCGCAACGCTCAAATACGTCGGTCTGGAATAGGTTTATATATATATAGATATATAAATAAAAAAATCGATAGCTGGACGTGAGAAAGCATCCTGTACGGACGTCCCTTAACTTCGGTGTTCGCGCTCGCCTCCTGATCAGACCGCGCGCTACAATGGGAACTCGTCCAGTCATCCAGACTGCTGCATCCGCACTCCGCAGCGGGGTTTCGCGGGAGAAGTTTACGCACAAACTGACCTCGCCGCTGATATAAACCGCCTTCCGTGGAATAAGAGAAGAGACCTCTTTTCTTTCATTTAAGAAATTATCAGCCATCCCGACAGTATAACGTTACCGGACAGGTAGACTATAGCCCTGTAAAGCTCATATCTTAAGTAGTTTAATCAATAATGTATGATGAACTCTCATTTTCACTACGAAAAAGTGAACTATAACCTGAACTTGACAGAACTGAAAAGACAACGCGACCTAACGCTCCCGGTAAATAAACCGTGACTGTTAAATGCGAGGCAGGTTGGCTCTGAGGTTCACAATGTATTCCTAAAATTATATTATACCTTCATTACGCTTGAAATACTGGTCAAACATAAAGTAGCCACATTTCAAAGATAAGGGAAACGTGCTTTATTCAGAGAGGCACCATGAGTCGTGAGGGCTGCAGTAACTTGTGACAGATCGGGCTGCGGGCGTCTCGCGGACTGTACGAGGCACCTCCAATAATTCAGTCTATACGAAGTCATAAAGAAACTCGTGCAACAAACCATAGAAGCAGAGTAGAGCTCATGCTCGCGATCCTCTGCGTCCATCTCTCTCACTGCACTTTTAAAGAGGAACCGAAAAGCCGCCTACATAAACAAAGAACCCGCACAAAAAGCCTTTTATTTGCAAACGTCTCCGTAAAGAAGCCCAACTTCAGCAGAGAGGCAATACAGACACACCAGAGAGAGAGAGAGAGAGAGAGAGAGAGAGAGAGAGAGAGAGAGAACAATAGCGTTGTGCTATTAGGCCTTTAACAATTTTTTTTCAAACACTATACTGTTGTTCCCTCGAGAATTACTATTATTCTTAAGAGAAGCCGTTTTATTTATCAAATTATTGCATCTTTGTCTAAAAACGCAGACTTTTCATCGCTCTGAATACCACAGGATGTGCTTCCATTCAGCAGCTCGCTCGGTATTAAGAAATGTAGGTCATAATCCTCAGTTTTTAAGCCGGTTAGCGTCTACATCACGCCTGCAACGCCTTCTCACACCGTCACCATTTACATGCCGCTCTGTACAACCGCTGAGCGTCAGTGAGCCGTAGATGAATGCTGAACATATCGAACTTACAGGATAGTACTGACCCATATACTGATCAAACAAACAGCGTGGGCAGAAACCTTTTAGCTGAAACGGAAATCGTCTCCGTATTTCATAGGCAAACTTAAAGAGACGTAACGTTATGCTTATCAAGACCTGAACGCTGCAAAAAAAAGCTTAACAAAGAACAAACGGGTCAGAAATGTTGTGCCCACAACTGGTAACGCTAGGCGAGTCCAGTGATCTTTATATGATAGAGAGACTGAGCACTGAGCTTGGTAAGTCCGGTGGAAAACGATCGTTTGGGTTGATGCGCTGAACGGGGCCGTTCACACAGTACGAGCTCTTGCGCTCGAAAGCAGCTCACGTTAGACGGAGCGCAACGGAACGGAGCAGAACGTGGGGCTCTCGAGACGCGCTTTTAAAAGTTAAACGGAGCCACTGCGTCTTAAAAACGCGGCGCCCGTGCACAAAACGGTAGAATAACAACGAAACGTGTCGCAACGCTCAAATACGTCGGTCTGGAATAGGTTTATATATATATAGATATATAAATAAAAAAATCGATAGCTGGACGTGAGAAAGCATCCTGTACGGACGTCCCTTAACTTCGGTGTTCGCGCTCGCCTCCTGATCAGACCGCGCGCTACAATGGGAACTCGTCCAGTCATCCAGACTGCTGCATCCGCACTCCGCAGCGGGGTTTCGCGGGAGAAGTTTACGCACAAACTGACCTCGCCGCTGATATAAACCGCCTTCCGTGGAATAAGAGAAGAGACCTCTTTTCTTTCATTTAAGAAATTATCAGCCATCCCGACAGTATAACGTTACCGGACAGGTAGACTATAGCCCTGTAAAGCTCATATCTTAAGTAGTTTAATCAATAATGTATGATGAACTCTCATTTTCACTACGAAAAAGTGAACTATAACCTGAACTTGACAGAACTGAAAAGACAACGCGACCTAACGCTCCCGGTAAATAAACCGTGACTGTTAAATGCGAGGCAGGTTGGCTCTGAGGTTCACAATGTATTCCTAAAATTATATTATACCTTCATTACGCTTGAAATACTGGTCAAACATAAAGTAGCCACATTTCAAAGATAAGGGAAACGTGCTTTATTCAGAGAGGCACCATGAGTCGTGAGGGCTGCAGTAACTTGTGACAGATCGGGCTGCGGGCGTCTCGCGGACTGTACGAGGCACCTCCAATAATTCAGTCTATACGAAGTCATAAAGAAACTCGTGCAACAAACCATAGAAGCAGAGTAGAGCTCATGCTCGCGATCCTCTGCGTCCATCTCTCTCACTGCACTTATAAAGAGGAACCGAAAAGCCGCCTACATAAACAAAGAACCCGCACAAAAAGCCTTTTATTTGCAAACGTCTCCGTAAAGAAGCCCAACTTCAGCACACCGAACATTTCGCCATCCACGAAAAGTCTTCAAAGTGACAGTGAGAGGTAAAAACACAGTCAAAATGTGCGAACGGTGTTCCAATAACGCTGTATACTTATTTCCATGCCAAACTCCATATTTCATATTGCTCGTTTATTCAAATTAATAAAAACGCAGCATCTACAAATCGGTGTTTAACGTTAACTGAAGTTGCATTACCTTGGCGGAGACTTCCGAGCTGGTATCGACTTTTGTGTCAGCCATTTTTCCTGAATGTTAAGAATATAATGGGGTCTCGGAACAAAATAATACAAAGAGAAATACGAGATGTATATAGTTTTTAAAAAAAAAACAGACTATTAAGCGTCTGTAGCGAGCTCACGCGGCGGCAGCAGAGCAGTTAATATAGAAGACTGGGCGGAGCTTTAAGGCGGGCGGTTTTCAGTGATTGGTCAGTGTGGCAAAAACTCCGCTCCTCTGATTGGTCAAGATGGAACAATAAGACAGTAGTTCTACAAAGTCAGACTCCGCCTCCAAACCAACCTCTGATTCATTTATGTGTGGAATAACGGTCGATCCATACTATCCTGCTCAACCTCCCCTGGGCTCATCATCCTTTCCTTCAAAAAAACTAAACCTGCGTACGTAAAACATTAGCCCTGCCCTGAAATCTATAATGGGTCCAAAGCATCTCAAACATTTATTTTTACTCACTGAAAGCCAAAAAAGGCCGGATTTTTTCATATTTTTACATTACATGTTTTTCCATATGGTGATACTTATGTGTTTCACGTGTCATCACCTCATCATAAATAATCTTTTGTCAATTTCTCCTAAAGGTGTGTCGTGTAAACTATCCAGCGTGTAAGTATTGCTCATTTATTTTAGGTGGCGCGTAAACTTCTGCTCTATTTGCAAGAAAGGTCACGCTCAACGAAAATAATATTGCGGCAGTTAGTGGACGCCCCTGGTGAAACCTGCTCAACGTTTGATTGACAGTTCTTAAACTCCGCCCTTTACCGATGTTTCCATATATAAAATAGCACCCTGAGAGATTTATTCAAACCGTCTTTTAGACATTATATAGGAACGAAGAACGAAAACTAATTTGCAGTCAGTTCTAGTAATTAGAGTAAGACAAAAATTCACAGTCGCGATTTTTTTAAGATGCTTAAACGAGATTGTTCTCATTCGCAAACACGGTTGATTTGGCGGGCTAGTGAAGGATAACCGATATGCTCAGCAAACGAAGCGTTTTATAAACATTACTAGTCACGTTTTGATATTTCATGCGATTTAAAATCTGCACGCTGCGGGGAAAATATAATGGTGCATCTCTTTCCCTCACCATCATGGCCGATTGAAATACCGTATGGCGTCTTTAAGTCTTCTTATTGGCTGATTGGGCCGAACGAACACAGACTTGACGCTTTGCGAGCGCTGATTGGATGTTGCCAACGTCAATCAATTGAAGGCCCTCGTTTAAAGCGCTAAACAAAACATGGAACTGGAGTGTACCCTCTTATCCCTTTTATTTCTCCCATTCCCTGTCAAGGACACACATAAACGTGTTAGCAAATACACTTTTAGGATTGGATTTCACACAGGTTTATGTGGGGTAATTACAAGCAGGTTATTCATTGTCAAATTTGTGATCATTTAGCAGACGCTTTTATGTAAAGTGTCTTGCAAATGAGAAACATCACAAGCCAGTTATCCTATGAGCGAACATTAGTCCCAGTACCGCAATGCCAAGTTTAAAGAGGGCAAGCTATAGTAGTAGCCTACAGAAGTTAGTGAAAAAGTAAAAATGTAGAAAAGAGAAAATAGGTTTCGTTTTGAACTTTAAAGTTTTTTTATAGAAGTATAATATTTTCATCTTCAATCACATTATTTATTTGTCTGTTTATTTCCCATGATCATTTATTATGTATTATTTTGGAAATGCAACTTTAGGTCAAAGTTATAATGTTAATCTCAGCGTTCTTGTCAGTATACTGCATGTCTATCTTCTATCCAAATCCATTTACATTAACTGCAGTAATTGCATATGGATCAAACTGAAGTTAAGTGCCTCGCTCAAGGGCAAAATGATGATAGAGCAGAACTGTAATCTCACTAAAACACCAGTTCCTCAGTCACTGCTGCTTGGAATGAAACCTTCAACCTTTGTGTTAGCAGCCCATACGCTTAACCATCAGAAGAGCACCAAATGACATGCATCCATAATCTGTCTCATGCATTCATAATCTGTCATTACAGAAAACACAAATGTTAGCTATTGTCTACTTATTCAGAGATTGATTGAATGAATGGATGTTTGATGGTGTCAAATTACATCCATCAATCGATTCTAGGTAATCTGGGAAGATGCTGCACAAGTTTATAGCCCAGAGACTGTGGCTCACAGCAGGAATATGTCTCATAAAAACACTGAGACACATTTAAATGTATTATTGTACAAATAGAATATAGAATAGTTTTGCAACCATAGTAGTACTGCTATGCTTATATGAAAAACTCCTCTCCTTCTATTTAAAAATTACTATAGATACTACAGAGAAATTTCAGCTCAGTTTTGACTAAATGATTAACCTACTTATTAGTCTAGTAGTATTACCAATTTGAGATTTAGCAAAATAAATAAATACACAAATAAAAAAATGTAATAAACAAGAGTTACAGGATATAAATTAATATGTCAATCAGCATCATAAATATCATTTTTATTTAGCAATTAGAAGTTTATTTGCCCTTTTTGTCTGACTCGAGATCATATTTTAACAGTAGCATTCTTGACAGTAAGTTCTACCTCTTGTGTTATACTAAACAAACTCAAATATGTTTATTATTATTCATTATTATTATTATTATTATTACATTTTATTATTATTATTATTTTACTTTTTCAAAACATTTGTAGTAAAACATCTGCAGTAAAATTGTGGAATTTTGTGTGGTCTTTATCAAAGAATGTCTGACTAACAATGGAAATAGTTTATTTATTTATTTATCTGATTACAGATTACAGATTTATTTATAGTTCAGTTACACACCATTAAACACACAAACTATTTATGAAATCCAGTGCATTTTGCATCTGTCAAAAGTCTCATCAGTATGAAGATCTGTGAAATGTTTGAGACCAGCCCCTGGAGCAGTGAAACGATCCTCCACTCCGTCTCCCCTTCTCACGTTCTCTCTGTCTCTCTCTAGATCATTCTCCATAAACTCTGCTATAAAGCTGCTCCTCGACAAACAGTGAGAGGGCTTTCTCAGTGATCTCTGGCATCTAAATGGAGTCTTTTCCTGTCTGCAACAATAATAACCAATCTGGAAATCCCCCTGCTTTGCTGCCGTCTGGTATGGCTGCTCACGTGATCTTGCACAGTCCCAGGGGCCCAGAGCCCAATACTTGTCCTGGTCTCTTGGATGGTCCTGTTTACTTACACAATCTTATTACTGTTAAGAATTCACTAATGGCCTTGAGACTGAAACATGGATACCCACTGTGTAATGTATAATTACAATGCTGGTCATCTAGCAGCACAAATATATGTGGGAGAGTAATTGGATTAGTATCAGTATCATGGATGACTAGATGATACTTTTGAAAATTCTTATATCATATTTATATTAATTATTTAAAATTAAATTAATCTTAAAATCACTATTTAAAAAAGAGTCATGCAGGTTTGAAACAACATAAGAGTGAGTAAATGTAGACGGAATTTTCATTTTGGAGTGCACTGTCCCTACATTTTACATTATTGTAAATTTTACATTATTTCACTTGATGCCTAATGTTGTGATCATATGTAAACTGTAAACTGTAAACTTTGAATATATAAGCAAAGCTTCCTCAAACCCATGTGGACAGCAAAAAGCTTTCGAAGGGAAGAGTTCATTTGATCTGGGATTCTTCCTTGTTTCTCGTCCTGATGTATAGGGGCAGGACTGCAGACGCATAGCAAGCAGCATTTTCCCCTCTCTCATTTTTTTTCATTTTTATAGCCTTCACTTGTCCTGCAGCAGCTGGTTCCACAGTTTTCCCACAGCTGGGATGACGCATGAGGCCAGTGCTTTAATTCAGAGCAGCCACACACTAGGTGTTCTCACGCTCACCTCTCCTTTTCCTCCTTATCTTCATTACAAAAATATCCTGACACATCTGCCCATCTCCCGAGAACGTTTGGAAACCAAACCTTGCAGATCTATATTTTATTTATTTTAATTTTTTTTTACAAACACGTGGAAGGATGACTAAAATGGAGATGAGAACGACATGACATTATCCCACTCCTTGTCTCTGGGTGGCTCAGCATCGCAAAGGCACAAATTAGGAAATCTGTCCAAGAGACTACAGTCGATGAGGCAGAAATCAATGCAGCTGGTGCATGCAGCATGTGACCCTGTGACCCTGAGCTCTGTGGTGTGTCTCTGTGTGTTTTACGTGTAATTGAGCATGTTAAAGGCTTATTCCAGCAGTTTATTCATGATATTACATGCTTGAAGGAAATTTTCAAAAATGAAAATTTGCTCAACATTTATTCAGGTCATCCAATATGTAAATGAGTTTGTTTCTTCATCAGAACAGGTTCAGAGAAATTGAGCATTATATCACTTGCTCACTAATGGATCCTCTGCAGTGAATGGGTGCCGTCAGAATAAGAGTTCAAACAGCTGATAAAAACACAAAAATAACAATAATCCACAAGTAATCCACACAACTCCAGTATATCAATTAATGTCTTCTGAAGAGAAAAGATGCGTGTTTGTAAGAAACAAATCCATCATTAAGGCGTTTTAACGAATGGATAGGGGACTCACATTTTAGCCAGAAGCAACTGTTTGATGCATGTTTATTACAAAATGCATTTTTTTCACTTTACAAGACATTCATTGATGTACTGGAGTCATGTGGATTACTTATTGTGATGTTTTATCAGCTGTTTGGACTCTCATTCTGACGGCACCCATTCACTGCAGAGGATCCATTGGTGAGCACGTGATGTAATGCTACATTTCTCCAAACCTGTTCTGATGAAGAAACAAACTCATCTACATTTTTTTGTAAAATATTCCTTTAATGTATGTTTTGACAAGCTGGATTTTTAAACTAATCATGATTTATTTTAATGAACACCTTTTACCTAACATGTATTCCAAGCCAAAAGTATTATCACTACAACGCAGGTAATTGGGTTATGAGCATCAGTGGTTTTTGTTTACAATCTGATGGCAGTTATGAGATGAATCTTTATTGGCCGAGCTTTGGTAAATGTGAGCCTCACTTCCTTCCTTTCTGATGCTTTGCATGACTGCAAAACAGCAACAGTAGGCCTGTCATTTGCTGGCAGACTTTCCTTATCTGAGCGCTGGAGTCTGGCAATCTGATTGGCGAAGAGCTTGCACCTTCTGTGATTTACTTGAAGCATTTGGTTTGTTATATTATAGCCTGTCATCTGACTCTTGTACTTGAACATGAAAATTGGGCCGGTGCTTCTTTGAAACTAAACAATTTCTTCCGTTTTTGTGCTCGTGTTGTAGTTCTACCACTGACACATGAATGTTACTATTTATGTACTCTTTTTCAAAGTTCAGCACACAGCATTTCAAATTTGTAATATGAAAATGATTCATATTTAATACATTATTATTTATTTTAATTGTAATTATTATTATTTCATTTCAATACAATTTTTGAGTCTTTCACATGGTCTAGGAGCCCCTCCTACACAGCAAGAACCAACCAGATCTACTTGTGTTAAAGCCTAGGTGGCACTGATGTGCAGTCAAGACCTATAAATGTGCAGAGCTCACAGATGAATTCTCACATTCTGGCTTTACAGGAAGAGTCTCCATTATACAAGTTATGAATTGGAATCACACTACATCATTACCAGCTATTTGTGTCATGGTAAGTGAACTTTCTCAGCAGCCATTCTATCTAAAATAACAGTGCACTACTGATGTTGTGTCTGGTTTTAATTAGACTTCTGCTGACTAAATAATCACAAGACATGTTAGATGCATATGACTGCAACAGATGGAACCTCTAGTACCCAGTATAACATGTGGCATATCATGGTTTTATACAAAATTTCAAATAATGCATCTAAAATCTAAAAGACTAAATGCACTGTTAGACAGAGCTTGTTTAAAGGGTGTGGTTAAAATTTACCAATAAAATATATGGCACTTTTAACTTAAGAATATTGTTGGTGGAAAAAAAAAGATCAATCATTTCAATAAGACTTCCTATATAAAAGTACAAATACCAAATTACTAGTTTGAATGTGTGTAAAATGTGAATGGATAAGACTGAATTTGCAAGCACAATGATTTGATTGGATGGACTGAAATTTGAAGCTTATTATAACTAGTGATGACAAAAGTACTAAAATGAACATCTATTTGAAAAAAATGCCTTTACCTCACCATATCAAACATCGATCATCCAGCAAAATATTAACATTTCAACAGCTGTCGAGCTGTTGATGGGAATCATGCTTGTCATGACACACAGCAGCCACGATAGCACTGTATAACTGATATATATATGTTTTATTAATTTTTTTCCCTTTTTATTCGAAATATTTCCAAACGTGTTAACTAGGCTATATCTTGATTCTCAAATATGTGTAGCCTATATGCGTTTTGCACCTTTATAGATTGTTATTTGATCAATAAATGGTGATGGGCAAAGTATACTAATAGTGTAATCTATTAACTACACATAAAAACCCCACTTTTTACTTAAGTACCAGATATGTCATGCCATAAAATATTTTTAATACGACTGACTTTGCATTTAATGTGAATTTAATATCAATATTGTAAGTTACTAATTATAACACTTTCATTTTACAGAGAGTAGGCCTAAAGAACATTTACATTATCAAATAACATTTTTATTCAGTTTAGCCAGAGTTCAGGCACTGTCAAAAACTCCCATTAAAATCACTGAAGCTGTTCATACTGTGAAATGAATATCTTACTTTCATTCGTACGCATATCTGCACTTTGTTGTTTCTGATGAGAGAATTCGCCAGATAATTCAGTCAGAGAGAGCAAGTGAACAAAACACTCTTTTCAGCTATGACTCATCTGAACGTCTCTGATTGGTCATTGCATTCATAAGCTCAACAGATTCGTTGTGAGATTGTTTATAATGCAGCGCTGTACAAGCTTTTTGTCTTTTGGAAGCTGCATTCAAAATCCACTTGGCTCAGAAATCTGAGGGGGCACGTGCCTCACTTTGAATGGACATATGGCGCCTCTGCCTGCTGTCTTCAGATCCGAGAAAGAACAGTGGATCAGTGGATAGTGGGGAAAAGCATGCTGCATAGCTTCATTTCTATTCATTACCCACTTAGCTCCTTATTTATTTCCAAGCCTTTCACTTGCCTTATAATAGACATGCGCTCAGCTGAGAGAGCTGGCAATAGGCCAGAGTAATCTTCTCTCTCTCTCTCTCTCACACACACACACACACACACACGTCTGATTTACTATCCTTGTGGGGACTCTCTTTAGGGGTAATGGTTTTTATACTGTACAATCGGTATATTCTTATCGCACACTAAACCTAAACCTACCCCTCACAGAAAAACTTTCTGAATTTTTACATTCTCAAAAAACAAAACAAAAACAAATCCTGTATGATTTATAAGCTTGTTTCCCCATGGGGACCTCAATTTAGGTCCCCACAGTGACACGAGTCCCCATGAGTTGGTGTGTATTCAGGTTTAAGTCCCCACCGGGATAGAAAATCATGTACACACACACACATCACACTTCTGACTCTCGGTAACTCCTGTGATGCAAGCAGCTTAAATGCTTCTGTCAGTGCATTGGCTCTAAGTCCACATTGTGAATATAAATCATGAAAATAAAGTACATAATGGTAATGTAATAGTGAAAATCTGTCACTCTATCAAACTCACATTTTTCTTGGACATATAAAAATGTACCTGACAAGTACATTTTTATTTATCCTACACCAAAAAAAGGTTAAATAACCTTATATATTTTATGTGGTAACATTTTCATTTTTAGAGTTTTGAATCAAGTATATTGCTTAATAAGACTGAATCAACCTATTACATTGGGTTACAGCAATTAAATAAATTTTTCAGGGTCAAACCAGCTCCTAAATAGCTCATAGTGTGGTATTACTCAAAAATGATTAAATATTACTATAGTTACTTACTGCTATTCTAAAAAATACTTGTATAATCAAGATCAGATTGGTTAGGTCACGTGATACATTCATACATACATAAGTATCAGTGACAAGTAAACAGTTCATAATTGACGTGTGGGTAATGATACGGCAGCAAGATCTGAATGTCTGCTGTCTGCGAAAACTCGTCTCCTTGGTAACTCAGGGTGCAAGGTGCTAGAAAATCAGTCGTGCACACAATCTCTTGTACGCACTTGCTCACTGAGCAGGCGTTCTCTAGAGGAGATAAACCACATGTTTGCACTAGGCTACATGTGTGATATTGTGTGTCTGAGCAGTTATTTATTGTGAGCAAACAGCAGATTGCACTTAACCTAACGGCATGTGGCTAGTCAGCAAAAAAGAAAAGAAAAGAAGAATAACTATGCCGCTTGAGTGGCAGAAGCAGTGGATCTTACAGATTATGAAGGCATGTTCCCACATAATTTTAACATTATCTCCTTATATAATGTTATATGAAACAAGCACTATGGTTTAAAGGCATAGCTCCCCCCAAAAATGTAATTAAATTCTGTCATCATTTTCTCACAGTAATGGTAACCATTAACTTCCATAGTATGGGAAAAAAATACTATGGAAGTCAATGGCTACTGTCAAATGTTTGATTACTAACATTCTTCAAAAGATAGATAGATAGATAGCTAGATAGATAGATAGATAGATAGATAGATAGATAGATAGATAGATACAAGACCACCCCACATGATTGTAAAGCGCTTTGGGTGTGCAACAACACACAATAAAGCACTATATAAATGCATCATTCATTCATTCATTCATTCATTCATACATACATACATACTCATAATATATTTTCAGTTCCACACAAGAAAGAAAGTCATTTGAAACAAGCATTTTCTGGAAAGCTGCTAATATGTATTGTAAAAAGTACATACACTCTCAGAAATAAAGGTACAACAGCTGTCACTGGGGCAGTACCTTTTCAAAAGGTACACTTTTGTAACTATTAGGTTCTAAAATGTTCACTTTAAGTACCAATATGTACCTTTAAGGGACCAAAATGGACCCTTTAGGTTCAGAAAAGTACCTTTTGAAAAGGTACCACCCCAGGGACAGCTGATGTACCTTTATTTCTGAGAGTGTACAAATACAAACTTAAATTGAACTGAATATGCTTATGCTGTCTGAAAAAATGTCTAAATGTCTTTTTTTAATATTTCTAATATTTATTTTAAGTTTTTTTTTTCATTTTATTTTGACTAAATAAAGTTTAGTTGTCAAAAAAATGTTATAGTCTTTACAAATTATTGTGATATGATCCATAGATGTGATCCAACACGTATTGATTATTCTGTGAGTGTATCAGTGAATTGAAAGTCTTGTCTGTAAAATGAAATGTTGAGGTCATGCATTTAGTGTGACATCACAGGCATAGATGATGTAATGCAACGCAGTGAGCTCAGAGCCAGTTTCAGTGGGAGGGCAGCTCATTTGGAAGAGAGAAAGGTGCTTTGTTTTCTTCACTTCCTCCTCTCTGTACATGACTAGAACATTGTTCCTGTGTTATAGTATTTGCTCATTTGAAGGGAAACTGAGTTGTCCTTTGTGGATCTGACCTAACAGACACATTCACAAGAGGAGAAAGTATATTTACCAAGGACCAAGGATAAACATCTATCATTATCTAATAAATCTTAGAAATAAAAATGGATAGACCGAATACTGCGAAATGGCTTACTGAAACACTTATAACGCTACAATAACATGAATGCAGACACAGAATTGGTCTTCATGGGTAAAACAATACATGGCTAAACGATCAAACAATATACACCGTTCAAAGGTTTATAGTCTGTTTTTTTTCATAAAAATAAATTATGTTATTCAGCAAGGACACATTTAATTGATTAAATGTCAAATTATTATTATTATTATTATTTCAACTTTGTATTTAGCAAAGAATCCTGAAAAATGATTTTTTTCCCCCACAAAAATATTAAGCAGCACAACTGTTTTTAACATTTATATTAAAAGGAAGCTTATTAGAGGGATTTCTGAAGGATTGTGTGACACTGAAGACTGGAGTAATGGCTGCTGAAAAAAAATCAGCTTTGTATCACAAGAATAAATTACATTTTAAAATATAAAATAATACAAACTATAATAATATTTTTAAAAGGTAACAATGTTCCACAATATTACTGTTTTTATTGTATTTTTGTTAAAGTGACTGCAGCCTTGGTGAGCATAAGAGATTTTCAAAAACATTAAAGAAATAACATTTGCCAAATAGCTCTGCCCAAAAGTTTTTTCTTTTTCTGTTAACAGTTTCAATTAATTATAAATGAGAATGAATTTTTGGCTGTATAAACTGTTGTTTACATTAAACAGCATATACAAACTTTAGAGTATGACAACCAGCTCCGTCATACAGCTGTACATATTTTGTGATGTAGCTAGAAGTTGCAGTAAAGCAAATCATCAAAAACTCCAATAAATAGATTAAATTAATAATAAAAATTGATAAACAAAAATCTAAATTTGTTCTGAATTTGGGAAAAAAATATCTAGAAAAATATATTTCAACTCTTGAAAAGTTTTATTTTTCCAATGAACATTCGCGTTTGCTTGTAAAACCTTTACTTCTTCTCACAAACTTTTGTGTTTGCTTGCAAGTTTTGAGGGCGAACGGAATCATTTTGCGAGCAAACACTAAGGTTTGCAGGAGAAAGCCAAATTTCTTGTTAGACTGCAAAACATTTTCAAGATATGTATAAAAAAACTCACGTTTTTCTGTCACCGTGTTGCTTTAGGAGCTTCGTAGTAGAAGGATAAGTAAGCAGCATTGTACAAGTACAATAATAAGTATTTGCGTAAGTGCATTAGAAACAAAAGAGTTATGTAACTATTTTACCTCTTGCATTACTCCTAGATAACTCTGTGAAAATAAGATCCTTTTACAAGATTACATTCAGTGCAAAATCCCGGTCAATACAGTGTTTCAAGACCAGTTTCCCCACAGACTCATAACATCATATCACTCAGCCAAATGCATTGATATACTTAGAAGAGTAACAGCGATCAGCAGAAGAGCTTTCTGAGCTGATTTTGATGATAGAGTCACAGTAAATGTTGTATTGGGACTCACATGCGTCCATTAAGTCCCATGCTTTATGGGAAGACATGGGAACATTGGAGTTAACATATGAGCTAGCTTCCAGCTAATGAATTATAATGGAGCATTTAACGACTCTAAACTGTTATGTGGTTCCCTCATTGGTAGGTAATTTATAAGGTAAAACATGTAGTATGTGTGTCTCATCACTGTAAGTGGAACATGCAGTAATCTTTGCCAAGCCAGAGAAACACAGGACATGGATAATTTTAGTGATGCAAAACACAGTTTTTTTAAAGGGAAGCTGAGGGAAACCTGTGTTTTAGCACAGTACGAGCATCCTTTAGATTTCAGTATAAAAATGTAATGAATCAGTAGAGGAAATGTGTTGATTTCTCTGCATGCCTGTTACTTTCATGGTTTACACAATTCTCTGCTGAGCACAACCTCTAAAGGTAACCCAGTCCCAGAAAGGACTTTCAAAAACAACTCACTTCCCCAAAGACAAACAAACAGTGGAGCAGAGGCCTGTTGACCCAGCAGCATAACACACTGTGTGTGGGTAGATTATACACACCAGGTCAGACATATACACACCTGAGGTGCCTCTGTTCTCATAAAAAACACAATAAAGACCTGGTGCGAGGGTTGAGGAATTAAATAATCAGTGTCTTTGAGGATATTTGTAGTGAAATTATGTTTTTAGGGTATTTGGGGTTATTTGGAGAACTGATTTCTTCTCTTATTTGGTCAAAATCAATATTTTTATTCAGCATGGGCACATTCAGTTGATCAAAAGTGACATTATTATTAACATTTTAAAGACATTTATATAAAAAAAGAAGCTATTTCAAATAAATGGCATTCTTTTGAACATTCAGTTCATCTCAGAATTCCATCAAAAAAAAAAAAGCTACACGACCATTTTCAAAATTGATAATAATAATAATAAATGTTAATTGAACATCAAATCAGCATTTAATGATTTCTGAATGATCATGTGACACTGAAAACTGGAGTAATGGCTGCTAGAAAAAAAACTGGCTTTGCCATCACAGGAATAAATTACATTTTAAAATACAGCAGAATAGAACATAGTTATTTTAAACTGTAACAGTATTGCACAATATTACTGTTTTATTATATTACCTTTCAAAAACATAAAAAAACGTACAAACCCAAACATTTGCAACTCACACTTAAGTGACTTGAATGCACCTCTTCGATGAAGAGCATGTTTTACTTTGTGATTAAAATGAATTGAGCATCATAAAGTCAAAAAAGAAGCAAGCGTCCAAAGAAAAAGCTGCTTTTAAAGGATGAAATTCTTGAAAAGGAAAAACTTGTTATAAGATGTTTGGAATAATCTTTTATTACTATTTCTTAAAAAAAAGAAAAAGAATTCAATTAAATATTAACCTGCTTCAGTGCTTATTAATGATACTTTTGTCTGCCAAATCAACGTCATGTGGTCTAAACAAGAAACATTCAAAATCCTAGAAACATAAAACAGGAAACATAAAACAGGAAACTATATCATATACATATGACCTTGACCACATGACTGTGTGTCAAGGTCAATTATTTTTAAACTAACAAACCATACATCAATGGAAAGCTTATTTATTCAGCTTATTTATTAAAGCTTATTTATTCAGCTTTCATATGTCATATTTCGAAAAATTGACATAAGACTGTTTTGTGGTCCAGGGTCACACACACACACACACACACACACACACACACACACACACACACACACACACACACATATATATATATATATATATATATATATATATACATTTTTATCATATCAAAATTATATCTATAGAATTTTACCTTGAAAGATATATTTAAATAAAGCACTTAAAGTATGCATCTAATAATACTTACCTCGATTAATTTTAAAGACTTGTCAAGATCTGCAGAAACATGCCCTTTTCATTTTAAACTGCTGTACTATATGTCATACTTATGGTTCAGGAATGCTGCAGACCAGTGTGGGCCTTGTCTTAACATGTATCTCCGCACATGAAAGGAGATAAGACATGTCAACACACAAGAGGTCCTCAGGGACTGAGTTGAGTTGTCGATGGTGCCTTTGTGTGGACGCAACTGTCACGATGAAAGATTCTCTCCCAAGCTTTAAACATCACAGCAACCAATGAAAGCAGAATTAAATGTAAGAAAACGCTTGCTATTTTTCCACATAGTCCAATTAGAACTCACTCATGGAGAATTAAGTGTGCAGTGCCGCTATTTCCGCAGTGATCGGGTCAGATGCCACCCTGCCCACATTCCCAGAATGACTGCTCACATTTATTTATCTACAGGACTGACTGACCTCACCTCATACAAACCAGAAATTACATCTACTGAAGTATCAAAGGCTTGTATTGCTTAATGACCTTTACTTGAACCATGGACAAATAAAGCCAGACTCTCTGAGCTTCAGGTGCTGCCGAGGCTGTATGGCACAACCTGTATTTGATGTCTGCTAAACTTAAGTATGGGAATAGGGAAGGGTGACCTGTCTGTGGTAAGACTGGCTGTCTACCTTCCGAAACACTTGATGGCAACGGTAGCAGGACATCCTGGGGCAGAAGCAAATGGTAACCATGGCAGCTTTCTATTTAAAGGGCTCTGACAACACCTAGTGGCGAGATGTATAATATCCCTCATTCTGCCATATGGTCTGTGATGCCATTGAACTATGAAAACTGTGAAATCTCATACAACAGTGAGATGTGGAAAAGGCCATTTGGATCCATTAACCTCAACACAACCCCCCAAAACACCACTCAACCAGCAAGTCGCTCTTCTCAGCACATCGCCAGCGCTTTTTTGCTCTGGTTAACAAAAGGGAGTTCAGCTGACTGAGTTTGTTGACCAGAGCACCTTCCTCTCACTAATTGTCTTGCTTAAGTTATTACCATTGTGATGTGACCACTAAAGCAAAATCTCAAACACAGCCAAGAAGTGCAATAATCAGTTTTATGGGCTTTCCTGGATGATCCAGGATGAAAGAGTTTACATAGTTTATTTATACATATTTGTTTCTTATATTGAAATTAAATGTATTTATATGTACTTACTATTTTGAAATATATATATATATATATATATGTGTGTGTGTGTGTGTGTGTGTGTGTGTGTTGTATATGTATGTATAGTGAAAGTAAAGACATTTACACTGTTACCAAAAACTATTTCGAATAGAAACTAAAATATTTATTTTTTAAATAAATATTGTTATTTTCTATTATTTTCTATTTTTTTTTAATTCATCAAAGCATTCTGAAAAGAAATGTATCACACTTTATATAAAAATATAAAGCAGCACAATTGTTTTCAACATTATAAAAAAATTAATGTTTCTTGAGCACCAAATCAGGCTGATTTTTAGATTTTCTTTATAATTTGTTTAAAAAAAACATTACCATTCAATTGTATTTTATTTAATAAATTTTTTATGACTAAAACTGAAAGAAAAAAAAATACTAAAAAAGTATCACGATTTCAAATAATAAGCAGCACAACTATTTTCAACATTGATAACAATAATAGATGTTTCCTGAGCACCAAATCATTTCTGAGGGATCATGTGACACGGAAGACTGAATTAACAGCTGCTGAAAATTCAGCTTTACCATCACAAGAATAAATCACGTTCTAAAATATATTAAAATAGCACAGTCGTCTTAAATTGCAATAATATTCAACAATATTACTATTTTGGTCAAATAAATGTGTGTATATATATATATATATATATATATATATATATATATATATATAGATAATAATTACCTCTCGAAATTAAGAAT
>NW_015505317.1:114085-116656 GCF_001515645.1 Sinocyclocheilus grahami | reverse complement strand
GTGTATATATATATATATATATATATATATATATATATATATATATATAGTTAATAATTACCTCTGGAACTTAAGAATCATGTCATTCTCAAATTCAATGTCATCTTTGTTCCCATAGAACATTTCATCTGTGGGGGAAGTCTCTAAAAATGCAAGAAACATCATGGTGTCCACTGCTGTGCAATTACCATAATCTGACAAAAATACTGAAAGGTTTGCTTTAACTATTCATTCATTTCTATAAAATGTCATGCAAAATTTACATTCTGTGTAACTGATACATGTTAACATAATACATAACAGAATACCTCTGCGCAAAACACACAGCTGGTACAGAAACTAAAGTCAATGACACTTTAAACTAATCAACAAAATGTGATGGATTGTCCTGATGTGCAAAAGGCCATTAACAAATAGGAAAACAATGAATTGACCCATTCCAAATGTCCCATTTCAACTTAAGAAACAGAATAAAGGTGTACTTATAATATACAAATGTACATATATGTCATTACAGATATAAGTAGTGTAAATTCAGTCTCCATTTTAATTGTTATATAGGCTAATAGATTTTTAGCATAACGATACCTTTTCAATTAAGTACCTTGCCGATAAATGATGAGAAGGAAGAGTTGGAAGAAACCGAGGTTACTTGCTGCCATCTAGTGGACACTTTAATAAACGGCATTGGGTATTTCCTGAAGACTTGAAATTAAAATTAATTTCCAAATCCACGAAGTGCTCCATCCCTCATTATGTGAGAGCAATTGTGTGATCATAAATAGAAGATGTAATAATATCTTAAGATATCATAATAATATAATAGTCACACAACGTTGATTAACAAACCATTGAGGCACATGAGGAAAATGTTCACTAAAAACGTTTTGTAAAACTGCTCTGAAGAAGCACTGAAAATTGTCCAGATACTATTTTTAGTGGAACTATACATGCTTTCTATTTAGATTAGTTTTATTTAACAAAAAAAAAACAAAGTTACGAAGTTATTTGTAAATGTGCAGGTGCCTTCATGGCCTCTAGAGGGACTAAATACAGCCTCAGTTTACTCCGACAGCTGTTTTGTTATATGTAGTTCTACCATCTACCATAATGATATACTTAAGCATTGTCCTTCTGTAAATAAAGAAATATCTGACGGATCAAACGGACCAATAAAATTACGTTTTGAATGAGACACCTGTAGGTAGCATGCAATGATTGTGAATGGAAACCTAATTTGATACCTAAAAAATATTTGTAAATGAAGAAATTTTTAAGACTGAGATGTTTTGCAGCAATGCAGATTTGTACTTTGGAATGTCAATTATTTTTGGCTATATAAATTCTTGTGTGTAAAAGGTGCAATTATAATATCATCTTTATGAAACAAGTTATTAAGCCAATCAAATTGTTCCAACAGGGAAAAATAAACAGTATACATAAGTAAACAAAATAATAATACTAATAATGTTATGAAATAGCATACAAGAACTAGTGATGCCAAGATCACTGGCAGCAACGTGCCACTTTAATCCTGGACAAAAACTTACCATGCACTTTCCACCAAGATATCACAGTATATTGTTACTGCTGTTAAATACATAATATGTAACCTTCAATCAGTGTAAAGAACTTTCAGAATCTTTTGCCATTTTGTTAATTCCTTTCTTTGATGATAGTGGTGGTTAACAGGTTGTGAGAATTAGAATGGTGATAATTTAGCAGACACTAGTACACGTTGGTAAAAAAAAAATGCAATGAAAATGCATGCCTTCTTGGTCATTTTTATTTGAGCGTAATTGATAAAAACTAAAACTAAATAAAATATATTATAATTATATTTAAACATAATAATATATTATTATGATACAGAGATATTATAAAGTCAAATAAAAGATAATATAGCCATATTTCTATTATTAAAGAGATAAAAAAATTACAAAAAAACCCGGAAAGCAATAGCAGTAGCAGCAGGCGCAACGTCGGACATAATAGTAGCTACACTTGTATTAGTAACCCATATACTCTCGTTATTGCAGAAGGACTCAGTTCCACCATGACATGGTAAGTGAAAATCTCGGTTATGTGAAATGGCGGCAAGAGGAGGAGGCGAGGATGGAAACATGATACAGTACAGCTGCACTGAACAAATGAGTGAAACAGAAAACCCGCAACAGATTTCATATTTCAGGCGGAATCACCTGCAATAGCACTGTAAGAGCCACAAACGACTAACGCGCCATTATCATCAAGCAAGCTGTCTACACTGCAGGTCAAACAGTCCAGTGAAAACATGCAGTGAGCCCGTGTGCCAGTCTTGACAGCAAGGTTGATATTACATTGCTTAACGAGCACAGCAGCAACCTATGTTTGTGTATTTTTTATTTTTTTAAACATGTTTTTTGGGCAGTTTTTTTAAAGTAACATGACAGCCATGAAGTTCCTATCTGTCTTTATCCGTCTCTCTTTCTTTTTATCTCTCACTATCAAAGACTAAAATCTGTCTGTAAAAAAAAGGGGGAAAATGAAGGTTGTATATATATATATTATATATATATATATATATATATA
>NW_015505317.1:69393-113921 GCF_001515645.1 Sinocyclocheilus grahami | reverse complement strand
TATATAATTTTTTTATAGTGTATGGTCATTTTAGCGGTTAACGTAGTGTGTGACAGAAGTGGAACATATTTCTGCTTTCACATTCATATCGCCCACAATCTAAAAAAAAGTTTCAGTTTTGTCCTTTCATATTGCAATTAAATTCCATCAAATACACACAACAGATTATTAGTTACATATGAAAAAATGCTGCATACAATTATTATTTTACATATTCAAATAATTTAACATATACAATTAATTAATTATAAATTATTTGAACTTTTTTGTAATAATAATTAATCTTAGACATTTATAGGGGCAGTCGTGGTCTCACGGTTCAAGAGTCAGACTTGTAACCCAAAGGTTGCGGGTTCGAGTCTCGGTACCGGCTCTCTTCCACCCTTAATTCGGCATGGCACGGTTTGCGTTTCAACTGCAGTTTAGTATAGCTTTAGAGTGGGCGGGATTATTCACATGTCGTTAGTTGTGCCGCCTATACTGCCGCGACTTCTGAAAAACTTTTTCATTCCGCTTTGCCCCATCAAGCTCTCGCTGGATCCGCTCCTCTGCTATCAACGAGAGGAGCGTCTGTACTTCCTCAACAGACAACGAAACTTTTTGGTTGTTAAAAAAAGTGTGCTCGTTCAAAACAGTTGCGTTTGATCCTTCGCTGGCTGTGCTGATTTAAATCTAGCGGTTCTGATGTGTTTGTGTCGCAAGTTCAGTGATGCAGGTAGTGACGATTCTCTCCGACCAATCCTTTATCAGCAGAGTTTAGATGTCACGTTTTGGTAACGGTACGGCTCACTTGGAACATCAACTGAGGTGGTACTAAAGAAAGTACCAGGTACCAGGTACTGTACCCAGTGGAAAACACCCCAAAAGTGAACCGTACAGAGCCGTGCCATACCATGCAGTGGAAAAGCGCCATTAGGTATGTAGTTTTTACTAGTTTGTAGGACACCTGGGTGGCATGGATAACATTTTTAATTTTGAATGACATTTTTGAATGAGCAAATGCCTTCCTTGTGAAGAAAAAGAAAAGGTTTTGGTTAAAAAAATGTGGTCAGTTCATCAGCTACTGACTCCATAAGACTTGGGATATTGCACCATAATAGTGGTCCATATAATTAGAAGTTTTTTTTGTGTCATTTATAGAGCTTAACAGCCCCTTGTTATCATTCACCTCATTGGACAGAAGAAATGGCAAAAAAATATATATGTTTTTTGTGAACAAGCAGATGACTTTTCGGTATAGCTGGACCATGATATGTAGGGGCCAAGGCTGTTGACAGCCCAACAACAGCATTGTGAATCTGGTTTGGGGTGCTATGAGAAGCCAATATGAGCCACAATTGTGCAACACCATTATTGATGCACTCAAGCAGCAGACCGATGAGGCATGAGTAGCAATAATCTAGTCAAGAGATCATTCAAAACCTGAATGATTGTGGCCTGTGAAGCAAGATTAAGCTACATACAGCTGGTGAAAGAAATCAGAGAGATAATGCTGAAGGGCAGAAAGAGAGCCACTTATCAAGCTTTTAGAGGGGCCTTTTAGTGCAGAAATTTGATTAACATTCATTTATAACTTAAAATCCAATTTCCACCTTAATAATTACATCAATAGGATCAAAGACTTGAAATTTCAAAATAACATCCATCATGAAATACATGTATCATTTAAGGTGTCAAGACATTACAAAACAGCATTGAAATCCACACCCCATTTATTACAACAGCAAATCATCAGAAGCTACATTAGCTGGAAAACATCTCGATTACGTATGTAACTCTCGATACATGAAGGAGGGAACGGAGACGTTACATCAACACAGGCGTTAGGGGTCACACTTGGGAGCCCCAATCACCTCTGAACATTACAAGAAATGGCCAATGACAATTGGTGAGTGGAATACCAGGTACTGTACCCAGTGGAAAACACCCCAAAAGTGAATCGTACCGAGCCGTACCATGTCGTGCCATGCCGTACCATGCAGTAGCTGCTGAACATTCGGCAGAACACACCACACAATCTTCTACCGGATTTAGTTTATTCAGACGTTTTGCTAAACGTTGTAGTTGGCGGGGCAGCGATGTTACGAGAATTGAAGGTGAAAATGCTGACAAGCAAGCGTGCCAGGACAGATGTACCTCAATCTGTAACCTACCCAACACCCCATAAGCCAGATCACATTACAAGTATACAGGCTTACCAGGGAAGCTGAAAAAGGGTGTTTTCCGACATTCTCACAGTACTAGATTTCATCAACTATTGGGGAGTGGAGACATATCAGAATCGGAATGTGAATTGTAAGACTGGTCACAGCACAACACAGTGTCGTGATCCCAGTTCAGGGGAACACAACAGGGGCTGACAGTAAAAAACTGTCCAGGGAAAGACACAGGGTTACCAAGGGAAACCATACCATGGAAGACATGTAGAATTACCAAGGAAATCTCATGTATGACACCTAGTCTAGTAAAGGGGGTGACTAAGGGCATGCAACCCAAATACTGGGCACGGCAACAGACTCCTCCGCTGAGTCTGAACATTTCTCATTTTAATTCAAGTTTTTCAAGTTTTCATCTAATATTTGATTTTATTTCAGCTTTATTTAAATGACTGAAAACTATTTTAAATAGCCTTATTTTTAGTTACAGTAACAACAGGCTAAGGCTGACATCATAGGGAACATGACAATGCCAACATAGATGTATTATCTGCAGATTGTATTCATACTACATACATGCGTACTTTGTAGAACTTACAACATCATTTGAGAGGTTCTTCATCAAATGCAATGCATACTCAGACAGTAGATAAATGTCATATAAAATGATGGATTTTATATTAAAGCCTTATGGGTACTGTTTTTGGTGCCTGATTAAATCATAAAACTGCTATTACAGTGTATTAATCACTAACCTTGAAAATGTTGATGTATTTTAAATACATATCACATAAAAAGACACCTCATACATAAAAACAATATTCAGAAGTGTGATTGAGAAAAGCCAGTGGTGAGGAGAGTGGGGAAGGCTGAACGAGTGAGTTCTGCTGATAACTGTGGGCACGTTAGGGCCGATGCTAAAAGAGAGCGGCACCTCCTACAGACAGCATGATTAATGATCACACTGATGTGAACCTCTGAATATGACGAAGCTGCCTAAACTAAACCAATTCTCATAGGAGAAATGCTCAGAGACCAGCACAACAGACACGACCTGACCACAACTCTTGTTGAGTGGTATCCACTGAAAAATATTTATACATGGACTAGACAACCATGAACAAATGAAACAATGAGAGCCGCACTCCACCCAACTCACATGTAATAAGTGTAAACTTCTATAAAGAATGTCCGCTTGCTATGAATGGGAAGTTGTGTAATCTTATGTAATGATATATCTAGTATTTTATGGATTTAGACATGCAAGCATTTACTGTTTCATGCTAAATGCATGTACACACAAATGTAAACATATGTTTAGTTCCCTTAGATGAATTATTTTAGGCGAGGGTTGATGTTTAGGAGTCATTAGCTAGGTTTAACATCTTTTACAGTTTTTTTTTTATTCACTTTGGTACTACTTTCACATGCAACTGTTACATTTTCAAAACGCTTGGTACTAATATCTCAACAGATCATCAAAAGTGCACTTTTTTCAAACATTTCAGCATATTTTCACATGTCTTAGTACAATACACACAATCACAAAGTATCCTTTTCACTACACAAAATAAGTGTTTCATCTATATAAATGTTTCATTCACAGTAACAGGCCTTTCATAAAGCTCTTGCTATCAAACTTTTCATTAGCATGTCTTCTCATTCAGTTTAATACATTTGTCTATCATTAAATCTAACTTGGTTAATCAGTGAATCATTTAGAGCATCTATAGGTATCTATAGATATAGATTCAGTAGATATAGTTTCTAAAGAACTTGTTTGGAAATTACAGATAATCAAATGTAATGACAAGTGATTTATCTTTGATGATAACCACTATTTTGTAAGTCAGTGTGTGTACACACGTCACACAGTGTGTGTGCTAAGTTGAAAGAGGATCACAGTGTTGTGTTTCAGTAATTAAATAAAATGTTAAGATAAAATAAGATTATAATCTTATGTTTTGAAACAATGATTGTGTGGATGAAAATGTGTAATTGTAAGGAAAGCTCAATTTTGAAAGAATGACTTACAAGGTGTTAAAGTTACAAGTGTGATCAGTTTAGAGTTTTGTACTAAGAGTTTTGAAAATAGTACCAAAGTGAATAATAATAATAATAATAATAATAATAATAAACTGTCCTTGGGGACAATGAATGGGCAATCAAGGTGAAAGGGAGAAATGGGTTGGAAATGAAGTGACAGGGTAAACATACTGGCTTTGCAGCAGGTCATCTGAGTTACTTCCTCACCCCCACCACAGGAAGACCGACCACATAAAAACAGGAAACTCCACTGCTCTAATACATCTACAGCTACTGTGCATAGGTAAAGTCCTCAAAATAGTCATGCCAAACGGAAGGCAGATGGAGGACTTTTTGTGTAGGGAGGGTTATAAGTGATAATAAATTTGAAAGTCATATTTATCAATTATAATATATATATATAAACAGTGGAATTAAAAAAGGTCTAAAAGCGCATTTTTTAAAAGTTGAAAAGTTTATTTTTAGGACATTATGTCAGGCGTGAGACAATGCAAAAAGCCACTGTCAAACATCTACTGCAGTGGTTCTCAATTCCAGTCCTCGCCAGTGTTGCCAACTGCTTTCAACTGAAAGTAGCTAAAACTGGTAGCTAAATGTCCCTAGATGACATAACAATGGCAAATTCACTGATCTATATAAAGATGAACGTAGATCGGTGGGCAAGATGACAACTTAGATAAGGTTTGTCCAAGAAGTTGCTATATTTGTCCCTAAACTTTAGAAAAAAGTCTCAAAAGGGGCGGGGAAATCGCTAAATTTAGTTACTTTGTAGTGTGACATAATAGCCTATACCTCTGTAAATAAATATAATTTAAATTCACGTCTCACACACTTTAATGCCCTTTGAATGAAACATATACGCTCCCTTTGAACTGGGATCATAGTGGAATATCCTGTGATGTCCACTTTGCAGGGCACTTACGGTCAAATAGAACAAACATCTGAAGTGATAAGTACAATACAATTTTTTTTAATCCATGTAAACATTATGCTAGACAGACATATTTGACCCATTGCACTTTGTTTTTTTCAGACATGTTTGTATTAGTATGTAGCCTTATGTATGCATAAAATATCCTGCATTCATTTACTAGTGTGAGAAGGGAAAATTTTACTGCAAAACCGAAAACAGACCTATACCACCTAGTCATTTTTCCTACACAAGCGTCAAAGATATCACTGTCTAGTAACTAGCAATATGGTCAACAACATTACATACATGGAAACAAATACTAGCAAATGAGATCAGATTCAGCAAATAAGGGTTGTTTCATTTTTTTTTCTTTCTACTCTGTAATTTCCTTCATGCACTGGTCTGAGCTGGACCCAGCGGTGTTCATTATCAGCTTCATTATCAAACTGAAGGGCATCAGATGATGTGTGCGGACATGATGCATGTCAAACTAGGACACAATTCCCCAATGTCACTTAGTACTTTAAAGACTATACAGAGAAGGAGAGGGGGAAGGTTACTTCATGTGCTTGGTAAAATATTGTCATAAAGCACTCTTGACCCTTCATGTGCTCTCACAGGGCTCCACGGCTCACTTTACAGATGTGGTTTCTGTTGAACTCTAACAGGAGGTGAACAAATCAGGATGAAAAATGACAGACAGTGGATCTAGAGTAACTGGCACTCAAAATACAAATAAATCTCAACTGTATCAGAGAACAAGGTTTATTGGTGAGTACACACAATAAAGAAGGAGGGAGAAACAAAGTGAGAGTGAAGGGGGGAAGGGTGAAATGAAAAAAAGAAAGAAATGGGAGGGGAGGGGAGAAGGAAGCTGGGTGGAGCTGTTACGGGGCCCTTGTTCATATTTATCACCCATGATGAAGATGGGTGAGGGGCCTTTGCAGTAAACAACACCTCTGCCATGAGGGACCCTACACACACCTTTAATGAGCCACAAGATGCCGAACAACCATGGGCAGCACCCATGAGCTGTCCCAAAGAAACAGCAAACACACGTACACTAGCAGGGTAAGCCATTAAATTACATACAATTATCATAATTCAATTTGTGGTATGATGCAAGTACAATTAATAGTAAGATGTATGAAAAAAAAGAAAAAAGATAAAAATGAAATGCAAATTGTGTCGATGCATTCATTCAGATGCTCTACAGGACATGGGGATTAGTTGACCCACAGCGCCATCTTTAGATTAAATATGTCGTTCATAATTCTTCATTTGTCCTCGAAAGCCACAACTTACTCAAAGACACCAAACTCATACATAAATGTTCTAATCAGAAGGATTTTTTTTACAGGGTGAACGATAGTCTGTGCGTAAGGATAGTGAAGAAAATCATTCAAATGTTTACAATGAAAATAAAAAAGGTAAGTGCTTGTCGCAGATCCAAAGGCAGAATCGTACAGAATTGCATAAAATAGCAGCAGAACAAAGGAATAAGCATCACGAATGGAAATGGGACATTGTAACTCTGTTGCCTGTTGGCTCCAGACATCGCACAGAAATAGCTGCTGTGCCAGTAGGTGTGGTGCCATGGCAACTGGGGCTCAAGTTTGATGTCACAACGACTCACCATAGCAACCAGCCCAGATTGCCTGTCACAGCATGAGATCAGTGTTGCCATGGAGACACACCAACTGAGCAATGGGCTTGCATCTTTTTTGCTGTGTGTGTGTGTGTAAGGAAGGGAGGGTGCAAACAAGCCGTGTTAAAAAAATGCACCACCGCAGCCAGCACATTCCCTCAATTAACATTCAGCTTAGTCACGCAGGTGTTACACGGTTCTTGCACAGTGGAGTGGATCACAGTCTTAAAATCTTAATAAACAAACATGTTGGTATTTACATATAAATGCATCCTTCCGAACCATTTGAACCCCTCAAACTGTATTTCAACGTTCCAACAACGTTTAATTACACAATTTCCACTTAGAACCTCGATGTCTTGGCATTAAAACATGGTTGTTGTTGTTGTTGTTGGACTTTGAAGACTGGAGCTTTGGGGAGGGCTTTGTTTGCGTTCTTTTTTGCTGTGTGTGTGTGTGTAAGGAAGGGAGGGTGCAAACAAGCCGTGTTAAAAAAATGCACCACCGCAGCCAGCACATTCCCTCAATTAACATTCAGCTTAGTCACGCAGGTGTTACACGGTTCTTGCACAGTGGAGTGGATCACAGTCTTAAAATCTTAATAAACAAACATGTTGGTATTTACATATAAATGCATCCTTCCGAACCATTTGAACCCCTCAAACTGTATTTCAATGTTCCAACAACGTTTAATTACACAATTTCCACTTAGAACCTCGATGTCTTGGCATTAAAACATGGTTGTTGTTGTTGTTGGACTTTGAAGACTGGAGCTTTGGGGAGGGCTTTGTTTGCGTATCACTCACAGACGCCTGACCTACAGGCCACCTTCAGGAATGAGCACGTGGCACAAACCCCCTCTCCTTCAACAGAGCTTTTCACTATAGAGGGACATTGTGTAGGGGCCCATTAAGGATGAATACAAGCTTTAAAGCCTGAACCAAAATGCGTGTGGCGTCACGCTTAACCCAGCTGTATGTTATGAAAACTACAGGAACGGACTTGACTTGAGCCTGAGCTCAAACGTTTGTAGTTTTATTTCGCAGACAATCTCAACGGCTGAATGTCATGTGAGACTGTAGGGCAGTATTGGGTGTTGAGTGCCACCTAGTGGGGCCCTTTAGCAAGTCTGACACTGATAGGCTATAGTTGCATCCCCACACATACACAAAGGGCTTAATATGATCTAATTATACTAAGATGGCACAGAGTCATTTAAGAGCTTTGACACAACCCCTGATTATCCACTGAAACATGCAGGCAGTCAGCGACTTCTCAGTTCTCATCTGCTTATCATGTTTACTTGCAAAAATCTTACTCTGAGGTCAGGTGAAACTGTGTATAAAAATTTAAAAGATACAATGAATACCGTCATTTCTTTATAACAAATTGTCTTTTAGACAAAAGAGCAGTGTTCGTTGACATTTATAGAACTGGCAGACGGCTGATATAATTTCAATATGTATTATATATCATGTTTCATGTAATAAATCAATACATCACACACGATTACATTTAACCACTTATTTTAGAATTCATACACACCAGATCCTGACAAAAATATAAATATGGAAAATAATTTCTGTAAAATATAAAGGGATTTAAATAAAAGATCACGGCTGCAGTTGTTAAACTTCATGAAGTTCTTGTTTTTTGGTCCAGTTTTTCTTTGAATTATTAATGGAATCTTTGTGCCTGCAACACCCTAGTAATTATATAATAATTACTACAATTAAGCTACAATAAAGCTAAATTGCAGTGCTCAAATCCACTGCTCTTTGATCAGGCTGCATCTACTGAAAACTCAAAAACTGAAATCTGTCCCAATGTCTTAAGAGGACAGCCTCAGCCTACTGTGCTCCGCTGAATAAGGTCTTAAATGTTTCACACCATATCATAGTGACAAGTCCTATCTGGCCACTGTATGATTGTTTATATGTTGTTTTTGTCTTTATTCCTTTCTGATATTACCTATTGAAAACTCTGTTGGCACCTGCATTTTTTCCTTTTAAGCCAAATTGAATGTATCAATCTTAGCTTTATCATTTGAGTTACATATATTTTTAAATTTGTATAATGTACAAACCCGATTCCAAAAAAGTTGGGACACTGTACAAATTGTGAATAAAAACAGAATGCAATGATGTGGAAGTTTCAAATTTCAATATTTTATTCAGAATACAACATAGATGACATATCAAATGTTTAAACTGAGAAAATGTATCATTTTAAGGGAAAAAGAAGTTGATTTTAAATTTCATGGCATCAACACATCTCAAAAAAGTTTGGACAAGGCCATGTCTACCACTGTGTGGCATCCCCTCTTCTTTTTATAATTTCCTTTTTTACTCACAATTTGTACAGTGTCCCAACTTTTTTGGAATTGGGTTTATATTTGTAGCTCAATATAATTATAGGTTTAAATATAATGTTTTGAATTTCACATGTGACTTAGATGAACTACAAGACTTGATTATCAGCTGTTCTTAAGAGATCCAGCAACTGTGAAGGCAAAAAAACAAAAATGACATTCAAAAAACTCTTGACTTTGTACATTGTGCCAATGCAAGCATGCACTAGACAAGAATATGACTGCATTAAACTGCTGCACATACTGCATTAAACATTATGCTGAAATTAAATGAACACTTTTCAAAATATTTAACTACTTTAGGTGTGACTTTTCAGTTGACAAGGGTATTTGTACATTTTGGAACAGAAATGTCGGAAGCGGACACCTAAAGTAAACAGCCAAGAAGACAGAGTTAATAATCAATGCTGAGAGTCTTAGTTTAGCCAAACATCAGCTGATTAATCGGCTGCCTGGCCAATATACTTGGAGCAAGACAACCATATTTATCTGTTTGTAGAAGAAACTTGCTTAGAGATTAAGTAAGACTTTATTATGTAACTTCTCCTTATTAAAACAGTAATTTGGATTTGGGTATGCAGTCTGACAAAAGGCTAAGCATCTATTCACTGGTGCATTTCAAAGAATGCAAATACACAGGAGCCAATAGCAGAACCAAACAAGCCCCACACTACGTTCTAAGTTTTGGGGAGGAAAGAGGCAGTTCAGAGGTTAAGTAGAGAGGTAGATTGAGCAGGATTAGACTGCTAAAGTAACCAGAACCAGGTGGTGGAGCGATGCTTTTATACGGCAGGCCAGTTTAATACCAAAAAGGTTTCATACTAATGACTGAAAACACGTTTTAGGATTAAAATATTCCAGGTTTATCCAAACAACAATAAGGCAACTGCCAAACATGCAGCCATTATGAACTTCAACTGATTGGAATTTTTTTTTTTAGCTGTCATTTAGAGTCACACATACAATTGTTTGTCTTATTTTTCAGGAAAGACATAAATCATTACTAAGAAAATGGATGGATTTATTTTTTCTCAGCCAACCTTGAGCTCATCTAATGTAGAATATAAAGACATGTTTCCTGTTACAACAATTAATGTTGAAAAGAATTAAATGATCTGGTACAGTTGTACGTTGTTGCCTTCATTCATTGTGCTGAAAATGAACACAAAACTGCAGTGTCTTGATAACCAGCAAATTGTGGAGTCAAATTTAATTGACGAACCAGGACTACACATTAGATATTTAATGATTCTTCCCTGGACTGACATATTAATTTGTGAGTCAATCAGAAAATGCCATGTCAAAGGACACACATACGGTTACTTGTAATAGAACCTCTGACAATTGGAATGAGAGTGCTTTCTGAATGGGTTACTTCTTTCCGAGAGACAAACTGCAATAAACAAAGAAGATTGGGTCAACATCAACTATATTTTTACACAATGTAATTAAGCAAGCACAAAATGTCACTTTTTCTTTTTGTGGAGTCATGAAAAAGGCATAAAACTATGGGATTCTTACTTGTTAAAAGAGTCGTCCTGTAGATTCAGAACCAAATTATCTGCGCTCAGGTAAACCCTGTTCTGTGAAGCCGCCACCTGGAAAACAACCTTCATCTGGTCAGGGCTTTTAGAAAGGACATCAAAACATTCAGCTTTTTCCAAAAAGACTTGAATAAATGTTAAGCCTCCCCCCCCCAAAAAAAGACCAGCTGAACCTTGGCAGAACTGCTAGTGAACATCAAATATTTACATGGGTGGAAAACACACCCTTTTCCAAAGCGTACCGTTTACATCAGGAAAACTCAATAAAAATTATAAATAAATAAAATGAAGTGAATAATAACACTGTACCGTTTTGGCAATGTTCTGCGCTGCTCTGATTCTTCTGAGTTTAAGGTATCCAGGGTTCTTTGTGACGGCCTCCCCTAACTGTGAATTAGATCAGACCAAACCAAAATACATTCCTCATATAATACTTTTCTAAAAAAGACACATTAATAATATTTATATTACAAAATAATTAGGGGTGCTCCGATTGATCGGCTACTGATCACTATCGGCCGATAATCACGTTGGGATGATTGATCAGCGGTCTCTAAAAAGGACGATCTAAAAAACAAACGATCTCAAGCTGATGACGCTGCAGTGAGAGGTTTGGCACGACATGAAGCGGCACTGTCTCAGTCCGGCGCGGGTGAAATAATTATAATGCTGAAGGTGAGGTACTCACCTTCATATTTCTTAATTAAATAACTTATAAAGTAATTTGAAAACCTTGTGTGAGACGTTATTTCACAAACAGTGTGAGTGAATCAGCGCGGGCGCTCTCTCTCAAAATACGCAAATGTCTTCAAATCACCACATCGCGTCTGTCTATAAGCTGCACGCTGCACAGTTGACACAGGAATTGTCACTTGCACAATCTAGGCAGTGTCACATCTTCATGAAAGTTTATAAATTGCATTACTTTTTAATTCTTGCCAGTGTTTATCCATTCAGCGCTCTCTTGGAGACCGTGCGCTCATGCACACTCGCAGGCACATAATGCCAGGTTCACATTACTCCGTTTGCAGCACATATGTGGTGCGTATTTTTTCCGTGCTCATGTTAACGGATTAAAGCATTCACACTGCACACGGTTGCTGTCCGGCAGTGCGTTCCACGAGTGGTGCGTCTGCAGCAGTGCAGAGATCGTGTCCACACCGAGCCTATTTTTACTGCGCTGCAAGCGCTAAATTAAAAGTAACAACGCATTTTTTGCAGTAAATATGAACATGGCTGACACGAAAATGTAGTAATTACACCATAAATGCATATGATTAAACTCTACTGTGTTTCACAGTCAACACATATGGCTTTTTGGCTAGGTTTAAGGGGAAAGAGCACTTTTAGATAAAGAAGGCAATAATAGATGGCACTCGTGGAGGTAGGAAAACAAAGTTCTTTATGAACCGCAGGATTGCTTGTAATAAAGATTGAAATGCAAAAGGAAAGGCAGTAGAGACGACTATTTCTGTCAATGATAAGTTTGTGATAACGTAAGAAAAGTAGTTTAAATGTTTTGCCACTTGCTTAACTTAATATATAAATCTAGAAGTAAATGCAAAAGTAAAAAGCATTGAATAATGTGTTGCTTATATTTATTGTGTTTAAACATGCCTGTGAAAGATTGTATTACTGTACTGTGTAAAAAAAAAAAATCACAATGATGAAAAAGCATTTTCGGTGACAATGTTTGGATTTGAAATCAAACTAATGGATAAATGTTGTGTTTGTGGTAAACAGCCACGGATCAATAGTGGAATCCTGTGTGAAAGCTGCTTCTCCTCTCACAAGAGACACCTAAGAGGGGGAATTCCCCTCATTTTCAAAAATCTAATTCAGGCCCTGAATAAATGTCTGAAAATCCTGATTGGAGTATCACTATAAATAGTTATAAATGATAAAAAGTAGGCTTTAAAAAGATCGGTATCGGTGATCGGTATCGGCAGATACTGCTTTCTGTGATCGGCCTAAAAAATCCTGATCGGAGCACCCCTAAAAATAATACTGTAATACAGTAATATAATATAATAAAATACTCATGACTTTTGGACCTGTGAGTGGCAAAAGAAATCATTTTTTATAAGAGACTCATACCATTTTGGCGGCCTGGGCCTCTCCTTCAGCTTGGATGATTTTCTGCCTCTGTTCTTGTTTTGCTTTCTCCACAAAGAACTGAGCTCTTTGTGCCTCCTGCTGGGCTGGAAGACCATAAACACGTTTTATTACAGTTATTATGTCCACATATGTTACGTGTTGCAAGAACCTAACTTTACCTACCAACTTGTTTGGCCTCCACAGCTGCTGTGTACTCCTTGCTGAAGCTCAACTCTGTGATGGCCACATCGTCGAGAATAATGTTGAAGTCCTTAGCGCGTTCAAAAAGATCTCGTCGGATGAGTAGAGAGACCTGCATGAAATCAGTGGCAAAGAAAGATTAAGAATATAGTCATTTGTAGAATGTAATTTGGAGATTTTCTTCATTTGATTATGGATCCTGGAAATTTGGTTCATTTCTAGAATATGTGGAAGACTTTCAAAACTGAGTAACAGATTGTGAGGAAATACAAACCTGGGCTCTTTGCGTAATTAGTTGGGATGCATTAAATTTGGCGACCACGCTCTTCAGAACTTCATTTACAATAGATGGCAGCACACGATCATCGTAGTCCTTCCCCAGCTGCTGGTACAAGACAGGAAGGTTGGAAGCCACAGGTCGTGACAGCACACGCAATGCGATGCTCACCATCTGCAGGTCTGACCACATTACAGCAACATTACATGAACTATAATCAAGCTGAACACATTATGACTATGTTAAAATGGAAGTAAACAAAGCATGATCATGACAATGAAATAAAATTAAAAAATTTTACCTTTACTTCCTGTTAAAGATGATATTTTTCTTGGTTTGGCTCTGATATCATATATGATTGGATACTGAAACCATGGTATCCTATAAGAACAATGTCGTTTTTTACATTACAGTTTAAAGGTACAGCATTCCTTTTTTATTATGGTGAGATTAAACATGCTTCCACACAGAACAAGTATATAAGTCATAAAAAATTGCCTGAAGTGGAGACCCTCAGAGAGGACTGTGTCCATCTGCATCCCTCCAATTCTATTAAAGACAATTGCTCGCTGACCACCCTCCACTAAAGACAAGACAATTAGTGTGAGTGATGACATTACCAGTCTTCTTATTTTAATATTCATTTCAAAAGTACATGTTGCACAGATACATCACCGTTCAAAAGTTTAACATTCAAAAATATTTTGTCCAAAAATCTCTTAAGCTCAACCAGGCTGCATTTACTTGATCAAAAATACAGAAAAAACTGTGATATTGTGAAGCATTTTTACAATTTAATATGTTTTCTTTTTATGTAATTTATTCCTGCAAAGCTAAATTTTTTAGCAGCCAGTACACCAGTTTTTAGTGTCACACAATCCTTTAGAACTTATTCTAATATGCCAATTTATTATAATTAAAGTAAAAAAAACAAAATGTTGCGCAGCTTAATATATTTGAGGAAACCGTGACTTGTTTTCAGGATTCTTTGATAAAATTCAAAAGAACAGCATTTATTTGAAATAAATCTTTTGTAACATTGTAAATCTCTTTACGGTCACTTTTAATCAATTTAATGCATCCTTGCGGAATAAAAATATGAATTTCTTTCAAAAACTAAATCTTGATCCCAAACTGAATAGTAGTGCAGAAATTCACTACACTAGACATCTGAGCTCTACTCCTAATACTTTTTCACTTTAATGTAATTCTTTATACTATTGTAACACTGAATGCACCTGTATATGTGGCCTCTTTGACTCCATAAGCAAGTGCACCTGCTCCAATTAATAACTTCAGTCCGAGTCCAGCACCCTTTGAGCCAGAGGACATGCGTCCGGCGAGATCCCTCAGGTTCTGGAGCAACCTCTGTGAGATTACAAAATAAACATATTCACTTCCACTGACAATATGACCGTTACACCAGTAGTATAATCTTCAGACAAGGTCTTACCAAAAGGGTTAGGCTAAATGATATGACAGCGCCACCTTTTGACACTTAATGGGCATAACTCATCATGTCTAGAATTTTCCGTTTTTTATAATAACATATCATAATAATCCCTGTCTGGGAAACGACTTCATTAGCTTACATTCTGATACAGATCATGGAAGAGCAGGTACTGTGTTAAACAAATTAGGCAATCTTTCATGAAAAAAAACCATTACATTTAATGTGCGTCTACACTAACTACCTAGTATGTATCAAGTCAACTTTAGACCTAACGTTACAGCCATTTGTTACAGGTGATATTAAACGTCTAAGGCCCAACAAGCTTTAAGAGCAGCCGGTTTCAGGAGTCAGGACTTCAGCACAGGTATTCAAAATCAAAGCATGCTATTCAAAAATTATTCATATTTAAATTTGTTAAGGGGTCTGACAGCACGTTTCATCTTAAAATGTGCTTTAGTGTATGAGAGCAGATCAGATCATGTAACAGTTACTGTGTAACACTTTTTCTGTTCCGATTTCTGTTGCCAAGCTGATTATGACTGCTTCTAAAAAGTTGTCCCTTTTATTAATGAGCATTTAAACAATTCTAACGTTATAAATAAAATTTCTTAAGAATTAAGATACTCACGTTAGGCTCTTTATTCGCCATGCTTGCAGCAGCTACCCAAGGTCGTCACGAACAACTTCCGTTCCAACCGGAAGAAATTCTGGGTAATGTAGTACTCTCAGTTATTTCCACGTTTTGGACATTGCTACATAGAGAACGGCCAGTCTATATAAAGTAATTATATGCTTGGTCATATCCAAGACTATATATTTAAAATGAAAACAAATTTGATGTGACAACCATTAAGATATTTTAACTGGATAAAGATATGTGCCCAGTTTATTATATGGGAATAATGGAAAGTTTTAAAACCTCTGAACTTTTTTTTAAATTTGTTCTTATATTCCACTTATTTTATGTCATGTTAAAGCTGCCATATTTCTGTAAATGCAATGTGTGACAAAAATTGGCCACAAAAAACAATTATGAGATCACTCATTCTGCTGATAAATACTTAAGGGAGAAATGCAAGAGGCAAAATATGAATATGAATATTTTAATCCTTAATTTCATAATTTATTTTAAAACAAATCCTATCTTACAGTTTAACTAAAAAAAAATAGACCATGAATAACCACACAGACTGGGAGAAAACGTTTTAAAAACAGCTGATAAGGAAGCAGTGTACATTGCAGGATTGAAATACAGAAGGAGGAGAAGAAAAATATACAAACAGGTAATTTACACAACCAGGTTGTCATGAGCATGATTGCTCTTATGTACAAGTCCTTATCTGCCATAAAACTGGTGTGATCATTTGTCTTGAAACTGGGTTTTACTGAAATGTTCCCTTTAAAGCGCCTCAGAAGAAATACTCAGTACGGAGAGTGTCTTCTCTGGCAACTGAAACTTGCGGAAGTGTGGGTCCATCCTCTGGAGTAATTAAACGAAAGGTTCCATGTGTCAGACGTAGAAGAGTCGTACCCGGGATGTGCTGACATGAAGGTCGTCATCATAAAACTTGGTCTCTATAACAACATTACCACTGCAAGAGAAGAAATTTGATCCATGATTAATCCAACTTTTATGGATATCAAATATGTAGAAAAAGAAAATCTTACGTTAAGACATTTGCAGGCATCATCTGTGACTCTGGTGCAGCTTCTATCAAAGACTGCCATGTGTTTGTAGAATTAGGAATCACAAAGCCAAACTCAAAAAACCACTCTGAAAAAAAGACAAGGTACATGTGTAAGCATTTTGTGATGTAAATAGTCCTTACGCACTTTAACTAAGGCAGGCTAACAAGATGAAAACATATTCACAAACAAGCTTTTAAAAGTCTTTTCAATTCATTTGTTCAAGTTATATAGTTAATCGTGTCTCAAAAGAGCATTGTTTGTGCACACACGTTCATATGAGCCAAAATAAAAAAGATTTTCAAATTACACATATAAAATAACTTGTCAAGTAAAATCTGAATATAAATACTTTATATCAGTCTAATGCCACAAAATCATGAAGACAAGCATAGATCAAAATTTAAATGGCCGACTGTTACATTGTGAAATGCATAATAAATTATTTATTGAAAGAAATCTCTATATTAGAACACTGCATTTAAACTATACTGTTCAGGATATTCAAGAATATTAGGGATAGTACTTAAATGTTCAAATGTTTCACAAGTTACCTGTACCTGTGGATGTAATGAATGAATGCAATATTATGATCACGTTTATATTTGACAAATTTTAGCAGTGTTTAGTTCAAATGTTTATTCTTTTAAAAACTCTGTAGCTAAGATGAGAATATATGGTTAGTATTCAGTGTTGATTTACCAAAGTAAACAAAGGTAGTGTACTACTCCTTTTTAAACAATACAGTCTTGTGACATTCAGTTTTAACAGGATTTCAAATGGATTTCAAATTGATAATGTACTTTTTTGTTAATGGATAATGAATAAAATCATTTATATGGAGCTCCTTGCTCGAGAAGACATCTCTGTGTTAAATCATTTTAAAGATATTTCAGAACCAACCATTTTACAAAAGGGAGCTCTAATTTTGCGCTTCCATCATCATTGCTATTTCTTATCACAAAAGTGCAATGCGCAAGAAATAATTAGAACAACCTTCTAGGCACTGGCCTTTAAAGAAAACTTTTTGCTCCAGTCGGAATTTTTCCAGTTTTTCTACTGAAGAGAAATTCAGCTCTCTGGAGACAGCTTTACATTTCAGGATCTTCTTAGGAACCCGAGCTGGAAAACAAAATCAAAACTATTAGTTACCAGACATGGCACATTCTGTACTAAATTCAGAACAGAAGACTGATCTTGACCTCTCGCTGAGATCACTAAAAGGAGCAGTGAAGTAGCGGACATAAGAGAAGATTTGGCGTAGCTTAATCGAGTCAATAGTTTAAATCTTTAATGAAAGGTAATGCTGAGAACCACAAACCTTCATGTTCTACCCCAGGAAGGGAGAGGTCTTCAGTTCCCTGCCAGAGAACCTTCCCTGTCTCTGCATCTCTAAGATTCATCCAGTTTCTGGAGACAAGTTAAGGCATGCTGAACGGACTGGCAATGAAAATGTCTCCTGATGTCAGGGCCAACTTTCCAGAAAATGGCATTTTACAAGAAGATCAACTCAAACAATGTCAATGGGAGATAAAACTTTTCCAAATCAATAATTTTGTGTTAGGCTCATTGGAACTCAAGTAACAGTTCACATAAACATGAAGATTGTGTCATCATTTACCTCATGTCATTTCAAACCTGTATGACTTTCTTTCACAAAAAGAGATGTTCACCAGTCATCAAACTCCAAAAAGAACAACAACAACAACAACAAAAAAGCACTATAAAAGTAATCCAAGACACTTGCACAGTATAGCTTTCTTCTGAAGCCGTATAATAGATTTGTGTGAGGAACACACTTTAAAGTCGGCATGAAACGGAAGTTGCGATCGTCTTTTCTTCACTACTGTGACGTATAACCGAGTGAAACGGCATCTGAAACGAGAGATTTCCTTCGGGAATTGATTGGATCGTTGGAAGCTGGGGCATTGCTAACAAAATGGAGGCAGATCTGAATGGCAGTTTGCAGTTAGTGGTGGGGGATTTCTCTCTAGATTCACAGCCGACATCCAAGCATGAATAAATGTTTTATTTATTAAGGATGACGACGATGATCAACGGCACAAAACAAAACTCACGAGAGAGAGAGAGAGAGAGAGAGAGACTGCCTGAATGACTGAGCAAAAAATTAGTTTGTGATGTCCTAAGAGTAATGTCGTAATACCCCCTCATGACTAGTGTCAGTGCTATAAAGTGAAGCATCAGCTTCAGCTTTCCCGCTGTCGTTTATCCCAGCGTTTGCCCCTCACGTCACTAGCTCCGCCCTTGCACCATAGCTCGTGACCAGAAGAGAAGATGAGTCGTTTTGAGGGGGAGGGGAGGTTAAGGTTTTTGATTAAAGATTACGAGGGCACATTAATTTTGTAAAAAATAATGAAGTGCACAGATAAATTATTTATAATAAACTACAGTATTCCATTAAAAAATAAGAATTTTCAATTTTGATTACATGGTGACTTCAAGTTTAAATTCACTAAATATCTTGCTCGTTCTTTTTATGTTCCACGGAAGAAAGTGAGTATTTCTTGAAACACATGATTGGTGAACTATTCCTTGAAATGATGTCTAAATTCAAGAGTTTCTATAATTATTACATCGAGCATCAATTTGTTATAAATCACAAATGCAAACAATACCAGCATAGCTAACAGAAACAGACCACACTTGAAGTCTAAAAACAGCCTGATCTGTCTGTTAAACAATGGTTTGTGACAATGGCTTGTACTCTGTGTCAATGACATCTGACCTCTTCATCTTCAGACCACCTGTATGAGCCTTTCAGGCTGCTAAAGCACACTCACACAAGGCTGCATGTGTCATTACAGGCCCTAGTTACCAACCCTATGAGACCTTGGTCAGGGCTGCATAAGTGTGCTACATGTATTACTAATCCTAATCTACCTTTCAAGCATTAATAGTGACACATAAATACTCCTTAACAAATGCAAATCCCTAAATTGTTCCTGAAGGAATAAAAAGCTTATCATAAAAATCCTTCATCAAAAAGAAAATATTACTGACACTGCAGCCATAATAAAATGATTTATTTATATTAATAATATTTATATCAATATAATATATTAATTTTATTTTCTTATTTATTATTTAGTTCTTCTCTTTCTTATGGAGACTCGATTTTATATGGAACTATTCTGAAGCATTAAATTACTTGAAATGAATCCCAAGACACAAATAACCAGAAGCATGACCAAGGATTCATTCTCAGTCTAGCCAAGAAGCTGATCTATATATATATATATTCCTTTTACAAAATGACCAAACTGAACCAAATTAAATTATTCAATGTTAACTTTGCTGAACAGATCCCATATCTTCATACACAATGTATAGACTACAAAAATAACTACATTTTACACTCATATTAATGTGCTTAAACATCAATTAAGCAAATTCCAGACTTAGTAAGGGATTCTTGTATTTCCAATCAATTTTATGTGCTATATTCTGTGATATATTTCACCCTGAATTTAGATGCCAACAGCTGAAGACACTAAAAATGAGTAACTACTCCCTTAAAGTGTCAGGCTCTGTATCTGATGAACCAGGCGACTGCATTTGAGATTATTGGTGACAGATGTCTGTGGGATCTCACCTGCTGAGCACACTGAGAGAGTCGCAGGGGAGAGACCCTTTTACTCACAAACACCGTCACTGTCGAGGTAATTAGTCCCTTCGGCGCCAATGCTTTCATGGAAGCCACATTCATTTTTAAAAAGTCATCCATTGTTGCATATTGTTGCCAATTCCAGTCTGTTGTTACTGGTGCAAAATAGCTACAGTAACGGTGTAGTTTAATAATAATAATAATAATAATAACAACATTAAAAAAATCAGTACATCAAACGCATCACATTTTGTCCTATTAAAAATGTTGGCAGTGAAGGCTATGTTAGTTAGTTCTAATGATTTACCAAAAAATACACACACAGTACTGTGTTCCTGGAAGAGGAACAGAAAACTAGCCTTGAAAGACATGGCAACAAGCACACAAAATTCACACACCTTCAAAATCTCTACATGCTTCTAACAAACATAGTTTGGCACACAATACAATATCTGTCTTTTTCATCATTTAAGTCAGTGGGTTTTTTTTTTTGTAGCCACTCAAGGGTATGGTGCTTTGCACACAGTAGTAACCTCTGGGGCACACTGGGAAGAAGAAAAAAAAAACCAACTACACAGGGCAAATATGATGAAGCTTGGAGATAAAATTGCATTGACGAGCCTTTGAAAATCCATTTGTGCTGCGTAACTACATTGTACCAGATTCATGCTGCTACAAAGAGCTGTGCTATACTAAGATGACACAAATTTAGTAAAAAAAAAAAAAAGCTGAGCTCTAAAATTATGTGCAGGGCCAATGCAATAATGTACATTATGCATAAAAGCATGTTTCTAAATAGGTAGTGATATCAATGGCATATCAGCCCATGCTCCAGTTTACTCTGAACAACTACTACAGTACAAAGTTTCAATATTCTACCTAAAACGAAAGCTGAATGTTTTATCCATACACTCTACCGTACACTACCGTTCAAAAGTTTGGGGTTGTATTTGAAAGACGTCTCTTCTGCTCAACAAGGCTGCATTTGTTTAAACAAAAATATAGTAAAAGCCGTAATGTTGTGAAATACTATTATATATTTATTTTTATTATGTATTTATTCCTGTGATGGCAAAGCTGAATTTTGAGCAGCCATTACTCCAGTCTTCAGTGCAAAAAAAAAGCTGAGCTCTAAAATTATGTGCAGGGCCAATGCAATAATGTACATTATGCATAAAAGCATGTTTCTAAATAGGTAGTGATATCAATGGCATATCAGCCCATGCTCCAGTTTACTCTGAACAACTACTACAGTACAAAGTTTCAATATTCTACCTAAAACGAAAGCTGAATGTTTTATCCATACACTCTACCGTACACTACCGTTCAAAAGTTTGGGGTTGTATTTGAAAGACGTCTCTTCTGCTCAACAAGGCTGCATTTGTTTAAACAAAAATATAGTAAAAGCCGTAATGTTGTGAAATACTATTATAATTGTATTTATTCCTGTGATGGCAAAGCTGAATTTTGAGCAGCCATTACTCCAGTCTTCAGTGCCACGTGATCCTTCAGAAATCTTTCTAATATGCTGATTTGGTGCTCAAGAAACATTTCTTATTATTAACATTGTTAAAAACAGTTGCGCTGCTTAATATTTTTTGTAGAAACCAAAATGCATTTAGTTGGGATTCTTTGATAAACAGAGTTCAAAAAAGTTCTTTTGTAACATTTATACTGTCAGTTTTGAGAAATGTAATACTTTGCTTTGTAATTTGTAGCTTTGCTGAATAAAATTATTAATTAATTAAAAAAAAAAAAACTTCATGACCCCAAATGTTTTGAACAATAGTGTAAATCCAAAATATTTCCTTACAGACTTTCAACACCATCATTCACAAACCTTTCATTAAAAGACAAACATTTATACGTTTTAATCATTTTCCACAGCTTTGCCTCAAAGCAGTTGGATGCGAGGAGCGCAAGGCAGCAAATCCCTGTCCTTTCAAATCAAGGATTTAAGAATTACCAGCCTGTAAAACAAACCCTTGCTTTCCCAGAGAAGGTCACACAGGGTAGACCCATGTCTACGTGAAGAAATATTTGTAAAACAGTGTACATCAGGACTGACACAAGGCAGTCCAAATGTTCCAGACGTGGCCATTTTCACCCCATCAGAGGGTTCTGGTGCTACTGTGATTATTCTCGTCAGATTTACAGAGCCTATTATAGAAACACTAGCCAATGTTATGTAATCGTGATGGCAGGCACAAACTGTGTGAGGAGATTTCACCTGTCTAATGCACCTGATCCCAAGAATCAGGTGCCTGATAGTCACATAGTATCCTGAAACCCATGTGAACATTAGCTAAACGTTCAACTGAAGGAAGTAACAACATCCCACAGTTAGTTACTGATGCTGATATGCTCACAGAAATGTCAAACTTAGTGGGAATTTTACCTGAAAGTGTCTATAATCTAATAAACACCACCAGACTGCTTTGAAATTACTTACTTCGGTATGATTAACTGCACTGGTAAATTACAATTCATATGCCAGTAACTCATGAATCCAGGTATGCACATTAACAAAAACATGTATATTTGTACAATTTATAGAATAACACAGACGTAATCTGGATTAGAGAAATTACACCATCTATTCATTCACACACCACATAGCAAATCAACTTCTCATATACACCGCAACAAAACTTAAGGAAAACAGTTTAAAAACTCAACTGGATGTTTAAAAGTGTTGATACATCCAAAATGAGTCGACTGCCACCACAGACGCAAAAAAAAAAGCCTGTAGTTTGTTTGTTCAAATAAAAGGCATTTGGATTTATAGATGGATATTGCTGAAACTGAAATCAAGCCTCAGTCATAATGACCAAGAAAGCATAACATAATATGACACTACTTCACCTCCCAGTTTGTCCTGCTAACTGTTACCAGCATCTCATACAGCATCAATACTAAAGTCCTGGTTTCATAACCGTTAAATTAATTACGTATTCCAGATTAACACCTGAATAAAGATGCAAAGTTGTGTGAGTTTGAGGTTTGAAGCTAGTTGGCTAATCTGTCCCATCATCACTTAAGGATACAGTTTAAACCCCTTTAGAATCTCCTTCGCTCTGTCTTCTTCCGAAGACATCTTTTCCCTCGATCTTCAGCTTCAGCAGAAGAAAATAGGCGAATTAAAACGTTCCGTCGAGGAATAACTAATAAATATCGGACAAAAACCGCTTGTAAAATACACAAAATCCACCTCGAAAGGCTTTTAGATTCAGTGAGATCCAGCTTTAATCCCAACGGATACACTTGATCCGCTCACAACCTACTGTAAATAGATTTTTGTGGGAGACTGACAGCTGGTTCGACCAATCATCTTGCGAATTTTCGAAGGCCTGGATTAAATGCACCAATCATAGCAGAGATGCGAGAACCAGGGCGGGGGTTGGTTGCGTAGGGACGCGTCACCGATGGCAACCCCTCAAACGTCCTTCGAACGCAGCAGAACGGAAGCGCGTGTGTGACATAAAAGTTATCTGTACTATATTTGCAATGGAATAAATAAGGCGCTTCATGTGGAACTGACAGGGGATAACATATAAATACAATTCAGATGAATAACGCTCAATTTATGGATAGTGGACTATAAAGGAGGCCAGTGTACGTTCAGATTGCTCTCTTTATATAAAATATTTTGAATTGAATTTGAATTGTGATAACAAACATGCGGCTAAGTAGTTCAGACAAAAAGATGCTGGAGCATATAGACTAATGAGCCCTTCAATGGGTTAACCATCTTTGAACGTACTCCATTTGATACTTTACGATATATTTCAAAATAAAATAAAATATATATTCTCTACAAGTTATATATTTTTTCTTAACATTAACACAATAATAGAAAGGCTCATCTTAATATAAACTGCGTGCTTGTAATGTTGTTCAGAGCAGGGCAGAAATGTTGGCCTATATATCATTATTATCATCATCATCATTGTTGTTGTTGTAAAACTCATATGCCATGTGTCAACAGAGCCAAGCTGTGTTAACAGCAGAATTTGCAAATCAGTTTCTCTTCACAACACACATAGTCTGTAAAAGATGTTTAGCAGTTTCCTATAGTATGAAAGCTCTGTGCAAATTATATGTCTAAAAGAAGCCCTGTGGCTAAGCAGAAACCAGCACAGGAAATAATGATGGCTAGTCTAGCAATGCCCTCACAACTACAAAAAACACCCTAGCAACCATACACACTTTGACTGCTATGACTGGCTTATAGATAAACAAGAAAGAAATGTGGAGATTGTAATGAGAAATTAGCTAGTCGATTGCACTCAGTTTTGGCCACACGTGTGCCTTTTTGCTGTTCACTCCATGAAATAATTATCTTTTTGAGTGAATGGAGCATAAAGACTATTCATACTGTTTGAGGGAATACTAGAGCTGAATAACAGCTCTCACACGGCCAGTGTGAGTCCATTGTGACTCTTTGAATCCTGAGCAGAAGGTCCGGGTCTGACATGAACAATTCAAAGTTTTTCTTGTATGTATCTTTTGCACACAACTTATATCAATTTGGGTAAGTTATCGCTGACAAAATGACCAAATTATCCATTATCATTTACACTTCTCTCTTCCAGGGAGAAATTATGCTAGAATTAGCTCTAATGTTGACTGGAAATGGAGCTGAACAGGAAATAGAGTGTGCGAAAAGGTCTTGCAGTGGCTAAATGGGAGAGCGCATAAAAAAGCAGGAAATTAGGTAAAGCTCATTAAAAGAGAGTGTTGCAGCTGGAAGATAAGCAGACTGTGACTTCTCTATTAGACAGCTCGTTACCTGGAGTTATCGAGCAGCAAAGACCAATCATATTGCATGCAGCTATAGTCTAAAAGAGAAGACAGATTAGTGTCCACAGAGACTTGTGTGAAACTATTCAAGATTTTAGACATGTCCACACATTCAGCATATCATATTATTTTACCACTTTTTCATCAAGACATTTGCTAGTATGATCATCTGATCTGTGAAACTATAAAATGTTATTTGCTGATTTACATTTGGATCTGTCCACTGTGATAACAGTAAAACAGATAAACCCCCTATTTGTCAGGCAGCTATTACTAATCAGAACAGAAAGCTTTTTCATCAAAACAGGCACACTGATTTTTCATCAGAACTATTTTTGTCCCCTTTCCCCATGCAAGTCCCATCCAGTGTTACAGTTATAATTATTGTCTTGTTTCCAGTCGCTCAGATGACATTAGCTGGTATATTAGTCCTGATTCTGCCAGTGGAAAGAAATTCTTAGTTCAATGTTCACTGAGCATTACACCAAATTTAAATGTATTAATTATATAAGCAGATTGCATGTGTTTTGAAATGTGTACAAAACTGGTTTGCTGATCAAAACTGAGTTAATTCTCAGTGAAACTGTCATACTCTTCACAGTTTCTAAACATTATTTAATTGTGTGAGCCATAACGTAATTATCCTTTCAAATATCAAAATCTGTCAGACATTTATATTCCATAAATATCTGTGACATGGAATGTTTTGTTTATATGCAATGCATTGTTACAATAATAAAAGTATCTCATGGAAAACTTTCACAAAACAGCATTCAGACAGACAAAACTTTTCATTTTGGTGGCATTGGCCAATTTACTGACACAATAGCTATAGGTTTTGAATCATGAAATAAATGTTTTGGATGAGTTACATTTTCGGTGTGTGTATATAACATTTTGTGGACATGCAATAGAGTTGTAATGTCCCATAAAACAAGACTTACGGTTAACAGAATGTTAAGAAATGCTAAGAAAAATTAGATAAAGCAAATGAGAAAAACTGTAATATCAGCCATTTATTGGCCAAAAAAATTGGCTTAGATATCGGCAAAATTGTTAATATCAGTGCACCCATAGCAATAACAGTGTGTCAAGCTTTGCCTTTAAGTTTTAACAGCCTTTAAAAGAGACAGACAGATAAATAGACTGTAGATGCTGTTACAGTCAGAAATTTTCAAAGGAAATATGTGGGATTTTAAGGGTATTTGATGACAGGAAATTGATATGCAGACCTTCTAGAAAAGAAAAAGTATACGGAGTACAGTTTGAAGGACAGCGTTGAATTCATGAAATTTAGCTTGAATGCAAAGTTGAGTTAGTGTTAGAAATTTTAGTCTGAAAATTATAAACTTTAATATCATTGTTACAGTTATCCTATTAGTCTGTATGTATTGTTTCACAAAGGGGATGGCTTTAAAAACCCAAAGAACCCAGTGATGCACATTTAGCGTCCACTTCTAATGTTAGCTCTTGAAGGAGAGAGAGAAGTTTCAATAGGAAGTTGTCAAAATGGAAACACATTTCTGTATGAGAGATGACTAGAATATAAATAGATAATGTGAACACATTTCATTGTTGTACAATGAAAATGTAACAACATTCATTGTTTTATCATAATGCAAGTTTTTTTTCCATAACGAAACCACTAATGCAAATGTTGTGTTCTTAATGGCTGTGTGTACTTATAATTTCTGTGGAAGGGTTGTATGAAAAAAGCATCTGAAAATCTGCTTTATCAGCAAAAATACACCTAATGTTTGCTTTATGTTCAAATTCAGCTACCGGTCCTCTATCTGATCCTGGTGGGAAATAACAGAAACAGATGCACGGTGCTGGTGTGAATTAGAGATATAGCTCTGGATCACATCATCAGCATTCAGATGTTTTTGTTTGTGTGTGTGTTTCGCATCCTTTAAGCCTGGCAATTTAATCACCCAGATTGCTTTTGATGCCTTTATACTTCAAATGCAGCCATAGTAATTTATCAGCAGTGAATGAGAGGTATGGCTCTGAACATTACTTTGACAGCCTAGGAACACAGAGCACTGTTTGCCAGTCAGCCTCACATCTGGGTTAATTTGAGGTTATTTTAAGGACCTAATCATACATATGATCAAGGACAGTATTTCCTAGTCATAGCTATTGTCAAATATGGGTGAACAGGCCATTTAGAAATGAGTGCTGGAGGGTTTTCAAACACATTCTTATTAAAAGGTCAGCAGAGTCAGGACTGAGCTTCAAGAACTGCTGTATTTAACATATGTCTTCAGACTCTCGGCAGTAGCTTTGATAAAGGTCACTGAAAAGCTTCTGTGAAAATGAGTATCTGTAATGGGCAAAGGATGAAGAGGAAGCTGGTTGGTTTTGGATAAGTATTTTAGAAATAAAATGATTTATTTTATGCAATGCATCAGACGTTTCTAATGTTGCCACTCGAGAAGACTGATGCGACACTCGATCGTTTAGGTGACTGACATCGTGTCCCTGTATGTTGTGTCGCATAAAATAAAGAGTTACAGCACAGTTACGATTTTATAGATGAAATTAAACCAATGCAAACCTGTATTTGGCGGCTCCCTCCTGAAGAGGATGAAAAATCCCGCTCACAACAGGGTTGCCAGGTTTTCACAGCAAAACCTGCCCAATGGACCCAAATATCTCTCCTACACTTTTACCAACACTCACACACATCATCAATACATCTCTCCTCACAGGCACCTTCCCCACTGCATTCAAGCAGGCTCGGATAACCCCACTGCTCAAAAAACCTACATTAAACACTTCACTTACAGATAGCTACAGACCTGTCTCTCTCCTTCCATTCATAGCGAAAACCCTCGAAAGAGTTGTTTCCAACCAGATATCATTGTTTCTTTCACAGAACAACAAACTGGATCCTAACCAGTCAGGTTTCAGGAGTGGCCATTCAACTGAGACTGCACTACTGTCAGTCACAGAAGCCTTGCGGATTGCAAAAGCTGATTCCAAATCATCAGTCCTTATTCTGCTGGATCTTTCTGCTGCTTTTGACACTGTCAATCATCAGATCCTCCTGTCTGCCCTCTCTTCAATGGGCATTACAGGGATTACACGTCGCTGGTTTGAATCCTATCTCACTGGTAGGTCTTTCAGGGTGTCTTGGGGAGGGGAAGTATCCAAAGCCCATCAACTTGTCACTGGGGTTCCTCAGGGATCAGTTCTTGGACCCCTCCTCTTCTCCATATACACAACATCACTGGGTCCCATCATACAAGCACATGGCTTCTCCTACCATTGCTATGCTGATGACACACAGCTCTATCTCTCGTTTCAACCAGATGATCCAACGGTAGCTGCACGGATCTCAAGCTGCCTGGCGGACATCTCGGCATGGATGAAAAAATATCCCCTACAGCCCAACCTGGCAAAGACTGAGCTTCTTGTCTTCCCTGCCACTCCAACTCTACAGTATGATTTTTCCATCAAGCTAGGTTCTTCTACAATTACCCCATCAACTTCGGTCAGAAATCTTGGTGTAACTTTTGATAACCAGCTGACCTTCAAAGACCACATTGCAAAGACCACTCGATCTTGCAGGTTTGCATTGCACAACATCAGAAAGATCAGGCCCTTTCTAACGGAGCATGCTGCACAACTTCTTGTCCAGGCCCTTGTCATCTCTAGGCTGGACTACTGCAATGCTCTTCTGGCTGGACTCCCAACAAGCACAATCAACCCTCTACAAATGATTCAGAATGCAGCGGCACGACTGGTCTTCAACGAGCCCAAAAGAGCCCATGTTACACCTCTCTTCATCTCCTTGCACTGGCTACCGGTTGCGGCCCGAATCAAGTTCAAGACATTGATGCTTGCATATAGAACAGCCACAGGCTCAGCACCCGCCTACTTCCACTCACTACTACGAATTTACATCCCCTTCAGAAGTCTGAGATCCGCTAGTGAGCGACGCCTCGTGGTACCATCACAGAGAGGCTCAAAATCACTTTCCAGAACATTCTCATTCACCACTCCTGGCTGGTGGAACGATCTTCCCACCCCTATCCGGAATGCTGAATCCCTGACAATTTTCAAGCGACAGCTGAAAACTCATCTCTTTCGAAGCTACTTGACTTCATCATAAAAAAAAAAAATTAAAAAAAATAAAAAAAATTATCTCTCTTTATTTATTCCTTCTCTTTCTAGCTTGTACTTATTTGAACAATGTCTAAGAACTTGGTATTACAGCAGTACTGAATGGCAACCCCCGCTGACGTGCCGTAACACCAACGCTAGACTGTTTCTTTGCAGACACTTGCGGAGATTCGTCCTAGTAGAATGCTCGGCTCCGAAGCGAAAAGCTGATGTACGTTTGCACGCACTCTCCTTTTATACCCGCGCTACCGGGCGGGGTGCGCATGGCGAAACACACACGCCAACTGTCATTGGCTTGTTTAGTTTACACTCAAAGGTGATTGGGCTCTCGGGCGAGATCCCAATTCGTCAGTCACGACTGACGTAACGTTGAACGTGACTGACTGAAAGGGAACAAGGGTACACCAGACGAATGTGTCTTTTGCCGTTTGTCTACGTCTGTTGGTGCAGTGTGAATTGGCCTTAAGAGTTTCTGTTGCAAACACCATGTTACATGTAGTAAATAAAGTTAGCATATTTATCATACAAATGTGCATTGCTGCTAGCTATAACTGCAATCGATTCATTTGACAAATCAAATTTAATTGGGGTTTACTGAATTTAGTTACAGTACAATTTCTTTCTTTCTTTCAACAGTGTTGGGTAGTTTTTGTGTTAGTGGCTGGTCAAATGCACACCAATGATGGGTATTAAGCCCCTGGAATGTGAATATTACCTGGGGAACCCCGCCAAAAAACATGTTTTTTTATTTTCTTTTTTTGAAAGTCATGAAGACATTATCATGGAGTTTTTCCTTTGCTATGAGCAAATGGGAACGCAAAAATAATTTTTAGTAGTCTTCCATTCACTGCTATAGAAGATTTACCCAACTATGACGACCTCTACTGAGAAAAACCCGGAAATGTGAAAAAGGTCCATTGGGCAGGTTTTGCTGTGAAAACCAGGCAACCCTGCTGTGAGCGGGATTTTTCATCCTCTTCAGGAGGGAGCCGCCAAATACAGGTTTGCATTGGTTTAATTTCATCTATAAAATCGTAACTGTGCTGTAACTCTTTATTTTATGCGACACAACATACAGGGACACGATGTCAGTCACCTAAACGATCGAGTGTCGCATCAGTCTTCTCGAGTGGCAACATTAGAAACGTCTGATGCATTGCATAAAATAAATCATTTTATTTCTAAAATACTTAATCTCGTTACTTTGGATGTTAAAATATGTTCTTAGAGGTGTGCACTGTTTGTTCATGGGCTGGTTATGGAGCCAATCACAGCTATGAGTGAAACTCAGGGTAGCAGTCTGAGATTCGCAGTTCTCCCGCCGAACACGAGCCCAGCTCCGGCATGAAATCCAGCACCGTTACGGTGGAAACAGGATAACAGAGACTGGTTGATGATTGCTCATACATGTTTTTATTTACTTCTAAAATGTTAGTTAAACGAGTTCAAAGTAGGTTTCCACTACACAATGTATTCGAGATGAGGGGTTTTAGTGTAGCCTAGTTTAAAACAACAATTTGAGAATTCCAACTGAATATAGTTCACCCAAAAATCATGTCTAGCCCCAAGAGTGATTACTGATAAACTGTCTGAAAAAAAGAAAGTGACATTTTAGAGAAGAAAAAATCCCCCACTGACTTTCAAAGCTGCTACATAGTAACGACTTTCTACTTCGAGAACCTTGATAGAAATGTAGTGGAGTGAAAAGTACAATATTTGTCTTTCAAATGTAGTGAAGTTAAAGTCATAAGTTCCCAGAAAAAATAATACTCAAGTAAAGTACAGATACTCAAAAAGTGTACTTAAGTACAATACTCAAGTAAATTTACTTAGTTACTGTCCGCCTCTGGTCATCATTATTTCACTTGTATGTCGTTCCAGACTTCTTTTTTTCTTTTTTTGTTGAACAGAAATTGTCATACTGAAACTAATCATAACACAGCAACCTTTGTCATTCTCGCCAGAGCAATAACATGAAATCATGCAAGCATGTAGAACAACACTGGAATACTACAAATGAAGAGCTTTTTCTCAGCACAGGTCCGAATGGGATAATGCAATCCATTTCTGAATGTTTTACATGCGTTATGTACAATATATTTGGAGATCAATTCTCACAGCTACATTTGAAATGCAGAGGTAAATGGAAATTATTTTCGCTGACAGTCTTTCAGCGAAAAATTCTCTCAAGAGGAAACACATTAAACATGTGGAGCAAAAAGTGCAGTTTCTTTTTGCAGGATTTCACCACTTTCTACAAATTATGGGGTGAATTTATTCAAGAGTTGTGCCGTTTTTGCACGTGGCATTTCAGTGCAAAAACCTGTCTTTTTCACCAACCACCCACAATCCAGCTTAAGCAGGTGCTGAATGCACTGAAATATTGATTTGCATAATTATTTAGTGAATTAGGTGCTAAACAACCCAAAAAGCATGTGCAAATATTGATGGGTGCAATTCATTTATAATTTATCCTCTGTATATTAAACAAGAATGCCTTAAAGGGACACTCCCATTGGATGATCCATCTTTAGGGAGTGTTATTCAAGGATTTACATAATGAACTGTCGTTGCCACACTATTTCCCATCTCTAATAAATTTGTTAATATTTGTGAGGAGATTGTGAGGAGCTCCCTGAACTCTGCTTCATTACAGTTCGCACATATTTTTTCGCTGTGAACGTTGATCTGCCTTCAAAACACCCGGTAAAAAAGTCGCATGATAACGTGCGACATCACTTCGACTCACACCCTTTACGGCATTGGTCCTGGCTTTTGTTCACACAGGGCTCATTCCGGGACTGATCCCAGCAATGTTACTAGGTCCCCATTCTGGAACCGTTCCCAGGATCAATCCTGGGACGTGTTTGCGTTCACACAGAAGGCACTCCGGAAATTTTTCCGACAATTTTCCGGAATCAACGAGCAGTGTGAAAAGGGCTATTTTCAGTGCAATAGCTTGCTTTAAGAGTCATTTACTAAATTGTTACATTCTCATTCATCTTTGCCCCAGCCAGCAAAAATGCTTTGATAAAGGTGCAATCCACTTGAAGTATGTATAATTCCTGTAATGGAAAAATAATGGAAGAAGTGCTCATTCACTTCAAAGAGTCGGTTATCATTACCTCTCATAATGTTACTGAGATCATGCACACATTATGGGAGGTTTGTAATTTATTCAGGTTTTCTCTCTTTTGCATATTATTTGTATGAACAGAGCATTTTTTACTACAACATACATTCTATTTGGTGACTATTTAAACACAGCAACTTCATATAATTGTTTTTCAGTTTGACTGAATGGATTGGACAGATTTTAAATTCTATGATCATAGAATCATCATACAATTTTTAAAAAGGAATCTAATTGTTATTTTATTCTAAAAATAGCCAAATTATTTTCCACTTAATACTGAATGCACTGCAGTGAACTTTAAGAAAATGTAGTTAATGGGTTAACTATAGTTCGGGAGCAGGGCCACGCCTCAACCAATCAGCTCGTTCCCCATCAGCTATTCGTTTTGTCTGTTTCTTGTTCCCACCCACCCTTCCCCCTCTAACTCATCCATTCATCCCACTTCCTCCCCTTCCTCCTCCCTCCTCTCCTTATATCTCTAACATCCCGCACTTTATTCCACAGGCTGCATCCAGGGGGGTCTTCTAGTAACCCAAAATATTATCTATAGAGACGAAGCCCCCACTCTGAGTCTCCCTCGACAAGACTCCCTGATTAGCCAGTTCAGAGAATCATTACACCCTTTCCCTTCCTATTTCCTCTCAGCCTGTCTTCATCATAATAAAGTATTATCTGCATGGTTGTGGCATGGTCCTTGTTAGTAAACTGACTCTCAAGTGCAGTTTATTTTGCTGTGTAATTTGTTAGAGTCGTGATCCATTCTTGTCATGACAGCAAGAAGAATAATTACAGTTACAATGAGTCACTTTGGAGAATTGCTTGAGCCTCAAGCACATCCACCTGTCTTTTGAGTGGCAGGAGAACATGCTGCGATCCAGATGAAGTAAATGAGAACCGAAGATAACAAATCAGCATTCAACATTCCTAATCCAATACTGTGTAATCCATCAAAAATGTGACCAAAAATGCTAATTTAATTTGAGAAAACAATCATGTTGATTCTTCTCCGCTCATGTAGCGAAACGGGTATCAATTTTAGTCGTTAATAACCTCCCAAAAGTTTTGTAGAATTGTTGATGCTGTGAAATCAGTATTGAGAGAGATGGGAACAGGAGCAGGGAACAATGACTCACTCCTGCTGAGGTAAAAACTGCGGGAATTGCATGTTAATAAAGGGCCCAATGAGACAGAAGTCTAATAGTGTACTAAGGTCTCAAAGAATGAATCAGCTAGTATTAAATCTAAACTAGAGAGGTTATATGAACCATAAACTAGACATGTTTTCTGGTAGTAATGGGAAAGAGCGCAGGAGCTGATTGGTGGCCACCTTTAGATTATCATTGTTATACATTTTAAGGTTTGTATGTTATATCCTGTTATATCTTGAAGTTATTTTGTCTAATACTGTATTAATACAAAAAATATATATATATTTCATGAGTTTTTTATATCTCAAATCATTTGGTGGAACAAAATCTTTGTTTTTATCCACTAACACAATACTGTTGAGTGCCATAATGTAATTACTTTCAATTAGCTAGTGATGCGTAAAATGAATTTGGGAATTTGATAAAGAGGGCATTGAGTATATCAGAAAACATCTCGGGTTACTTATGTAACCATGGTTCCCTGAGGGGAACGAGACACTGCGTCCTCTAGGGGTTGCTATGGGGAACGCCTCGTCGTGACCCGTGTCTGAAGCCTACATTGAAAAAACACCAACTTGTTTGGCCGGCGACAGCCATGACGTCACTACCGTCGTGACTAGTACAAAATAGGAAAACAAAAATTCCCTTCTCGGAAATGCGCAAAGCCTTGCTTTAAGCGGACATTAACCATATTATCTGGAATTTAAGTTTATGGAAACCCGACCATATCGGCCAGCCGGAAGAGGCCGGCTCGCACATCTTAGACAGCCTTACACAGGAGGATCCTGGTGATGCCCCCTGTACCTCCCGTTCGTTGCCTCAGCAAGAAGGAATACGCTGGTGGCCAGGAAGCCCCTTGGGGCGACCAGGCACTGTAGCCCAGTCCGGGTGCCTTGCAGCGTAGCACCGGGGCCTGATGTTCACGAAGGCTCCCGCAAATGCCCATGTTTGGCCGCATGATCCAGGAGGTATGAAGCCGAAGCCCGGCTTTTCTTACCATCTGGACATATGTCGACGAGTGACACGCCTACTGCAAGTAGAGCACCTGGCTTCTGAGCCCAGTGTCGGCACCTCATCGAGGGCGTCTAGCCCTCATCGGCTAGGTCCACCTGAGATCCCCACGAGCTCATTCTCCTCCGTGCCTCAGCAGCGGCGGGTCCTGAACCGCGGGAATCAGATGGTTGTCCCTCTCCACTCGAGAAGAGAGACAAATGAGAACGGAGCTTTTTCAGCGAAAAGCTCTCACAGTGCACGCAGATTGCCGCCTTGAGGACATCGCGTGCGTGCTCCTCGCCCAAACAAACAACGCATAGATCGTGTGAATCATCGGGTGTCAGAAACCGCTGACACGGATGTACACACTTTCTAAATGCTTCGCTAGTGCTCGCCATAGTAGGAAAAGAAAGCTCTTACTTTGCTTTTTGGAATGCACGCTTCAAACAGCACAGTCAGTGAAGACGAAGAAGAGAATGATGTGCGCTACTGGCGCCTATTTTGTACTAGTCGCGACGGTAGTGACGTCATGGCTGTCGCCGGCCAAACAAGTTGGTGTTTTTTCAATGTAGGCTTCAGACACGGGTCACGACGAGGCGTTCCCCATAGCGACCCCTAGAAGACGCAGTTCGAAGTTCCATGAAAGGGAACCAATGGTCTATGTCATCTACACTGAATCACAAACCATGATAGAAAATAAATTGCCCATTTGTTTAACCAACTGTTTTTCCCCCACTATGCAGTTTTTTACTGAACTGACACTAAGAGTGACATTTAAAAATAAAATGACAATTAATTACAATTATTTTATTTATTTATTTATACAATTTATGATTTAATCATTCAAACATATAAATGGAAATAAATTACCTTTTAAACTGAAAAATTAATGATAGTTAATTATAACTAGTTATGGTTAATTATTCATATTTCCCCATGAGCTGATTCGCTACACATGTTTTAGAAATGTTTTTAAATGCAACTTTTTTTTCTTTGTCCATTAACCAGTTGTTTTTCTAGGGTGTTTTGCCAAATGCTTTTCTTTACCCATTAGTCATGAGAATTAAAAAATACTCTTGACTGAAAATATAACTATTTTACGAGGTGGAGATTTTGTTGGTGAAGTTTTGTTCCTCCTTTCAGTTGATGGTATCGGATGTCATTGGCATATTGTCCTGTTAAGAAAACAGACAAAATCAGGTTTAATGAGTTGAAAGGAGGGAAAAGACATAATGCTGATACATGAGGGGTCTATGAATTGATAAGTTTGTGATACTCATCACAGATCAAAGTATAAAGTACTGAAATACAATACAAATCATTTCAAATAGGAGACTGAGAAAACAGTAGCTTAGTTGAAGACAGTATTTCATTTTTTTAATAATTCTAAAACAGGAGGGACAAAGCTTTGGTAATGTGCACTTTAGGCACTGCCTCTACTCAAAGTGTGCTGGGAACTTGCAGAGGCATTGGGGTCTTTTCCCACACATTGATTTTTTTTTGTGTGGAGGTGGCTGAACCACATCTGCATTGTCCTGATGAAAGATCATGTAATGCATGTGCATGAGAGCTTCTCAGACAAAATCTAAAGACATATTGCTACATGATGTTAAATATAATAAAAATGATTTTAAATAGAAATAAATATAAAATGTAAAAATAATAGATATGAGAGATTTACCGAATTTCCAGTGCTCCATGGGCGCAGTGTGCTGGGAACTTAGAGAGGCTATGGGACCTTTTTCGACACTCTGTTTTTTATGTGCATCCTTTAAGTCACAAGCAGTTTTAATGAGTGCCTCTTAAACAAAATCTAAAAACATATCACTTCTACCGAAATTTAAAAATAAGAATATTTTCTGAATAAAACTGAAAAGTAAAAATGAGAAATAGGATAGGAGGGCCTTACCAAAGCTCCAGTGCTCAATCGGCATAACCTTTTCCGAGGTGCTCCCCATGGGGGTGCGGCAGGTCCAGGTGCTCTCTGAAGGGACGTGATGGGCACAGCTGCTTCCCTAGGGGACATGTTGGGCCCAAGTGCTCCCTCAGGGGACCTGGCCAGAGCAGGTGCTTCCTTGGGAGATGCAGCGGGCAGAGGTACTCCCTCAGGGGACTTTGGCTGGAGCAGGTGATTCCCCAGAGGATGTGGCAGAAACAGGTACTCTCTCAGGAGACCTGACTGGAACAGGTGCTTCCTCAGGGGATGTGGAGCAAACAGCTGTTCTTTCATGAGACCTGTCTGAAGCAGGTGTTTCTTTGGGGGATGTGGAACAAACAGGTGCTCCCTCGGGGGACTTGGCTGGAGCAGGTGCTTCTTCAGCTGATATAGTGGGAACAGGTACTCTCTCAGGGGAAGCAGAGGGAACAGGTGGTCCTTTTGGGGCCCTGGCAGGTGGAGGTGGTCCCTTTGGAGGCCTAAATGGCAAAGGTGTTAAAAGGATATCCCTTGTCAGATATTGCCTCATATTTTCAGGGATTGTTAATTTTCTCCTCAGTGGGGTGCTGGCTGGAGCAGGTGCTTCCTCAGAAGACATGGTAGGAACAGATGCTTTGTCGGGGGGCCTGGCTGGAGCAGGTGCTTCCTCAGGGGACATAGTTGGAACAGATACTCACTCAGGGGAAAAAGAGGAAACTGGTGCTCCTTTTGGGGCCCTGGCAGGAGGAGGTGGTCCCTTTGGAGGCCTTAAGAGCAAAGGTGTTAAAATGACATTCCTTGTCAGATACTGCCTTATATTTTTAGGGATTATTCATTTTCTCCTCAGTAGGGCCTTGACTGGAGCAGGTGCTTCCTTGGAGGATGCAGAAGAAACAGGTGCTCCCTCAGGGGACATGGCCAGAGCAGGTGCTTCCTCGGGGGAAGCAGTGAGCATAGGTGCTCCCTTAGGAGACACAGTTGGAACAGGTACTCCCTCAGGGGAAGCAGAGGGAACAGGTGCTCCTTTTGAGCCCTGGCAGGTGGAGGTGGTGCCTTTGGAGGCCTTGAGGGCAAAGGTGTTTGGAGCAGGTGCTTCCTTGAGGAATACAGTGGGCACAGGTACTCCCTCCAATATTCCCCACCACTGACCATGAAGGGAGATGCTCACACTCACCTTTTTTAGATGAGGAGCGTAAACGATCTTCAATCTCCATTACCGCCCACCACCGCCTTGCGCGGGGGGCTGTAATGAGCTCATCAAAGGGAATGTAGGGTTCTGTAGGCGTGGCTGACATGCTCAGTTTCTTGGATAAGTGATAGTGGCAAGACAGGTTATCCAAAACAAGGTGTATAATTTTGAACGGTTGTGTGTAACAGTGAACTATCTGTGAAACTCTGTAAGAGAAGGAAAGAGGGAAGAGATGAGTTGAGTAAACACATGAAAGCCTAAAAGCTGGTAACATCAGTTTACTAATATTCATTCGGTCATGTAGGCATTTTGTAATGTTTCCCAGAGATTCTTTTTGTTAGTTAATATTTCCATGCAAAGGAGCTTCTCAATTTTAGGCGGATAATGTACCTTGAATTTAATAAAAAGTTAGTATGCTTTAGAATAAAGTTTTGCCAGGGTATAAAGATCAAATGAGATCAGTAATAAGCTTTGCATATAGCCTTGACATCGAAAGCAGAACAACATTCTCATTTAACAAACGTCTTTTACGCTTTTGCTTTGCCAACATCCAAGTGTTTGTGTGAAAGTGTAGAAGCTGACAAGAGTATCTTCATGAGATATAATGAAAACAAAGTACACTTTGAAAAGTTCATCAGAGAGCCAGGGTGGTGTAGTAACTGTCAGTCTTGTTTTTCAACTTCTCCTCATGGCTAGAAGATGGTTGTTGGCTTTGACCCAGATGTTGCACCAAAGTGACAAAGGTGGAAAACAGCAGTTTAAACCTCTTAAACCTGTCTCTTAACCATACATATTTGTATGAAATGAAAAAAGTCTAATAATATAACAAAACATTGTACTTGAAGATTAGATTTATCTTGCCTCAGTTATATCAGAATCAGATAAGGAGCAACATTGACCCAATTGTTCATTTAAAATGTATCCACCAATTCATGTCTAAAATCCTTGTAAAGGTTGTATCTAAAAATCTAAAAATATGTTTGATGCAAAGCCAACTATGTTTAAATGTAAATTATTAAAATGTTTTGAAAATGTTGATGGAACAAACTGAATTGACAAACAGCTATTTATGAGGATCAATTGATGTCTCATAAGGCACATGTATTTCAGTTCAAAAAAGTCAATGTAATACAAACATTTTTGAGAAATAAGTCATTTGTACATTTACATGAAAAAATACATTATGTGTACGCACCATGAATTCAAGTCAACTTTCATTTCATGAATGTATACGGATCAGTGCATTTCATTCATTCACCTAACCCAAACAAATGCCACTGGCTCATTTAACATATCTAGTATTTTAATAATAGCAATGTAGATTTTACTTGCATTTTAAGTGATATTATAAATCATGTAAACATATATAGAAGGTAATATTTGGATTTCTCCGGCTCTCTGCACTGGCGTTTAGCAAAACTGGAAGTGTCTACCACACTCGCGACCGGAAATCCAAGATTGCGGCGATATGCAACTAGCCCATTCATTATGTATATATGACATCCGACAAAATAAAATGATCCCGATCACGGAAAAAAAAAGTGGAGTTGGGTAAGAAATATAATCTTAACTAGACTACAATTTTTTAAAGAAAACTTTATGTTGGCTAATTGACAAGTTTTTTTTTTTTTTAGCTTGCAGGTTAGGTGGTTGCTTGCGTGTTCTGGCCTTCCCTTATACCTACAGACATTCCTACTTCGGATAAAAACTTGATGCACTAAACTTGTGATTTATATATCATCCAAGTAGCCTACATAAACTCTTTATGTAGGCTTTATATTGTAGACCTACTTTTGCGAGTTTAGACATTACAATGTGTGGAGTGTTTAATAGACAGTGCCCTGGTGCCTGGATATTGATATTTTGTTATTAACGGTCCAAGCACCAAAGGTGAATTTACTCTGTAATTAATTTTTGATGCAAATTCTAAACTAACAGACATTTCAACTGAAAGATGAAGATATATTAATGTTGTCCACTAGAGGGAGCCAGCATCTTACTAGAGGGGCACAGTATAAGGAATCTTTCCATCCAAATATTTTTCTATTAGTTGCCATCTCTTTGAATGCACATAAATGCATATATTTAGTCAATTTGTATAAGTATGGTGTACTGACAGTATAGTTTTATATAATTAGTGTACAGTGAAATCTGTGAAATGTAGATCATTAAATATTTATTAAATTTTTATAGACCATTAATGAAACATTTTCAAGTTGCCAGACATGATTAAATATATTGCTATCCATTTAAAACGAAGAGACAATTATATTTGTCTTTTTCAAGACACTTATTTACTATTGTGGTATGAATAATAAAACAAACACTTAAACCGCAAGCATTATTATACATAATTATAGAAATAAATTATAAAAAATGAAAGAGCCTTGAGATAAATTCAGATAAACTTTTGATCAGCAAATTTATATCTTTACATTCATTTGAAATTGACATCCTATGACATGCAATTTGTCTAAATATAAAATGTTGAATATAAGTCCACACTTCCACCACATATATTATGATCACATAGCTAATGACAGTAAATATGTTTAGAGGGCTATTTCTTACTACTCATTTAAAAAGTAAGAGGGAGTGATTTCTTTTGAAAGTCAGTTGCCCTTTTTGACAACTGTGTGTTGTAACTTGTTACATCAAACCCTAACTTTCAGTGAAGATTCAAGTTACACTTTCCTGTAAAAAACGCATTATGAGATTAATTTCAGTTAGATCGCTAATCATGCTCATGGGCCATTGGTGCTTGGACCCTGATGATTGTTGCTTGTGGCTATATTTTGTTTTTAATTGTAGTATAGATGTTGTATAGATATAGATTAAGTATAGATGATTGAATGCTTGTTTGCTTTGGTGTTGCCACCCCTCAGTCCTCACGCCACCCTAAAAATAATTATTTAGAGCCGCCCCTGCTTTTAACTCTCTCTCTCTCTCTCTCTCTCTCTCTCTCTATATATATATATATATAAGCCTCACATGGGTCACATTTATACATTAGAATATTCCAAAAAAATCTAATCTAAAATCTAGTCTGTGTCAGCTGCAATTTATTATTATTATTATTATTGTTTGAGCTTGCTCTCTCTCTCTTTTTTGACTACCTGTAGCCAGATGATACATTTTATATAGTTTATTCAACTCCTGTCTGCTTGACAAAAGCTAAAACACGTGCATTGGATCTGGATCTTGTTTTAAATGACAGAAAAATTTCACTCACTGGCTGTGATCTGACAGGTTAAGCCATGCTCAATTACCACAGATTTGCTAAATTTCATGGATATGCTCTGCTTTCTTGCAATTTAATTGCATTTCCTCAGTGCTATGTTTCCATGGTACTACAGAGGCAAATGATTAGGTGCAGATGTGAATGTGTTTCTTAGGCTGTACACATTCAGTGCCTGTTGAGGGTGTATTAAATGTATCCATGGAGACAAATGCAACAGGTGCAAATACCTTGTTTGTGTGAGCTGAGATCTTCCCGAACATCCTCTGCTGATTTGGTTTTTTGGAATTGTCTTGAAATTGTCCTTTTAATAGCAAGCACTTGCAAGAGACCTCTAATACTAAGTGGGCTGAAACAGTGATCGCTGAAAGAAGAACTTCACCAATGGAGTGAGTGGTTTTAATTCATTTTAATTTATATTTTAGAAGGGCAGAGTGCAGAAACGCAAAGGCTCAGGTGAAATATAATAATTGCTGCGCTTTTCTGTACTCTGTTTTTTGTCTTCTCCTGTTTTTTTCCACTAAGAACCAACCACACTCTTAAAAATTAAAATTCTGTCATTAATTACTCGCCCTCATGTCGTTTCAAACCCGTAAGACCTTCGTTCATCTTCGGAACAGAAATTAAGATATTTTTTATGGAATCCCGGAGCTGTCTGACCCTGCATAGACAGCAATACAACTGAAATGTTCCCAAGTCCAGAGACGTAGCAAGGAGATCTGTAAAATAATACATGTGACATCAGGGGTTCAACCGTAATTTTACGAAGCTACGAGAATACTTTTTGTGTGCAAAAGGGGGAAAAAAAAGACATTATTCAACAATTCGTCTCCACATCACCCTGTAGCGCCATTTTGGAGAGTATCTGCTGGAACGTATGCTGTTCTGTGTCAGCTGTGTCACGCCAGATCTGTTTCCTACGTTGTTGTGATTTGATCAGTACTTTACAGAACATTGAACTATTGATGGTATATGGTTACCCATAACCCATTTGATTGACACCGAAGTCCTTATTGGGACAGCTGTGATATTTTGAGAGAAAAGTTATTTCTTTTATTCATTTCTTTTTATTTTTTATTTTATTTCTTTCTGACATTGAAATGACCGGTCTGTGTATATTTTGGGGGTAAAAGAAGAGTGCACTCAAGGGAAGTTTTCATAGTTGATCTTTATTGTATGTATATTGTTTGTATGACATTGTAATTTACTTTCTTTTATTTTTTATTATTATTTCCACTTTATATCAAAAGGAACAATTACATTCCAAGTTCAAATTTAACTTTGTGCCTGTCTGTTGTTTCTCACCACAACCCGCCACCTCCTTTACAATCTCTAAATCTTCTGATAAATTCAATTCAATTCTATCTGCAATAACAGCAATTAATTGATTAAATTATTGCCAATTCCTCAGACACATGTTACAGTTAACTGACGGACTAGAATCAGGTTGTGGATTATTGTGATGGTTTCATCAGTTTGAACTCTCATTCTGATGGCACCCATTCACTGCAGAGGATCCATTGTTGAACAAGTGATGTAATACAAAATTTCTTTAAATCTGTTCTTAAGAGACAAACTCATCTACATCTTGGATGGCCCAGGGGTAAGTAAATTTTCAGCAAATTTTCACTTTTGGTTGAACAATTCCTTTAATTCCTTTAAGTGCAGAAGAGACTGTAATTTTCAGAAGCAATTGCCTGCTACATTGTGCCTAATCAATGTTATTGTGCTTATATATATATATATATATTTGTATTAATATTTATTTTGCATATATATATAAATATATATATATATATATATATATATTTGCATTAATATTTATTTTGCATATATATATATATATATATATATATATATATATATATATATATACATACATATTCAAGAAATGTCAACAAATTCAAGCCTGAAAAGCCCATTACTCAACATTTTTGCCAAAAGTCTGGATTATTTAATGGACACTTAATAGAGATGAACATGGGATGTGCTTTAGAGAAAGCACAAAGGCAGTTATAAACCTGTGGAAGAAGAAGAGCTCTTTGCCCTTAAAAAGAGATTACAAGACTCAAAGCATTACAAAACAGTTTATGCAATGCAGCTGTCTCGTCACTCTTCAGCAGGTACAGAACTCATGCAAGATTAAAAAGAGCCTGTAGTTTGGCAAAAGTCTCATCCCAAATGAATTTTGTACTTAGGTTGAATTTTGTACTTAGGGGTCAACATCTGCAGCTTACACTTTTTTTTTTGCTTATAAGACTGCACAGGCTGTTTTGGATATTTTATGCTCATTTATATGTACACTTTATGTTAAGTTTGAGGTCCCAGAGATCCCAGTATGAGTAAACCAATATTAGTTATTTAAAATCTGAACTGCTATTTCCCCTGGAATTCTTCTGCATATTTTCCTCTGACCTATTTAAGCCCCACTAGACACCTGCTATTTAAGATTTTACATCTGTTGTACAATAAAACAGACATTAACTATTTTTTAAAGCTGATTAGTAACGTTGCATATATTTACAGTCTGAGAAATAAGAAAAAGTTAGAAAAATAAAATAAATCAAACTATTAAGAGTATACTAACATGTTGAGAGAATTTTATCGTTTGAAAATTAATACAATACCTAAATTCACAGATAATCTCATAAGATTAGGAAAAGTCAACCAAGGGCCAGGATGTTTCTTTCAGATACTGATGAAGAATTGTTGTATAATGTATTATAAAAATATAATTGTGTGCTTTGAAAACATATTAAAATCACAGCCAAGTCTATTATTATATTTCTTCTCTTTTGACTGGTCTAGGACATCCTCAGACACATTTTTCTCGGCTTGTATATGAAGATGAATGTACAGTGGGTACGGATAGTATTCAGACCCCCTTAAATTTTTCACTTTTTGTTATATTGCAGCCAGTTGCCAAAATCATTTCAGTTAATTTGTTTTCCCTCAATGTACACACAGCACCCCATATTGAGAGAAAAACACAGAATTGTTGACATTTTTGCAGATTTATTAAAAAAGAAAAACTGAAATATCACATGGTCCTAAGTATTCAGACCCTTTGCTCAGTATTTAGTAGAAGCACCCTTTTGATCTAATACAGCCATGAGTCTTTTTGGGAAAGATGCAACAAGTTCCCTTTCGTGGAACTTCGAACTGCGTCCTCTAGGGGTCGCTATGGGGAACGCCTCGTCGTGACCCGTGTCTGAAGCCTACATTGAAAAAACACCAACTTGTTTGGCCGGCGACAGCCATGACGTCACTACCGTCGCGACTAGTACAAAATAGGCGCCGGTAGCGCACATCATCACTTTCTTCGTCTTCACTGACCGTTCTGTTTGAAGCGTGCAGACCGTTCTGTTTGAAGCGTGCATTCCAAAAGCAAAGTAAGAGCCTTTTCTTTTCCTACTATGGCGAGCACTAGCGGAGCGTTTAGAAAGTGTGTACATCCGTGTCAGCGGTTTCTGACACCCGATGATTCACACGATCTATGCGTTGTGTGTTTGGGCGAGGAGCACGCACGTGATGTCCTCCAGCGGGCAATCTGCGTGCACTGTGAGAGCTTTTCGCTGAAAAAGCTCCGTTCTCGTTTGTCTCTCTTCTCGAGTGGAGAGGGACAACCATCGGTTTCCCGCGGCTCGGGACCCGCCGCTGCTGAGGCACGGAGGAGAATGAGCTCGTGGGGATCTCAGGTGGACCTAGCCGATGAGGCTGAAGGGGGGGTTCCCCTCTTCCGCGCATCGGTGTCGGGCGAGAGACAGCCGCTGGACGATGATATCCTCTCTCTGATATCATCTGATCCAGGGGCCAGTGCTCAGTTGGGCCCAGCCCAACAAGAGCAGGAAATGGATGCGGAGAGTGAAGAAGCTGAGGCTGAGCTTTCCCAATCCACCTGCCCTGCGTATGATGAGCTGTTAGAGGTGATGGATCGGGCCACGGCAAGGCTCGAATT
>NW_015505317.1:59167-68835 GCF_001515645.1 Sinocyclocheilus grahami | reverse complement strand
TCCCACACGTCTTCCATTTAAGGATTATGGAGGCCACTGTGCTCTTAGGAACCTTAAGTGCAGCAGAATTTTTTTTGTAACCTTGGCCAGATCTGTGCCTTGCCGCAATTCTGTCTCTGAGCTCTTCAGGCAGTTCTTTTGACCTCATGATTCTCATTTGCTCTGACATGCACTGTGAGCTGTAAGGTCTTTTATAGACAGGTGTGTGGCTTTCCTAATCAAGTCCAATCAGTATAATCAAACACAGCTGGACTCAAATGAAGGTGTAGAACCATCTCAAGGATGATCAGAAGAAATGGACAGCACCTGAGTTAAATATATGAGTGTCACAGCAAAGGGTCTGAATACTTAGGACCATGTGATATTTCAGTTTTTCTTTTTTAATAAATCTGCAAAAATGTCAACAATTCTGTGTTTTTCTGTCAATATGGGGTGCTGTGTGTACATTAATGAGGAAAAAAAATTTAATGAAACTTAAATGATTTTAGCAAATGGCTGCAATATAACAAAGAGTGAAAAATTTAAGGGGGTCTGAATACTTTCCGTACCCACTGTATATTATGAATGTGATGCTGTTAAAATATTCTCTCACCTGTGACAGAAATATAGAGTACATAGATGATTGATTCCCCAATGCAAACTCTTTTATTTTTTCCATGTGTCAGCATAAAAGAAAGCCAGCCATAAAAATGATTCTGCATCACATCCTCATTATTATTATTAATTATTTTAATTATTAATTATTTTAATTATTAACTCATTATTAGCTCATTTAAGTCATAAAACATTAACTGTTTTACTCAGGCTGCAAGTGATTCAGTAATATTGTTAAACTTTAACCGGTTGAGACATTTATCATGTTTATGCTTTGTGTTTCCTGCTTTTCATTTGTGTCAAATGGCACTTAAGATGAAGAGTCAACATTGCAGATCATATCCACCTTGATTAAAGGAAATGGGGGGTGTGACCCTGTCTGGCCCCCAGGCAATTCTTTAAAATCCCCATCAGTCTCTGAATATGCTGTTCTGCATGACCACAATAGCCCATTCTTGGCTGAGCTGAACTATTCATTGCTTTACCTCTGCCACGATAAAACATACCAGAGATTTGCCAGCAAAGTAATGGCAGGTGTTACCCTCAATGCATTATGACATGCCAAAATATTTTTACTACCAGGGCACTAACCACACATTTGGTACATTCATTGATATCTTTCAAAATCAAAGGTGAAACTTTACGACTATCTGTCAAGTCAAGTTTAACAAAAACTGCCATGTGATACATCTATATGAATATAATTAATAAAAAAAAGCCACAAGAAATTTGTGCTTATTTGGCTCACCTTCAACTGATGTCACTTTTTTACATGCTAACACCATGTACATTTTTTCTACTTTGCCAAAATGCTAATTTATGGAAGCCTATTTCCACCTCAGAGTAATAAAACTTTTAATTGTGATAAGCTAAGATAAGTTTAATAAACAAAAAGTCACATTGTGAGATTTACAAATTAATTTGTGATATATAAAGTCACATTGTGAGATTTGGGGCCCTATCATACACCTGCTGCAATGGGGCGGCAGGCGCGATGCAAGTGTTTTTTACTAATTTCAGCCCAATGCAGTTATCATTTTCATGTCCTGCGCCATGTTGTTTAAATAGCAAATGCATTTGCGCCCATTTGTGCTCCCATGGGCGTGCTGGTCTGAAAACGAGGTGTGTTCAGTCGCATTGTTGGCACGTTGCTATTTTGAGGCAACTGAAATAGACTGCGCCTTTGACCAACTGAAACCTGGTCTAAAGTCAATGGCGCAATATTTTTTTTTGTTATTTAAAGAGCGCGTTAGTAATATGCACCTATAGGTGGGTGGACAACGTGCGTACACTCAGCTTATTACACAAACAGGGACGTGCAGCAGCACACAAACATGCCAAATATTAAAAATGAAAGGGTTGCAATGTAAAAAATTTTGTGCCCTGTAGATGGTCTGCTCGAGCACTTTAACCTCGTGCACGAGCAGATCCATTTCCTCTCTGGAGAAGCGTTCAGTCTTTGCTCTTGCAAGTTCCACCATGTACTGTAAATAGCGAATCCACCATGGCACAAGTGCAACTGGCTTTTAAAGGGAATGGGAGATGAGACTCTGATTGGTCTATTGCATGTTATGCCCAAAACACACCCATTACTCATTAAGAGAATAGGAACAACCCTTTTAGACCATGCCCCGGGCACGCCGACCATTTTTCCCATAGTTAAACTAGCAGAAGTGGATAACGGACACGCCCTAAGTGCACTTGCGATATGCGCTTTAGACCATGCGTGTAGATCGTTAAAATAGGGCCCATAAAGTCGCAACTGCAAAATATAATGTCATAATTGTAAGAATTAAATTGTTATTATGAGAAATTTAGTTGGAATTGAGAAATATAAAGTCACATTGTAGGAGTGCAATGACCATTTTTTTCACAATTTAAAGGTCCCATATTGTCAAAACTGAAATTTCCTGGCTTTTTTCATGATAACTGAGGTCTAGGTGCTATGTAACTACCATATAAGTTTCATAACAGTCAATCCACAGTCAAATGCACACAGCCTGCATAAAGTAGCTGTGATTTTTCACGAACCATTGTGACTTCCGTAAAAAGGTGACGTCAGAACTACTCAGTCACCGCCTTCAGTCACCACTCCGAGCACTGCCCACAGTCCCACCCTTCTTTTGCCAAACCCCCAGACAACATCGCGTCCATGCCATTGCTGAGCAACAACAACATGGAAACATGTTGAGAAAACGCTGTTCAGTCTGGATGTCAGTAAACTACATCATTGCACATTAGGGCTGTGACGGTCGCCGTGACAACCGCTGTCTATTGCCACCGGCGGTAGTGCACGTGACGTCACACACTCTATAACAAGCATTTATACAAAGATTTGTATACAAGTGTAATAATAGTAACAGTTGCAAATTGTTTTATTTGGACTATAAATCTATGCTAACTCACAAATGACTTCAAACGCCATACGTTTGATCCTTTAGATTGGCAGGTTTGAGTGCAGGAAAATACAGTACAGAATACAGAAACCAAATACTACATCGCCAATCTGGAATAATTTCCATTCATGTCACCCATCCGCATTTGTACAAGTGTCTTCAATTTCATGTGATCGCAAATGCTCGGCTGGTCAGGTTTGAATTTACGGCATTCGGTGTTTGAAAAAAAAAAAATCATGAATTACCATTCTGAAACATTCTGTTGTAAGCGCATTTGAGGAGGTGATTGGTTGTCTCCTGTCATCGCCGATTCGAGGTCTGAGTTCGGCTCAAACATGTAAGGCCGGACAACATTTCCCTCAGCAGTGACCATCATTACCAGTGTTTCTATTGACCTTACTTGTGAGTATCACCGATCCACAGCAGGCTACAGCATACATGACCCTAGTTACCTGTGGTTGGCCTGGCCATGCGTCACTCAGAAAACAACAGGCCAATCAGAAGAGAGGCTCATGAAAATTAATTAGACAGGCCAAAATCGACTTGTTCTCAGCAGAGCTCCTGAGAGAGGAGCTGTAAAAATATATTGAGATGGTTTTTGGTACTTATACCGCAAATATATATATTTTAAGGACATCAAGACTTAAAATAAAACTTCAGAAAGGTGTAAAATATGTGACCTTTAATTAATGTATTTTTTTTACTCATGGAAACAGGTTTTCATACAAAACTGATTTAGGGCTCTCCTTTTTGCTTCATTTTTAAACTTTTTAGATTTCTTCTTATGCGTCTAGTGTTTATTCTTGTAGAATATTCTTGGAAAAATATACGGGGGGAAAAAATCTGTTAACAAAGCAATAACACTGGCTCTAAAGCATTATTTTCAATCAAACTATAAAACAATTTCCTATGAAGGCCACATTTGTTTGTTTGTGTCCTGTCCTGTGCTATTTTAAGTTCAGTGTTGTCAGATATAATAGTTCATGTACATCCTTGCTGCACTTTGAGATGAAATATTTCAGGTTGAGTGAAGGAGGTCATTCTTTTTACACCACTAAAGCGACACACAATGCTCTGACAGCCCACCTGTGCAAATGTATTTATTTTACTCCTGCTTTCATTTCCCGCTGACATGCCAGGTTTTGCATGCAGACATTTCATGGCATTTCTGCTGATAGTGAGTCATTAGGTAGTGTGATGAAAAAGGAAAGGGGCCACTTTCAAATGGAGAATAAGCATCTTATTTGCTTAACATTTCAATGTTACTTTGTTAGTCCTACTTAAAAATGGTTCCAGTTCCATTTTAACTGTATACTACAGCGTAACGTTTTAAAATATATATAAGATATTTCAAAGACATTTAAACTACTGACCAATTTAAACTGAACTCAACTGAAAAGGCTCTTTTCTGAATTTAGAACGCACTACAGTCACAACAGCAGACACACTATTTATGCAGCTCACGAGACCTTGAAATGCTCATCAGGAGTTTTAAGACGGCATCTACCCACAGTTGTAATAATGTGCATGGAACACACTGTTAGGGCTGTTTTTTACAGAACATCTTGATACTAAAAGCATGCCTGAAAATTCAGAAATTATGATCAAACTGAAAAACAGGTTTTTGGAGTAAGCAGTTATAAACAATACAATACGTCCTTCCTGACCCTTAATGTATACGCCTAGACATGAACATTTTAGAGAAGAAAGCCTAAAATGATTCTTATGTGTTGATAATAGAATTTCCATAAACAGTTTCCAATAAAGCAAATATCAATATTCCCTCTCATTATCTTTTTTTCTAAACCATCAATCAACCAATAACATCTCAGATTCAGGTCACACAAGGAAACACAACTTGAAATCAAGTGATATGGCAAGATTTTGGTGAATAAAGTGTTTCTATTTTCTTCTCTTGCATTGAGCATCAGTTGTTTTCATTTATATGTGATATATACTCTAACAACAGTTATTAGCTGAATACATTAATGATAACTGACACTGAACATGAATAAATGCATACTTACTTCTTGGGAGTGTGTTGACAGTTTGTGTCAGGGCTGGACTGGGGTTAAAATTCGGCCCTGGACAAATCCAGCATCCGGCCCACGAGTTTTGCTGGGTTATAGGGCCTTAAATTGGAGTAAATTAATAAATAAAACAGTACAGAAATAAATAATTATATATATTAGCAGTGTTGGGGGTAACGCATTACAAGTAACTTGAGTTACGCAATCAGATTACTTTTTTTAACGCATTACTTTTTAATTTACAAGAGAATATCTGAGTTACTTTTTCAAATAAGTAACGCAAGTTACTTTTTTTTTCTCCAATTGATTGATTGACAGCTCTCCTGTCCCCATGTTGAGAGAAATCAGAAAATGTTACTGTAGTTCCAAAATAAATATGAATATGCATTAATTCATCTCACTCACAAAAAAACCCCACAGATTCAGAATTCCTTAAAAATGAATAAAAATAATGCAACTCAGAATATGACGCAAACTGCAATAATTAAATGTTAAACAACACAAATGTCCTTTATGTATTTAATCCTATTCTATTAACCAATGTCTTTGCTTCTGACCATCGATGATCCAGTTCAATCATATTAATAAGCAAAAATCACTCTAGACAAACATTTGTGTGTCTTTTTTATTGCTGAAGTGTGTTGAAATGTCGTCTTCTGCATTCTACTCTACGGACGTAAATTTACTTTCCCTTCAGCCTGAGGCTTATTCATTTCACTTTTGGTGTGAAAAGGCTTTTATATTTGCCAAAAATATAACTTTTTTATTTTAAAAACAAACAAGCAAGCCCTGTCCAGATTTAAAAAGTAACGCAAAAGTAACGTTCCATAAAAAGTAACTAAGTACTGCAATTAGTTACTTTGTCTTTGCTTCTGACCATCGATGATCCAGTTCAATCATATTAATAAGCAAAAATCACTCTAGACAAACATTTGTGTGTCTTTTTTATTGCTGAAGTGTGTTGAAATTTCTTCTTCTGCATTCTACTGTAAATTTACTTTCCCTTCAGCCTGAGGCTTATTCATTTCACTTTTGGTGTGAAAAGGCTTTTATATTTGCCAAAAATATAACTTTTTTATTTTAAAAACAAACAAGCAAGCCCTGTCCAGATTTAAAAAGTAACGCAAAAGTAACGTAACATTACTTTCCATAAAAAGTAACTAAGTACTGCAATTAGTTACTTTTTTTATGGAGTAACGCAATATTGTAATGAATTACTTTTAAAAGTAACTTTCCCCAGCACTGTATATTACTGAATTCACTGCAAATGTTACAAACTTAATAATACATTTTTGTCACATAGAAATGCACTTGACAGTAAAGCAATAATTTTGAGCTAGAATGCAGAATATATACTGCTATTAAATTCTGAACTTGGGTGAACTATCCCTTTAAGAACTTTAACTTTTGTAAATAGTTAACACCTAAATTATATAAGGCACTGACATCTATCTTTAATCAGGCTCTTATTGAATTAACATTTTACTTCAATTAAAGTTCATTAGAATTAAACATTAAAAGAGAAAGAAGCTATTAAAGCTATTCTGTTAAATTATGCTTTGCCCTAATGAAATTTACTATAGTTCTTGCATAGAATCCAGAGTTTAACTGACTAATATTAGTAAGAAGGTGGACACAACAAGTAAAACCTTGGTCCTTTCAATATATTCTATATGTATTCTGGTTTAAAATTCAGTTTTCATGCAAAGAACGACTTGCAAGTTCACTAGCCGCAGCGCAACACTTTGCTTCACATCTGATGTTTAACTCATTTTACGAAGTGGGTCAAACAGTAAAACAACTGCGCTGCAAATTAGTGTTTATTAGTACGTTATTAAATTTAAAATAATTTGAGAACAAATACCAGTTTACAACATCCAGCAGCAATGAACTGTTTTTGCACAGCTAAATAGGCTAATAAATGGAGATTGCTGACGCCTCGCACACTCAAGTTCACACCAGCTCTTACATTTAAAATAATACGATGGAAAGATTTTTTTTAAAGTTTCCATGGTGGATCTAGTCTTTGCATCTGTTTGATGTTTGAATCAGGTCTCCTCTGTTGGAATAGAATTGGCTAGATGGAGCAGTCACAAAAAACGTTGAATGATTGAATTGAAAGTTGAATGGTTGATCTCCAGAAAATCAGTAATGAGGTGGCTTTGAAAAAAAAAGGTGGGAATAAAGAACCCTAAACTCTGACACAAAGAACCATTTCACCATAAATAAGTTCTTCAGGATGACATGGTTTTAAATAGAACTGCTATGCGTAAAGTCTCTTTAAAGAACCATTTTAATAGAGTGTGCAGTCAATGTGTGCCGTCAAAATATGCCTTTAAAGCTCATTGTTGTGTGTGTAATGAACATATCTGCAGCAAATATAGTCTGTGACTGTCAAGGTAACTTGGAAACAACCCCACAAATAATAAAAGGTCACAGTCAGAAAGATCTGTTAATTTAGACATTGTGGAGCTTCAAGGTGTAATGCCAATTTAATAGCTGTGACCACATCTAAATCCTAAAAGTTCAGTCTAGTGCATCTCCCCCTTATCTCACATTAGCCAAACTCATTTCATGTCTGATACAGGACGTGAAAACCTTTATGGCTGAGCAAATACAGTTTTGAGATAATTCCACTTAATTATCTAAAAATAATCAGACACAGTAAAATCTAAAATAAGTTTAAAATGTACAGTTGTTCAATCTGTGCCAAGGCAACTGTTTTTACCTTAGGCCATGAGCTTAATCCAAAGGCCATGAGTTTTAACCGAGGTGAACGGATGAGGGCTGAGAAGTGTATTGACATAAAAAGCCAGTGAAGCAGTCACCACAACACATTATAAACTCAGGGTTGACCCCGCCAAGCAGTATTACTATAAGTGACAATATAAATGTAAATGGGATCTTCAACTTAGAGACCGGTAAAGATGGAAAACAATTACTCAACCCCATTACATGTGGAAATAAATAACACACAACATAGTTGCCAATATGATTAGTTCAGATTTATGGGTTCTATTATTACATTTTATATCAATGAAATGCTGTGCATATTGATGTGATTATTGTTTTGTATACATAATTTGATCTCCGAATGAACTGAATTTTATTATTCACAATAATCTTGAGCCTGCTTCTCCAAATATAATTGTAAATCTTTAGAGAAGGGTCTATTGGCATTGGGTTTATAACCAACTCTTTCTGTTTTCATATTATGGCTTATTGCTTTTTGATGAATTACAACACTAAAAGTTCACAAAGTACAGTCTCAGAGAACAGAACCAATCGCAAAAACATTTGGATGCAACCTAAAATTAAATAATAATTTCTATATTAAAAATCCATGAGGCATTTAGAGCACATTACGCTATTTACATATACTCGTGCGAGCTTAATCCAAGCATCTTTGTGTTTTCAGAAATGAAAGACACTGCGTGCTCGAGCTGAGAAGGGAGTCTTTTTTGTGCTTACATTATAACTGCCTTGAGTAAATTAGTATTTCAAAACCTCTAAAATTTCATTTGGTTATTCATAATAGATAGTTCCCGTGTGCATAAATGCTTTCTGCCACTTTAGACTCCTTCAGAGAGAGCTGAATGCATGCAATTAGACTTGAAGGAGCATCATATGACATGCACCTCAAACCCAATGCTCTCCAGCAGCAGAGAGTGTCTAATACTTGCTTTTTGAGAAATGTGAAGAAGTCTCAGAACAAGATCCTGAAGATTATTTGTGAATAAACTCTAAGCTGAAAATCTAGAGAGACAATGATTAAATTATTTAACCTACATTCAGTTAAAATGGAGACTCTTCCAGAAAACACAACCTCAAATGGATTTTGTAGCTCTGCAGAGGGATGCAAAATTGCTGTGCCTTCCTTTTTAAGGCTGTACAACACATTTCTCTGCGTATATCATCAAAGTTCCACTTATTCTATAATAGTTAAGACAACAGGGCTACTTTCTGCCAGATAGGGACTTCTTTTGAGTAATGTTGAGGGGAAACCATTAAAAGAAAAATAGCTCTGGTCACAGTTATTTCAGTTTTCCATTTCAGTGCTGTGTCAGTGGGTATTTGTTCTAACTGCATGGTGGCATTGCAAAGATCAGAACTGTGTATCATTGTGTGGTCAAACCTGGGCTTGATGGAGTCAGTTTGATACATGAGTTGACATCTCTCACAAGATGTGCTTTCATAGCTGCTGTACAGCTAAAGCTGACTCAGTCTAATGAGGTCTGAGGAGTGAAATAACTTAACGATTACGTTATAATTTATGTTAGTACACTACCATTCAAAAGTTTAGGATCAATAAGATTTTTTTTTAAAGAAGTCTCTTATGCTCATCAGTGCTGCATTTATTTAATCAATAAAATACAGTAAAAACAGTAATATTGTGAAATATTATTACAATTTAAAATAATGGTTTTCTATTTCATTATATTTTAATATATAATATATTCCTGTGGTGGTGAAGGTGAATTTTCATCAGCCATTATTTCAGTCTTCAGTGTCACATTATCCTACAGAAATCATTTTAATGTGCTTATTTATATGATCAATATTGTGTTAAGTTGTGCTGCTTTATATACATATATATATATATATATATATATATATATATATATATATATATATATATATATATATA
>NW_015505317.1:55354-58821 GCF_001515645.1 Sinocyclocheilus grahami | reverse complement strand
TATATATATATATATATATATGTGTGTGTGTGTGTGTGTTATATATACAGTATATATGTTTTTTGGAACCTGTAATACTTTTTTTCAGGATTCTTTGATGAATAAAAAGAAAATATAAATCGTTTGTAACAATATATGTCTTTACTATCACTTTTTTATCAATTTAATATATACTTCCCGAATAAAAGTATAAATTAAGGGCTTCTAAATCTATTGCTCAAAACCATCTGAACCTACTCAATCTAAATGTGAAACCAAGTGAAGGCAATCAAAATGCAATCAGTTTAATCTCTGTGTTATTCTGCAACACCAAGTAAAACCCTCCGCTTGATCTAAACTGTCCCATTGAAGGGTTCAGAGAGGTCACCTGGAATGGTGACTGATAAACACTAGAGAGTTACCAGGCCAACACTTGACCATAATTAGCATGAAGCTGATGCTCATTCACCCCAGTGCAACATGCTAATTTATGGATTGTGCAATAAAGGATCAACTGGTTGTTTAATAATTCCAATTATTATTAATTATTAATTACACTCACTGAAGGAGAAGAATGAGAAACCATCTGCTCACAGAGTACAGTAATGCAAACAGTACATGAGATAATGCACATAACAGGGGAAGGTGTGAAGGAAGACTTCAATATTTCACTGCTCATTTAATTTGTGGAGGTTAAGAGGGTTAACTAGCAGTGCAGGATCCTTCGGTAATGCATGAACACTGCAAAATGACCAGATATCCTTTCTGAGTGAAAAGATATGAAAAGCCCTAAACCACATACAGTACAGTACATTAAAGGGTTAGTTCATCGCAAAATGAAAATTATGTCATTATTTACATTCTCATGTCATTCAAAACTTTAATGTTTTGCAATTGCCTGAAAGCTTTTGCAGCTTTATTAGCTTGCTATTGTTAATTTCTAAAATCATTACTTGCAAATGTCTTCTAAATTATAAGACTCCTTATGAAACAATAAAACTATAGGTTTATTGACATGATATAAATAATGGACAGTTGGGGTAGAGTTTAAACATACTGTATCAACTGTACCTGCAGTAGAATCCTATTGTGTCAGGTGCTCTCAAGGCCTGGACATTTGGCATGAACTGATGGAGGCCACATCTGTATCTAACAAAGTAAGGGAATAAGAGTAAATAAATAAGAGTATTCTGATTAATGAGTATGTTAATGAGTGAGTTTGTTTTGTTTTTACAGTTGTGCAATGAGCTAGGTTTTAATTGTTTGTTTTGTACTTTAAAACTGTTGTTAAACATTTTGAATATAGACCATAGAATTTAGTGTTTGATAAATTTATCAATTTCTGTATATTTAATTTTCTACTTGCTGAAGGGCACAGGTAGCTAAATATGACATTTATTATAAAGGGTTTATATGAAAATTGTTTTAAAGGAGACATAACACACAGTTTCACCCAATCTCATGTTAATCTTGAGAAAAGAGTAGTACTGCATCCTTCATATCTCCAAAAAGTCTTTAGTTTTATCATATTTATAAAAGAAAGTTACAGCTTTACGATTCTCTCCGGAAAAAGCCGAGCTCCTGGAGACGCCCCGTGGGTGGAGCTAAAGATTGACGAGCACTTGAGCTCAGAGTTTCCAAGTCCGTGTATTATACTCTTAAAAAGTGAAAGTTTAAAGTTGCGTGAAAAAATCCCGGGTCACGGTTTTTTGGGCTTATTTTAAAAAATATGATTGCTTGTTAGGGAAATCTGACAAGCAACTTCGTTTCTTTATGTATGTTCGCCATATTCTCCAATGCATTGAATGACACTCTGTCTGCTTGCGGTTAATAGTCAACCAGTATAATAATATAAGTGCTGCAGCGTAATTTGCCAAATGTTCCGCCTCCTCGGCGTAGAAGGAGACGTAGAGGAGTGGGATGACTTTCTTTTAGCCTAATTTTTTATTTTTACAATGTTTTTGAAATGTACTAATTATCACGGGCTGTGATAAAAAAAAACAAGTAAATATGGTTTGAATAGCCAATATTAAATATGTGGCTATGTTACAGCTCCCCTTTGAAGCTCTTGTTTTTTTCTCCCTTTCCATCGCTCCAATCCTATTCTGCTCACAGGTGATTGGAGATGAGTTTTGTTCCCACTTTTGTTGCAGTTTGCTGATTTTTGTAAAATAGCTTCTGTTTTTGCTTTTCAGATAAAAGAGTGGTTTCAGTTTAATATGTTGTAGGCTCATTTATTGGTAATAAATAATATTGATGATAATAAATCATGAAAAAAATATTGGGCTTGTTTTTGAAGCTGCTTTGCTTATTTGTCTCGCGAGAGTTGGCAACAGTGCTTGAGCTCCGACTGCCAACAAAACACAGACATTTGATGCAGTTTCACTTACCGCCTGCAGTTCTGAATCATGACCGGGATCTTTTATAGGTGGGACCGCTCCATCTTTCAGTATCAAACGATGTGCTGATCCAGCGTCGAAATGGGCCTTGTTTATAAAACGTTTGTCAAAAAACACACTTGTGAAACTGGGTTGCTGCTCTGGAAAAACAAACTGCACCCACTGTTTACATAGCGTTGGGTTCTTTATGAAGCTGAACAAAGTTATCTTTACCTTACAACCAAAAACACACTTCTTTAGAGACATTCTTCCCGAGCGAGTCTCATGCAGCGCTGCTGAATGACGTGCGTTGATGGGCGCACCGCACTGGCACAGCTCTTGCTCTGGTCGATGTATGCGCGGGCGTGCTCATGCACGAGAAATGCCCATACAAGGAGTTCCACCCTTGTCTACGTCATGAAAAAAACTCTTCGAAACTTGTACGAACCCGGAAATAAGAGTGTGTTTTAATTAATAAGATAATAAACCACAAACTACGAACGTTTTATGGTAGCCTGAGGGAAAATCCATAGGCTATTTATTTGTGTTAAACGCGAATAAAACATATCCTTATTTATTTTGTTAATAAATGTTCAAAGTTTAATGTTTTTGTTGTTGTTGTTTTTTTCGATTAATAATAATGAGCCATAAGCATGCATTTAAAGTAAGGGGAAAATCCAAAAACCTTACATTTATTTGTGTTACAACACGGGTACATCAGTCTTATTCAGTGGCGTAGCAAGTCAGCCCCGGGCCCATATGCAAAAAATGTGTACGTAATTTGTAGTGAGAATTCACCTCAGTTCAAGCTGCATATGAATCAATTATATTTTCTTCTTTAATATTTGCAGCACGAAATAAACATGAATATGTGAATGCATGTTGAAAAAAATCAGAACACCTTAATACAAACGAATGTCTCATGAATCGATCAATCAGTTTTTAAAAAAGTCAAAAGGATGAAGGATGCCACAGACTTTTTTTTTTTTTTGGAGTAGTAGGCCTATGGGTGGAATTTTCACATTATATAACATGATTTTATTATCTTAAGTTTAAATATCTTCTTAAAATATTATGACATTAATTTTATTTATTTAGTTATTTTTAAAC
>NW_015505317.1:49823-53862 GCF_001515645.1 Sinocyclocheilus grahami | reverse complement strand
ACAAAAAAATTATAATAAAATAAAAAACAAACAAAAAAAAGTCCAAAAATAGTGAGGGGATACTTTAATTATTTGTTAATAAACTAATGTTTTCTGAGTCAATGTTGACTATCATCCTCATTGGACGTGGCTTTAGAGAGAAATGCATCTTTACGGATTACATAATGAAAGAGTTTTTGTTTTCGATTTGAATTATTTTGTTTTAAAATAGTAATTTAAAGCATTCTATAGATATATTTATCATGTCGGTGTAGCGCTCCTGCTCAAGACCAAGACGACAGAAAGCGCATCCTGTTTGTTTTCCTTATTTTACAAAAGCACAAGGTTTTGTTGATATTGTGAGTGCACACAAATACAAGTAGACCCTTTGCAGTTCCGAATGATGTATACTATTACCTTTATGAGCAAAAATGACGGCATATTTTTAAGTTTCCGCTGTTCTTAAAAAAATTGCAAGTGATCGCGCTGGCGCCTTCATGTCCTGCAGAGAGCGCTTTAGCTTCCACTCTCCGCTCAAACGATTGGATATGCACCTAACAGAAAACTTGAATTTAACAAATATAAAATGTTCCAAACATATTTCTAAAATAACTTAATAAAGAAACAAAAAGAAAAATGACCACTTTGCCATTAAAAGCCAAAACCGAACTATTTTAATAGCTGTGTAAAGGGGAAGAGAGAGAGAGAAAAGTCACGTATCCAGTCGGACTCGGGCCAAGAATTCTCATAAAGCTGTTGGAGAAGGGCCGGGCAGGGCTCTATTCGTTCCCTCGTTGCCACCAAACTGCCTGGGCCCATATGCACCTGCATACCCTGCATAACCAGACGCTACGCCACTGATCTTATTTGTTCTTATCTGTTCATAAAAGTTTTATGTTTAATATAAGCGACTTTGTCATTGTAGCATTGTTGATGCTGTGTGTGTGTGTGTGTTTCATTAAGAGTAATATTGAATCAACCTTAAGAATTTATTTTGTTTCAAGAATAGGAAAGACCTAACGTTAAAGATCAGGATAAACGCTACAGATGTGAGAATGGAGATTTGTTGCTGCTGAGGTAGACGCTCTCGCTCTTTCTCTGCTCTCTGTAGAAATTGTTGTTAATTCTTAATTTGGGAACGGCAGAGACAAGTTACAGGCTATAATTCAATCCAAAAATCATGGCAACAAATTATTTTTTAAGTCAGTTTAATACGTTTAATCAGTTGAAACGACTTTCACAGTCAATTTGATTCAACTTAACTCATATTTAACTGTTGCTTCTTGTCATTGTAGGCTTAGGCTACTTTTTCAATAAATTTTAATGAATATACTAATTAATAAAATGAATATTATTTATTTTGTATTACATATTGTTCATTCATTTATTTTTAACACCGCACCCCCAGCACCCCCATTTTTTCGTGGGCTACACTCCAGGGGGTGCTGCAGCCCCCTCAGCACCCTTACTTCCCGCGGTAATGGCTCTCAATTACTGTAATGTTGAATGGCTATAGTCGATCATTAAATATTAGGAAAAAAATATTTCCTAGAGACGTCAGTAGTATTGGTATCAGTGATAGGCCTACTCACCTTCAGTCATAAAACATGATGCAGCCTAATTAAACAAGTATTAAAAATATACTGCCTTTATGTTGTTTCTACATTAATTTGAAGATTGAATATGAAATTATTGCAATATAAAAATATATTTAAAAACTTTAATGTTAGGTGGGGTTAATCGTGATTCATTTCAGAAAAATATGCAATTAATTCGTTATTTTTTATCGTTTGACAGCACTAATTTTAAGACATTGTAATATCTTAAATTAGGCTATTTAGAGCATTAAAGATGAGTGTTTCAACTGTATGTGACATGGGTACAGCTGGAACAAAAGTATTTGTCTTTATGAACTAACTTTGGAAAATATTAACTATTTATAGGTTGTTATCATGCTGCCAACAACACAAAAAATGTTACATCAAGTCTCCATGTCAGGAATATTAGATCCCACCCTGTACACCAGATCACGTCAGAAAATATACATTTTGTCTGGCATTCAAAACCTATCAGCACAGTTTTGTCTAGTCTTATAAAATCTTATTACCAAGTAAGAAGGAATAATAATAATATTAAAAACATGTTTTTATTCACTAGTTTTTGTGTGGTAATGTAAAAAGCAAATTTTTTCCCCCAAATGTTCTCCTTATTATTGTGTCTTTAATTATACAAAAGGCTCGTAGGAGTTACAGCAAAGTGCTCTCAACTTTTGTCTTTGTCCACACACTTTTTATTGTTCATTTATCTCTATAGTGAGTGAGTTCTGTTGTGTTTTGTTGCATTTATTTAAACATAATACTTTGTCACAAACTATTTCATAATTCAGGCTGAGTAAATCATTCTCAAAATTAGAATATAGTTGAGTTCAAGTGATCATTCAAACTCAAACTGCAAAAATGTATCAAACGTGACTTTTTTTTTTTCTGTTGAGGCCATAATCCAAAAAACAAATCTGCCAAATGTGAGGGGGGATTATGCTATTAGTGCATAGTATTATTTTATCAGTATTACTGGATGTTTATTTAGATAATTGTTCTGTGAATCTTGCTAGCCACACATTGTGCAGTCTTTTCCAGATAATGGCAGACCACAGCCAGTAAATACCGCAGAAGGCAATAATGTAGCTCCAGTTGGTCAGGTCTCAGGGCCTGATCTACACCTAACAAACAGAGTCTCTTCGTCAAGGGTATTACATGCCTTTACACTGCATCACAGTGAGAAAGAGGCAATACTTTTGGGAATGCCAAAGCCATGAAAATAATGGGGCACTGTCACAGAAGCAGTCCAAGATTAAGAGACAGTCAGACCCGAAGGCTTTGCACAGTTCAAGTGCATAACGATATTGTCTCTCACTTTTGTGTCAATTGTAGGTATTATAATTGAGCCACCTTCTCTACCTCATCACTAATGAGATCATTCCCTTATTATTTCTGCCTCAAGTCTGTTGTTACGGAGCTGACGAGACGAGAGGCGTGCGGATCCATGTGCAAGCTTTTATTAATAAACAGTCAAAAACACAGGCAGGGTCGAACAACAGCAAACAGGTATGGCACAGGCAAGACAAAAGAGCAATCCTAAACGGGCCTGAGTCAGATGACAGCAAACGTAATCCAGAGGGCTTGACAAGAGGGGTAATCCGTAAACGTGAGCATAAGGCCAGGCAAGGAGCAAACACAGTCTGAAACAGCAAGCAAAGGGTTAATCCAAGATACGTGGCAAGAATCAGGAACCAGGAAAACAGGCAAGGCAAGGCAAGACTATGACTAGACTATGAAAACTAGGTCAGGCTCCGTAAAGTAGCTATCAGCTATCAAAGTGATAAACGCTAAACAATACTCGGCCCTGAATGGTGGTGTGAGACTGATTTATATAGTGTGTGTTATTGGTAGCAGCTGTGTGTGATTGGTTTCAGGTGAGCTTGTGATTAGTGCAATTGAGCATGGGAAATGTAGTCCAGGGTGATGTGTAACAGTCTGTGTAGTGTGAGACCTCTGGTGGTGAGGGAACGGAAGTTTATAGACCGGATTCGTGACATCTATGGTGTGGTTGTGTAGCACAGTGTTTCCCAACCGGGGAATAATATCCATTTCTGATGTCGCCAATAATTAGAGATGCATTGAAATTTCGGCTGCCGAAAATTAGTTCACCGCTCAGGTTTCACTTTCACGTGGTGTGACGCTCTGCATATTATCCCGCTCTATGCATGTGCGCTCCGCTCAGTCGCTCCACTCGTATACCGTTCATGCAAATCGGAACAGCAAAGTCCACTCAAAAATTGAGCCTACAGGAAACATCGATGTAGTACAGTATTGTTTCTGTCTGCAATAGACCTACTGTGTTGTAACATGGTGTGGTATATGGGCAACTCTGGTAACGCTGCCCTCTCATTCATTGATCTGCTAACCGCTATGTTATGCTCACGTGTCCTCTGATAATAATAGCTTTCTAGGACTAAACATTATTTGGATAATTGGTAAAAAAAAAAAAAAAAAAGTTAAAT
>NW_015505317.1:41393-43145 GCF_001515645.1 Sinocyclocheilus grahami | reverse complement strand
AAAAAAAAAAAAAAAAGTTAAATATCTTAACCCTACTGTTAGACCTACCTGAAAAACTAAAAAGCAATTTATTTAATTCGAAGGCCTGTCATTATTTTTTATTTGTGCTATCATTATTAATTTCTTTATTTGTTCTTATTTTATTACTGACTGCTTACTTGTCATTTTTTATTCAATTCAAAGTTTGAATCTCGAGCTACTGCACCAAAATTACCCCACTGTAAAATTAAAAAAACACTGAGTGAGCAAAAATTTGTGAGATAGCTAGTTATAATGGTAATTAAATAATGTTTACATATGTATAAAAGCCTACAGTAAAATCTGTCATATAAATTGGTCTCTTCATTAGAAATTAGCCTACTGATTGCCACCATTGATGGACAACATTTTTTAATAATATAAAAAATATCTGTATGACATTATATTCTGTACCGAATATCTAAACTTTTCAAATTATCATATTGAAGTTAGAAATACAAATATTGTGACAAAATTAATTTTGTAGGGTGCCGCAAGTTTGTTAAAATTTCCAAAGGGTGCCGCAACTAAAAAAAGTTTGGGAAACACTGGTGTAGCATACATCTGCATTCAAGCAATAAAATTTAAGCTGATGGAGTAACACTTGAACAAATCTTATCTTAATTTACATGGACAGCATACAGATGTTCAGGACAGCTTAGTCTGTGTTTAACACCTGTTTAACATTTTTTATGTAATTTAACATTGATTTACATCTCCTCACAGGAGGTCATATTTGTATTCTTATCTGTTTGTTGGAAATGCCTTAAAGGAGTAGTTCACTCAAAAATAAGTTTGTTATCATTTAGTGTATTAGCACTTATGTTATCCCAAACTGGAAATGTGAACATGTTGAATAATGTACTGGTTGCTCTTTTAACATGCAGCTACCATGAATGAGGACAGAAGATTTCAAGCTTCAAAAACACCATACAAGAATCATAAAAGTGGTTCATATGACATGTGCACTATATTTCAGGTATGTTGATGGGTGAACTATCCCTTTAACTCTATGACCTGATCATTGATTCGGTGAGTCAATTGAACTTCAGAACTGGATCAGTCAAATCTGTGAATGAATCATTCAAACCAGCTTTGCAAATTATATTATTTGTTAAAAAGAAACTATTTAATAATCAAACATTTCTGCTGCTCTAAGAGAGCTAAGGCAGATATCAAGAAGACTTTCTGTGAATTATCACATCTTAGCTTGTTTCTTTTTTATGGTTTCAGAAGACTTTGGATAAAGGGCTAAAGGGCTAATTTTATTACAGTTTTATGGTGCAGTTTTGTCATTCTAGAGCTTGATTACCAGTTTTCAATCAATATGGAAAAATGGAAAAGAGCAACTAGGGTTTCTTTTCTTCAAAAATTCTCATGTTGAATTGTAGGGAAGAAATATACTATTCTTTTTAAAAATAAAACTATTCTTTTAAGCAAGAATGAACATATGATTATAAATTGTGCCAGAAAAAAAGGAAAGCATCACAAATTTTCAGTTCTTTACTGTATATTTGTCATGAAGCCATTGTTAGTAGAGAAATACATTCTATTGCTGTTGTACAGCTTGATCCTTATTTCGCGACCAGCACGGATTACTTCCAGGCATGACGAAGCGATATTGTCCTCTTTTGGAAGGCCAAACAAAGTAGTTTTGCTTTCACAACGAAACACACAGCGCCTTCACGACATGGCGGCAGTGGCAACAATACTAAAGCGAGAATAAAAGTTGAA